>NC_091471.1:290124798-290424798 GCF_036971445.1 Narcine bancroftii
GATTCCCTGCCTCTGATTCACCGCCTCTGATTCCCCATCTCTGATTCACCACCTCTGATTCCCGGCCTCTGATACCCCATCTCTGATTCCGCACATCCGATTCCCTGCCTATGATTCCCCACCTCTGATTCCCCGCCTCCGATTCCCCATATCTGATTCCCTGCCTCTGTTTCCCCGCCTCTGATTCCCCATATGTGATTCCCCACCTCTGTTTCCCCGCCTCTGATTCCCCGCCTCTGTTTCCCCATCTCTGATTCACCGCCTGTGATTCGCCACCTCTGATTCCCCATATCTGATTCCCCACCTCTGTTTCCCCGCCTCTGATTCCCCGCATCTGTTTCCCCATATCTTATTCCCCGCCTCTGAATCCCCAACTCTGATTCCCTGCCTCTGATTCACCAGCTCTGATTCCCCGCCTTTGATTCCCCCCGTCTGATTCCCAGCCTCTGAATCCCCGTGTCTGATTTCCTGCCTCTGATTCCCCGCCTCTGATTCCCCATCTCTGATTCACCACCTCTGATTCCCCACCTCTGATTCCCCATTTCTGATTCCGCACATCCGATTCCCTGCCTCTGATTCCCCGACTCTGATTCCCCACCTCTGATTCCCCAGCTCTGATTCCCCGCCTCTGATTCCCCGCGTCTGATTCCCTGCCTCTGATTCCCCGCCTCTGATTCCCCATCTCTGATTCCCCACCTCTGATTCCCCGTGTTTGATTCCCTGCCTCTGATTCCCCGCCTCTGATTCCCCGCCTCTGATTCCCTGCCACTGATTCCCCGCCCCTGATTCCCCGCCTCTGATTCCCCGCCTCTGATTCCCTGCCACTGATTCCCCGCCCATGATTCCCAGCCTCTGATTCCCCATATCTGATTCCCTGCCTCTGATTCCCCATATCTGATTCCCCGCCTCTATTTCCCCATATCTGCTTCGCCGCCTCTGATTCCCCAACTCTGATTCGCAGCCTCTGATTCCCCAGCTCTGATTTCCCGCCTCTGATTCCCGGCATCCGATTCCCTGCCTCTGATTCCCCGCCTCTGATTCCCCATCTCTGATTCCCCGCCTCTGATTCCCCATGTCTGATTCCCTGCCTCTGATTCCCCGCCTCTGATTCCCCGCATCTGATTCCCTGCCACTGATTCCCTGCCCCTGATTCCCCACCTCTGATTCCCCATATCTGATTCCCCGCCTCTGTTTTCTTGCCTCTGATTCCCTGCCTCTTATTCCCCATATCTGATTCCCCGCCTCTGATTCCCCAACTCTGATTCCCCGCCTCTGATTCCCCAGCTCTGAATCCCCGCCTCTGATTCCCCGCGTCTGATTCCCTGCCTCTGATTCCCCGCCTCTGATTCCCCATCTGTGATTCACAACCTATGATGCCCCACCTCTGATTCCCCATATCTGATTCCCCGCCTCTGTTTCCCCGCCTCTGATTCCCCGCCTCTGATTCCCCATATCTGATTCCCCGCCTCTGATTGCCCACCTCTGATTCCCCGCGTCTGATTCCCTGCCTCTGATTCACCGCCTCTGATTCCCCATCTCTGATTCACCACCTCTGATTCCCGGCCTCTGATTCCCCATCTCTGATTCCGCACATCCGATTCCCTGCCTATGATTCCCCACCTCTGATTCCCCGCCTCCGATTCCCCATATCTGATTCCCTGCCTCTGTTTCCCCGCCTCTGATTCCCCATATGTGATTCCCCACCTCTGTTTCCCCGCCTCTGATTCCCCGCCTCTGTTTCCCCATCTCTGATTCACCGCCTGTGATTCGCCACCTCTGATTCCCCATATCTGATTCCCCACCTCTGTTTCCCCGCCTCTGATTCCCCGCATCTGATTCTCCATATCTCATTCCCCGCCTCTGAATCCCCATCTCTGATTCCCGGACTCTGATTCCCCACCTCTGATTCCCGGCCTCTTATTCCCAGCATCTGATTCCCGGCCTCTGATTCCCGGCCTCTAATTCCCCGCTTCTGATTCTGATTCCCTGCCTCTGATTCCCCATCTCTGATTCCACACATCTGATTCCCTGCCTCTGATTCCCCACCTCTGATTCCCCATATCTGATTCCCTGCCTCTGTTTCCCTTCCTCTGATTCCCCGCCTCTGTTTCCCCATATCTAATTCCCCACCTCTGATGCCCCAACTCTGATTCCCCGCCTCTGATTCCCCAGCTCTGATTCCCCACCTCTGATTCCCCGCTTCCGATTCCCCATGTCTGATTCCCCGCCTCTGTTTCCCCGCCTCTGATTCCCCGCCTCTGATTGCCCGCGTTCTAATCCCGGCCTCTGATTCCCCGCCTGTGATTCCCCATCTCTGATTCACCACCTCTGATTCCCCACCTCTGATTCCCCATATCTAATTCCCCGCCACTGTTTGACAGCCTCTGATTCCCCGCCTCTGTTTCCCCATATCTGATTCCCCGCCTCTGAATCCCCAACTCTGATTCCCTGCCTCTGATTCACCAGCTCTGATTCCCCGCCTTTGATTCCCCCCGTCTGATTCCCAGCCTCTGAATCCCCGTGTCTGATTTCCTGCCTCTGATTCCCCGCCTCTGATTCCCCATCTCTGATTCACCGCCTCTGATTCCCCACCTCTGATTCCCCATCTCTGATTCCGCACATCCGATTCCCTGCCTCTGATTCCCCGACTCTGATTCCCCACCTCTGATTCCCCAGCTCTGATTCCCCGCCTCTGATTCCTAGCCTCTGCTTCCCCAACTCTGATTCCCCGCCTCTGATTCCCCAGCTCTGTTTCCCCGCCTCTGATTCCCCGCATCTGATTCCCTGCCTCTGATTCCCCGCCTCTGATTCCCTGCCTCTTATTCCCAACCTCTGATTCCCCACCTCTGAATCCCCATATCTGATTCCCCGCCTCTGTTTCCCCGCCTCTGATTCCCCGCCTCTGTTTCCCCATATCTGATTCCCCGCCTCTGATTCCCCAACTCTGATTCCCCTCCTCTAATTCGCCAGCTATGATTCCCCGCCTCTGATTCCCTGCCTCTGATTCCCTGCCTCTGATTCCCCGCCTCTGATTCCCCTTCTCTGATTCACCACCTCTGAATGCCCACCTCTGATTCCCCATCTCTGATTCTGCACATCCGATTCCCTGCTTCTCATTCCCCGCCTCTGATTCCCAGCCTCTGATTCCCTGCCTCTGATTCGCAACCTCTAATTACCCACCTCTGATTCCCCATATCTGATTCCCCGCCTCTGCTTCCCTGCCTCTGATTCCTGGCCTCTGTTTCCCCATATCTGATTCCCCTCCTCTGATTCCCCAACTCTGATTCCCCGCCTCTGATTCCCCAGCTCTGATTCCCCGCCTTTTATTCCCGGCCTCTGATTCCCTGCCACTGATTCCCCGCCCCTGATTCCCCACCTCTGATTCCCCATATCTGATTCCCCGCCCCTGATTCCCAGCCTCTGATTCCCCATATCTGATTCCCTGCCTCTGATTGCCCATATCTGATTCCCCGCCTCTATTTCCCCATATCTGCTTCGCCGCCTCTGATTCCCCAACTCTGATTCCCAGCCTCTGATTCCCCAGCTCTGATTTCCCGCATCTGATTCCCGGCATCCGATTCCCTGCCTCTGATTCCCCGCCTCTGATTCCCCATCTCTGATTCCCCGCCTCTGATTCCCCGTGTCTGATTCCCTGCCTCTGATTCCCCGCCTCTGATTCCCCGCATCTGATTCCCTGCCACTGATTCCCTGCCCCTGATTCCCCACCTCTGATTCCCCATATCTGATTCCCCGCCTCTGTTTTCTTGCCTCTGATTCCCTGCCTCTTATTCCCCATATCTGATTCCCCGCCTCTGATTCCCCAACTCTGATTCCCCGCCTCTGATTCCCCAGCTCTGAATCCCCGCCTCTGATTCCCCGCGTCTGATTCCCTGCCTCTGATTCACCGCCTCTGATTCCCCATCTCTGATTCACCACCTCTGATTCCCGGCCTCTGATTCCCCATCTCTGATTCCGCACATCCGATTCCCTGCCTATGATTCCCCACCTCTGATTCCCCGCCTCCGATTCCCCATATCTGATTCCCTGCCTCTGTTTCCCCGCCTCTGATTCCCCATATGTGATTCCCCACCTCTGTTTCCCCGCCTCTGATTCCCCGCCTCTGTTTCCCCATCTCTGATTCACCGCCTGTGATTCACCACCTCTGATTCCCCATATCTGATTCCCCACCTCTGTTTCCCCGCCTCTGATTCCCCGCATCTGATTCTCCATATCTCATTCCCCGCCTCTGAATCCCCATCTCTGATTCCCGGACTCTGATTCCCCACCTCTGATTCCCGGCCTCTTATTCCCAGCATCTGATTCCCGTCCTCTGATTCCCGGCCTCTAATTCCCCGCTTCTGATTCTGATTCCCTGCCTCTGATTCCCCATCTCTGATTCCGCACATCTGATTCCCTGCCTCTGATTCCCCACCTCTGATTCCCCATATCTGATTCCCTGCCTCTGTTTCCCTTCCTCTGATTCCCCGCCTCTGTTTCCCCATATCTAATTCCCCACCTCTGATGCCCCAACTCTGATTCCCCGCCTCTGATTCCCCAGCTCTGATTCCCCACCTCTGATTCCCCGCATCCGATTCCCCATGTCTGATTCCCCGCCTCTGTTTCCCCGCCTCTGATTCCCCGCCTCTATTTCCCCATATCTGATTCCCCGCCTCTGATTCCCCAGCTCTGATTCCCTGCCTCTGATTCCCCGCGTTCTAATCCCGGCCTCTGATTCCCCGCCTGTGATTCCCCATCTCTGATTCACCACCTCTGATTCCCCACCTCTGATTCCCCATATCTAATTCCCCGCCACTGTTTGCCAGCCTCTGATTCCCCGCCTCTGTTTCCCCATATCTGATTCCCCGCCTCTGAATCCCCAACTCTGATTCCCTGCCTCTGATTCACCAGCTCTGATTCCCCGCCTTTGATTCCCCCCGTCTGATTCCCAGCCTCTGAATCCCCGTGTCTGATTTCCTGCCTCTGATTCCCCGCCTCTGATTCCCCATCTCTGATTCACCGCCTCTGATTCCCCACCTCTGATTCCCCATCTCTGATTCCGCACATCCGATTCCCTGCCTCTGATTCCCCGACTCTGATTCCCCACCTCTGTTTCCCCAGCTCTGATTCCCCGCCTCTGATTCCTAGCCTCTGCTTCCCCAACTCTGATTCCCCGCCTCTGATTCCCCAGCTCTGTTTCCCCGCCTCTGATTCCCCGCATCTGATTCCCTGCCTCTGATTCCCCGCCTCTGATTCCCTGCCTCTGATTCCCAACCTCTGATTCCCCACCTCTGAATCCCCATATCTGATTCCCCGCCTCTGTTTCCCCGCCTCTGATTCCCCGCCTCTGTTTCCCCATATCTGATTCCCCGCCTCTGATTCCCCAACTCTGATTCCCCTCCTCTAATTCGCCAGCTATGATTCCCCGCCTCTGATTCCCTGCCTCTGATTCCCTGCCTCTGATTCCCCGCCTCTGATTCCCCTTCTCTGATTCACCACCTCTGAATGCCCACCTCTGATTCCCCATCTCTGATTCCGCACATCCGATTCCCTGCTTCTCATTCCCCGCCTCTGATTCCCAGCCTCTGATTCCCTGCCTCTGATTCGCAACCTCTAATTACCCACCTCTGATTCCCCATATCTGATTCCCCGCCTCTGCTTCCCTGCCTCTGATTCCTGGCCTCTGTTTCCCCATATCTGATTCCCCTCCTCTGATTCCCCAACTCTGATTCCCCGCCTCTGATTCCCCAGCTCTGATTCCCCGCCTTTTATTCCCGGCCTCTGATTCCCTGCCACTGATTCCCCGCCCCTGATTCCCCACCTCTGATTCCCCATATCTGATTCCCCGCCTCTGTTTCCCCAGCTCTGATTCCCCACCTCTGATTCCCCAGCTCTGATTCCCTGCCACTGATTCCCCGCCCCTGATTCCCCACCTCTGATTCCCCATATCTGATTCCCCGCCTCTGTTTCCCCAGCTCTGATTCCCTGCCTCTGATTCCCTGCCCTGATTCCCCATCTCTGTTTCACCGCCTTTGATTCGCCACCTCTGATTCCCCATATCTGATTCCCCGCCTCTGTTTCCCCGCCTCTGATTCCCTGCCTCTGATTCCCAACCTCTGATTCCACACCTCTGATTCCCCATATCTGATTCCCCGCCCCGATTTCCCCATATCTGATTCCCCGCCTCTGATTCCCCAACTCTGATTCCCCGCCTCTGATTCCCCAGCTCTGATTCCCCGCCTCTGATTCCCGGCGTCCGATTCCCTGCCTCTGATTGCCCACCTCTGATTCCCCGCCTCTGAATCCCCAACTCTGATTCCCTGCCTCTGATTCACCAGCTCTGATTCCCCGCCTTTGATTCCCCCCGTCTGATTCCCAGCCTCTGAATCCCCGTGTCTGATTTCCTGCCTCTGATTCCCCGCCTCTGATTCCCCATCTCTGATTCACCGCCTCTGATTCCCCACCTCTGATTCCCCATCTCTGATTCCGCACATCCGATTCCCTGCCTCTGATTCCCCGACTCTGATTCCCCACCTCTGATTCCCCAGCTCTGATTCCCCGCCTCTGATTCCTAGCCTCTGCTTCCCCAACTCTGATTCCCCGCCTCTGATTCCCCAGCTCTGTTTCCCCGCCTCTGATTCCCCGCATCTGATTCCCTGCCTCTGATTCCCCGCCTCTGATTCCCTGCCTCTTATTCCCAACCTCTGATTCCCCACCTCTGAATCCCCATATCTGATTCCCCGCCTCTGTTTCCCCGCCTCTGATTCCCCGCCTCTGTTTCCCCATATCTGATTCCCCGCCTCTGATTCCCCAACTCTGATTCCCCTCCTCTAATTCGCCAGCTATGATTCCCCGCCTCTGATTCCCTGCCTCTGATTCCCTGCCTCTGATTCCCCGCCTC
The DNA here is from genome assembly GCF_036971445.1 of Narcine bancroftii. Classification (NCBI taxonomy): domain Eukaryota; kingdom Metazoa; phylum Chordata; class Chondrichthyes; order Torpediniformes; family Narcinidae; genus Narcine; species Narcine bancroftii. The sequence goes on from NC_091471.1 coordinate 290,131,697, forward strand.
TGATTCCCCTTCTCTGATTCACCACCTCTGAATGCCCACCTCTGATTCCCCATCTCTGATTCTGCACATCCGATTCCCTGCTTCTCATTCCCCGCCTCTGATTCCCAGCCTCTGATTCCCTGCCTCTGATTCGCAACCTCTAATTACCCACCTCTGATTCCCCATATCTGATTCCCCGCCTCTGCTTCCCTGCCTCTGATTCCTGGCCTCTGTTTCCCCATATCTGATTCCCCTCCTCTGATTCCCCAACTCTGATTCCCCGCCTCTGATTCCCCAGCTCTGATTCCCCGCCTTTTATTCCCGGCCTCTGATTCCCTGCCACTGATTCCCCGCCCCTGATTCCCCACCTCTGATTCCCCATATCTGATTCCCCGCCCCTGATTCCCAGCCTCTGATTCCCCATATCTGATTCCCTGCCTCTGATTGCCCATATCTGATTCCCCGCCTCTATTTCCCCATATCTGCTTCGCCGCCTCTGATTCCCCAACTCTGATTCCCAGCCTCTGATTCCCCAGCTCTGATTTCCCGCATCTGATTCCCGGCATCCGATTCCCTGCCTCTGATTCCCCGCCTCTGATTCCCCATCTCTGATTCCCCGCCTCTGATTCCCCGTGTCTGATTCCCTGCCTCTGATTCCCCGCCTCTGATTCCCCGCATCTGATTCCCTGCCACTGATTCCCTGCCCCTGATTCCCCACCTCTGATTCCCCATATCTGATTCCCCGCCTCTGTTTTCTTGCCTCTGATTCCCTGCCTCTTATTCCCCATATCTGATTCCCCGCCTCTGATTCCCCAACTCTGATTCCCCGCCTCTGATTCCCCAGCTCTGAATCCCCGCCTCTGATTCCCCGCGTCTGATTCCCTGCCTCTGATTCACCGCCTCTGATTCCCCATCTCTGATTCACCACCTCTGATTCCCGGCCTCTGATTCCCCATCTCTGATTCCGCACATCCGATTCCCTGCCTATGATTCCCCACCTCTGATTCCCCGCCTCCGATTCCCCATATCTGATTCCCTGCCTCTGTTTCCCCGCCTCTGATTCCCCATATGTGATTCCCCACCTCTGTTTCCCCGCCTCTGATTCCCCGCCTCTGTTTCCCCATCTCTGATTCACCGCCTGTGATTCGCCACCTCTGATTCCCCATATCTGATTCCCCACCTCTGTTTCCCCGCCTCTGATTCCCCGCATCTGATTCTCCATATCTCATTCCCCGCCTCTGAATCCCCATCTCTGATTCCCGGACTCTGATTCCCCACCTCTGATTCCCGGCCTCTTATTCCCAGCATCTGATTCCCGTCCTCTGATTCCCGGCCTCTAATTCCCCGCTTCTGATTCTGATTCCCTGCCTCTGATTCCCCATCTCTGATTCCGCACATCTGATTCCCTGCCTCTGATTCCCCACCTCTGATTCCCCATATCTGATTCCCTGCCTCTGTTTCCCTTCCTCTGATTCCCCGCCTCTGTTTCCCCATATCTAATTCCCCACCTCTGATGCCCCAACTCTGATTCCCCGCCTCTGATTCCCCAGCTCTGATTCCCCACCTCTGATTCCCCGCATCCGATTCCCCATGTCTGATTCCCCGCCTCTGTTTCCCCGCCTCTGATTCCCCGCCTCTATTTCCCCATATCTGATTCCCCGCCTCTGATTCCCCAGCTCTGATTCCCTGCCTCTGATTCCCCGCGTTCTAATCCCGGCCTCTGATTCCCCGCCTGTGATTCCCCATCTCTGATTCACCACCTCTGATTCCCCACCTCTGATTCCCCATATCTAATTCCCCGCCACTCTTTGCCAGCCTCTGATTCCCCGCCTCTGTTTCCCCATATCTGATTCCCCGCCTCTGAATCCCCAACTCTGATTCCCTGCCTCTGATTCACCAGCTCTGATTCCCCGCCTTTGATTCCCCCGTCTGATTCCCAGCCTCTGAATCCCCGTGTCTGATTTCCTGCCTCTGATTCCCCGCCTCAGATTCCCCATCTCTGATTCACCGCCTCTGATTCCCCACCTCTGATTCCCCATCTCTGATTCCGCACATCCGATTCCCTGCCTCTGATTCCCCGACTCTGATTCCCCACCTCTGTTTCCCCAGCTCTGATTCCCCGCCTCTGATTCCTAGCCTCTGCTTCCCCAACTCTGATTCCCCGCCTCTGATTCCCCAGCTCTGTTTCCCCGCCTCTGATTCCCCGCATCTGATTCCCTGCCTCTGATTCCCCGCCTCTGATTCCCTGCCTCTGATTCCCAACCTCTGATTCCCCACCTCTGAATCCCCATATCTGATTCCCCGCCTCTGTTTCCCCGCCTCTGATTCCCCGCCTCTGTTTCCCCATATCTGATTCCCCGCCTCTGATTCCCCAACTCTGATTCCCCTCCTCTAATTCGCCAGCTATGATTCCCCGCCTCTGATTCCCTGCCTCTGATTCCCTGCCTCTGATTCCCCGCCTCTGATTCCCCTTCTCTGATTCACCACCTCTGAATGCCCACCTCTGATTCCCCATCTCTGATTCCGCACATCCGATTCCCTGCTTCTCATTCCCCGCCTCTGATTCCCAGCCTCTGATTCCCTGCCTCTGATTCGCAACCTCTAATTACCCACCTCTGATTCCCCATATCTGATTCCCCGCCTCTGCTTCCCTGCCTCTGATTCCTGGCCTCTGTTTCCCCATATCTGATTCCCCTCCTCTGATTCCCCAACTCTGATTCCCCGCCTCTGATTCCCCAGCTCTGATTCCCCGCCTTTTATTCCCGGCCTCTGATTCCCTGCCACTGATTCCCCGCCCCTGATTCCCCACCTCTGATTCCCCATATCTGATTCCCCGCCTCTGTTTCCCCAGCTCTGATTCCCCACCTCTGATTCCCCAGCTCTGATTCCCTGCCACTGATTCCCCGCCCCTGATTCCCCACCTCTGATTCCCCATATCTGATTCCCCGCCTCTGTTTCCCCAGCTCTGATTCCCTGCCTCTGATTCCCTGCCCTGATTCCCCATCTCTGTTTCACCGCCTTTGATTCGCCACCTCTGATTCCCCATATCTGATTCCCCGCCTCTGTTTCCCCGCCTCTGATTCCCTGCCTCTGATTCCCAACCTCTGATTCCACACCTCTGATTCCCCATATCTGATTCCCCGCCCCTATTTCCCCATATCTGATTCCCCGCCTCTGATTCCCCAACTCTGATTCCCCACCTCTGATTCCCCAGCTCTGATTCCCCGCCTCTGATTCCCGGCGTCCGATTCCCTGCCTCTGATTGCCCACCTCTGATTCCCCGCCTCTGATTCGCCAGCTCTGATTCCCCGCCTCTGATTCCCCGCATCTGATTCCCTGCCTCTGATTCCCCGCCTCTGATTCCCCATCTCTGATTCACCGCCTTTGATTCGCCACCTCTGATTCCCCATATCTGATTCCCCACCTCTGTTTCCCCGCCTCTGATTCCCCGCATCTGATTCCCTGCCTCTGATTCCCCGCCTCTGATTCCCCATCTCTGATTCACCGCCTTTGATTCGCCACCTCTGATTCACCATATCTGATTCCCCACCTCTATTTCCCCGCCTCTGATTCCCCGCCTCTGATTCTCCATATCTCATTCCCCGCCTCTGAATCCCCATCTCTGATTCCCGGACTCTGATTCCCCACCTCTGATTCCCGGCCTCTTATTCCCAGCATCTGATTCCCGGCCTCTGATTCCCGGCCTCTGATTCCCCGCCTCTGATTCTGATTCCCTGCCTCTGATTCCCCATCTCTGATTCCGCACATCTGATTCCCTGCCTCTGTTTCCCCGCCTCTGATTCCTAGCCTCTGCTTCCCCAACTCTGATTCCCCGCCTCTGATTCCCCAGCTCTGTTTCCCCTCCTCTGATTCCCCGCATCTGATTCCCTGCCTCTGATTCCCCACCTCTGATTCCCTGCCTCTGATTCCCAACCTCTGATTCCCCACCTCTGAATCCCCATATCTGATTCCCCGCCTCTGTTTCCCCACCTCTGATTCCCCGCCTCTGTTTCCCCATATCTGATTCCCCGCCTCTGATTCCCCAACTCTGATTCCCCTCCTCTAATTCGCCAGCTATGATTCCCCGCCTCTGATTCCCTGCGTCTGATTCCCTGCCTCTGATTCCCCGCCTCTGATTCCCCTTCTCTGATTCACCACCTCTGAATCCCCACCTCTGATTCCCCATCTCTGATTCCGCACATCCGATTCCCTGCCTCTGATTCCCCGCCTCTGATTCCCCGCCTCTGATTCCCTGCCTCTGATTCGCAACCTCTAATTCCCCACCTCTGATTCCCCATATCTGATTCCCCGCCTCTGTTTCCCTGCCTCTGATTCCCGGCCTCTGTTTCCCCATATCTGATTCCCCTCCTCTGATTCCCCAACTCTGATTCCCCGCCTCTGATTCCCCAGCTCTGATTCCCCGCCTTTTATTCCCGGCCTCTGATTCCCTGCCACTGATTCCCCGCCCCTGATTCCCCACCTCTGATTCCCCATTTCTGATTCCCCGCCTCTGTTTCCCCAGCTCTGATTCCCCACCTCTGATTCCCCAGCTCTGATTCCCTGCCACTGATTCCCCGCCCCTGATTCCCCACCTCTCATTCCCCATATCTGATTCCCCGCCTCTGTTTCCCCAGCTCTGATTCCCTGCCTCTGATTCCCTGCCCTGATTCCCCATCTCTGTATCACCGCCTTTGATTCGCCACCTCTGATTCCCCATATCTGATTCCCCGCCTCTGTTTCCCCGCCTCTGATTCCCTGCCTCTGATTCCCAACCTCTGATTCCACACCTCTGATTCCCCATATCTGATTCCCCGCCTCTATTTCCCCATATCTGATTCCCCGCCTCTGATTCCTCAACTCTGATTCCCCGACTCTGATTCCCCAGCTCTGATTCCCCACCTCTGATACCCGGTGTCCGATTCCCTGCCTCTGATTCCCCGCCTCTGATTCCCCATCTCTGATTCCCCGCCTCTGATTCCCCGTGTCTGATTCCCTGCCTCTGATTCCCTGCCTCTGATTCCCCGCCTCTGATTCCCTGCCACTGATTCCCTGCCCCTGATTCCCCACCTCTGATTCCCCATATCTGATTCCCCGCCTCTGTTTCCCCGCCTCTGATTCCCCGCCTCTGATTCCCCATATCTGATTCCCTGCCTCTGATTCCCCAACTCTGATTCCCCGCCTCTGATTCCCCAGATCTGATTCCCCGCCTCTGTTTCCCCGCCTCTGATTCCCCGCCTCTGATTCCCCAACTCTGATTCCCCGCCTCTGATTCCCCGCCTCTGATTCCCCATATCTGATTCCCTGCCTCTGATTCCCCAACTCTGATTCCCCGCCTCTGATTCCCCAGCTCTGAATCCCCGCATCTGATTCCCTGCCTCTGATTCCCCGCCTCTGATTCCCCATCTCTGATTCACCGCCTTTGATTCGCCACCTCTGATTCCCCATATCTGATTCCCCACCTCTGTTTCCCCGCCTCTGATTCCCCGCATCTGATTCCCTGCCTCTGATTCCCCGCCTCTGATTCCCCATCTCGGATTCACCGCCTTTGATTCGCCACCTCTGATTCCCCATATCTGATTCCCCACCTCTATTTCCCCGCCTCTGATTCCCCGCCTCAGATTCTCCATATCTCATTCCCCGCCTCTGAATCCCCATCTCTCATTCCCAGACTCTGATTCCCCACCTCTGATTCCCGGCCTCTTATTCCCAGCATCTGATTCCCGTCCTCTGATACCCGGCCTCTGATTCCCCACTTCTGATTCTGATTCCCTGCCTCTGATTCCCCATTTCTGATTCCGCACATCTGATTCCCTGCCTCTGTTTCCCCGCCTCTGATTCCTAGCCTCTGCCTCCCCAACTCTGATTCCCCGCCTCTGATTCCCCAGCTCTGTTTCCCCGCCTCTGATTCCCCGCATCTGATTCCCTGCCTCTGATTCCCCGCCTCTGATTCCCCGCCTCTGATTCCCTGCCTCTGATTCCCAACCTCTGATTCCCCACCTCTGAATCACCATATCTGATTCCCCGCCTCTGTTTCCCCATATCTGATTCCCCGCCTCTGATTCCCCAACTCTGATTCCCCTCCTCTAATTCGCCAGCTATGATTCCCCGCCTCTGATTCCCTGCGTCTGATTCCCTGCCTCTGATTCCCCGCCTCTCATTCCCCTTCTCAGATTCACCACCTCTGAATCCCCACCTCTGATTCCCCATCTCTGATTCCGCACATCCGATTCTCTGCCTCTGATTCCCCGCCTCTGATTCCCCATATCTGATTCCCCGCCTCTGTTTCCCTGTCTCTGATTCCCGGCCTCTGTTTCCCCATATCTGATTCCCCTCCTCTGATTCCCCAACTCTGATTCCCCGCCTTTTATTCCCGGCCTCTGATTCCCTGCCACTGATTCCCCGCCCCTGATTCCCCACCGCTGATTCCCCATATCTGATTCCCCGCCTCTGTTTCCCCAGCTCTGATTCCGCACCTCTGATTCCCCAGCTCTGATTCCCTGCCACTGATTCCCCGCCCCTGATTCCCCACCTCTGATTCCCCATATCTGATTCCCCGCCTCTGTTTCCCCAGCTCTGATTCCCTGCCTCTGATTCCCTGCCCTGATTCCCCATCTCTGTTTCACCGCCTTTGATTCGCCACCTCTGATTCACCATATCTGATTCCCCGCCTCTGTTTCCCCGCCTCTGATTCCCTGCCTCTGATTCCCAACCTCTGATTCCACACCTCTGATTCCCCATATCTGATTCCCCGCCTCTATTTCCCCATATCTGATTCCCCGCCTCTGATTCCCCAACTCTGATTCCCCGCCTCTGATTCCCCAGCTCTGATTCCCCGCCTCTGATACCCGGCGTCCGATTCCCTGCCTCTGATTCCCCGCCTCTGATTCCCCATCTCTGATTCCCCGCCTCTGATTCCCCGTGTCTGATTCCCTGCCTCTGATTCCCCGCCTCTGATTCCCCGCCTCTGATTCCCTGCCACTGATTCCCTGCCCCTGATTCCCCACCTCTGATTCCCCATATCTGATTCCCTGCCTCTGTTTCCCCGCCTCTGATTCCCTGCCTCTGATTCCCCATATCTGATTCCCTGCCTCTGATTCCCCAACTCTGATTCCCCGCCTCTGATTCCCCAGCTCTGAATCCCCGCCTCTGATTCCCCGCATCTGATTCCCTGCCTCTGATTCCCCGCCTTGATTCCCCATCTCTGATTCACAACCTCTGATTCCCCACCTCTGATTCCCCATATCTGATTCCCCGCCTCTGTTTCCCCATATCTGATTCCCCGGCTCTGATTGCCCACCTCTGATTCCCCGCCTCTGATTCGCCAGCTCTGATTCGCCGCCCTGATTCCCCGCATCTGATTCCCTGCCTCTGATTCCCCGCCTCTGATTCCCCATCTCTGATTCACCGCCTTTGATTCGCCACCTCTGATTCCCCATATCTGATTCACCACCTCTGTTTCCCCGCCTCTGATTCCCCGCCTCTGATTCTCCATATCTCATTCCCCGCCTCTGAATCCCCATCTCTGATTCCCGGACTCTGATTCCCCACCTCTGATTCCCGGCCTCTTATTCCCAGCATCTGATTCCCGGCCTCTGATTCCCGGCCTCTGATTCCCCGCTTCTGATTCTGATTCCCTGCCTCTGATTCCCTATCTCTGATTCTGCACATCTGATTCCCTGCCTCTTATTCCCCACCTCTGATTCCCCATATCTGATTCCTCGCCTCTGTTTCCCCGCCTCTGATTCCCCGCCTCTGTTTCCCCATATCTAATTCCCCACCTCTGATGCCCCAACTCTGATTCCCCGCCTCTGATTCCCCAGCTCTGATTCCCCACCTCTGATTCTCCGCATCCGATTCCCCATGTCTGATTCCCCGCCTCTGTTTCCCCGCCTCTGATTCCCCGCTTCTGTTTCCCCATATCTGATTCCCCGCCTCTGATTTCCCAGCTCTGATTCCCTGCCTCTGATTCCCCGCGTTCTATTCCCTTCCTCTGATTCCCCGCCTGTGATTCCCCATCTCTGATTCACCACCTCTGATTCCCCACCTCTGATTCCCCATATCTAATTCCCCGCCTCTGTTTGCCCGCCTCTGATTCCCCGCCTCTGTTTCCCCATATCTGATTCCCCGCCTCTGAATGCCCAACTCTGATTCCCTGCCTCTGATTCACCAGCTCTGATTCCCCGCCTTTGATTCCCCCCGTCTGATTCCCAGCCTCTGAATCCCCGTGTCTGATTTCCTGCCTCTGATTCCCCGCCTCTGATTCCCCATCTCTGATTCACCACCTCTGATTCCCCACCTCTGATTCCCCATCTCTGATTCCGCACATCCGATTCCCTGCCTCTGATTCCCCGACTCTGATTCCCCACTTCTGATTCCCCAGCTCTGATTCCCCGCCTCTGATTCCCCGCGTCTGATTCCCTGCCTCTGATTCCCCGCCTCTGATTCCCCATCTCTGATTCCCCACCTCTGATTCCCCGTGTCTGATTCCCTGCCTCTGAATCCCCGCCTCTGATTCCCCGCCTCTGATTCCCTGCCACTGATTACCCGCCCCTGATTCCCCACCTCTGATTCCCCATATCTTATTCCCCGCCTCTACTTCCCCCCCTCTGATTCCCAGCCTCTGATTCCCCATATCTGATTCCCCGCCTCTGATTCCCCATATCTGATTCCCCGCCTCTGATTCCCCAGCTCTGATTTCCCGCCTCTGATTTCCGGCATCCGATTCCCTGCCTCTGATTTCCCGCCTCTGATTCCCCGTCTCTGATTCTCCGCCTCTGATTCCCTGTGTCTGATTCCCTGCCTCTGATTCCCCGCCTCTGATTCCCCGCGTCTGATTCCCCGCCACTGATTCCCTGCCCCTGATTCCCCACCTCTGATTCCCCATATCTGATTCCCCGCCTCTGTTTCCCCGCCTCTGATTCCCCGCCTCTGTTTCCCCATATCTGATTCCCCGCCTCTGATTCCCCAACTCTGATTCCCCTCCTCTAATTCGCCAGCTATGATTCCCCGCCTCTGATTCCCTGCATCTGATCCCCTGCCTCTGATTCCCCGCCTCTGATTCCCCTTCTCTGATTCACCACCTCTGAATCCCCACCTCTGATTCCCCATCTCTGATTCCGCACATCCGATTCCCGTCCTCTGATTCCCCACCTCTGATTCCCCGCCTCTGATTCCCTGCCTCTGATTCGCAACCTCTAATTCCCCACCTCTGATTCCCCATATCTGATTACCCGCCTCTGTTTCCCTGCCTCTGATTCCCGGCCTCTGTTTCCCCATATCTGATTCCCCTCCTCTGATTCCCCAACTCTGATTCCCCACCTCTGATTCCCCATATCTGATTCCCCGTCTCTGTTTCCCCAGCTCTGATTCCCCGCCTCTGATTCCCCGCCTCTGATTCCCTGCCACTGATTCCCTGCCCCTGATTCCCCACTTCTGATTCCCCATATCTGATTCCCCGCCTCTGTTTCCCCGCCTCTGATTCCCCGCCTCTGATTCCCCATATCTGATTCCCTGCCTCTGATTCCCCAACTCTGATTCCCCGCCTCTGATTCCCCAGCTCTGAATCCCCGCCTCTGATTCCCCGCCTCTGATTCTCCATATCTCATTCCCCGCCTCTGAATCCCCATCTCTGATTCCCGGACTCTGATTCCCCACCTCTGATTCCCGGCCTCTTTTTCCCAGCATTTGATTCCCGGCCTCTGATTCCCGGCCTTTTATTCCCCGCTTCCGATTCTGATTCCCTGCCTCTGATTCCCCATCTCTGATTCCGCACATCTGATTCCCTGCCTCTGATTCCCCACCTCTGATTCCCTATATCTGATTCCCCGCCTCTGTTTCCCCGCCTCTGAATCCCCGCCTCTGTTTTCCCATATCTAATTCCCCACCTCTGATACCCCAACTTTGATTCCCCGCCTCTGATTCCCCAGCTCTGATTCCCCGCCTCTGATTCCCCGCATCTGATTCCCCATGTCTGATTCCCCGCCTCTGTTTCCCCGCCTCTGATTCCCCGCCTCTGTTTCCCCATATCTGATTCCCCGCCTCTGATTCCCCAGCTCTGATTCCCTGCCTCTGATTCCCTGCGTTCTATTCCCTGCCTCTGATTCCCCGCCTGTGATTCCCCATCTCTGATTCACCACCTCTGATTCCCTTCCTCTGATTCCCCATATCTGATTCCCCGCCTCTGAATCCCCAACTCTGATTCCCTGCCTCTGATTCACCAGCTCTGATTCCCCACCTTTGATTCCCCCCGTCTGATTCCCAGCCTCTGAATCCCCGTGTCTGATTTCCTGCCTCTGATTCCCCGCCTCTGATTCCCCATCTCTGATTCACTGCCTCTGATTCCCCACCTCTGATTCCCCATTTCTGATTCCGCACATCCGATTCCCTGCCTCTGATTCCCCGACTCTGATTCCCCACCTCTGATTCCCCAGCTCTGATTCCCCGCCTCTGATTCCCCGCGTCTGATTCCCTGCCTCTGATTCCCCGCCTCTGATTCCCCATCTCTGATTCCCCACCTCTGATTCCCCGTGTCTGATTCCCTGCCTCTGATTCCCCGCCTCTGATTCCCCGCCTCTGATTCCCTGCCACTGATTCCCCGCCCCTGATTCCCCGCCTCTGATTCCCCGCCTCTGATTCCCTGCCACTGATTCCCCGCCCCTGATTCCCAGCCTCTGATTCCCCATATCTGATTCCCTGCCTCTGATTCCCCATATCTGATTCCCCGCCTCTATTTCCCCATATCTGCTTCGCCGCCTCTGATTCCCCAACTCTGATTCCCAGCCTCTGATTCCCCAGCTCTGATTTCCCGCCTCTGATTCCCGGCATCCGATTCCCTGCCTCTGATTCCCCGCCTCTGATTCCCCATCTCTGATTCCCCGCCTCTGATTCCCCGTGTCTGATTCCCTGCCTCTGATTCCCCGCCTCTGATTCCCCGCATCTGATTCCCTGCCACTGATTCCCTGCCCCTGATTCCCCACCTCTGATTCCCCATATCTGATTCCCCGCCTCTGTTTTCTTGCCTCTGATTCCCTGCCTCTTATTCCCCATATCTGATTCCCCGCCTCTGATTCCCCAACTCTGATTCCCCGCCTCTTATTCCCCAGCTCTGAATCCCCGCCTCTGATTCCCCGCGTCTGATTCCCTGCCTCTGATTCCCCGCCTCTGATTCCCCATCTGTGATTCACAACCTATGATGCCCCACCTCTGATTCCCCATATCTGATTCCCCGCCTCTGTTTCCCCGCCTCTGATTCCCCGCCTCTGATTCCCCATATCTGATTCCCCATATCTGATTCCCCGCCTCTGATTGCCCACCTCTGATTCCCCGCGTCTGATTCCCCATCTCTGATTCACCACCTCTGATTCCCGGCCTCTGATTCCCCATCTCTGATTCCGCACATCCGATTCCCGGCCTATGATTCCCCACCTCTGATTCCCCGCCTCCGATTCCCCATATCTGATTCCCTGCCTCTGTTTCCCCGCCTCTGATTCCCCATATGTGATTCCCCACATCTGTTTCCCCGCCTCTGATTCCCCGCCTCTGTTTCCCCATCTCTGATTCACCGCCTGTGATTCGCCACCTCTGATTCCCCATATCTGATTCCCCACCTCTGTTTCCCCGCCTCTGATTCCCCGCATCTGATTCTCCATATCTCATTCCCCGCCTCTGAATCCCCATCTCTGATTCCCGGACTCTGATTCCCCACCTCTGATTCCCGGCCTCTTATTCCCAGCATCTGATTCCCGGCCTCTGATTCCCCATCTCTGATTCCGCACATCCGATTCCCTGCCTCTGATTCCCCACCTCTGATTCCCCGCCTCTGATTCCCTGCCTCTGATTCGCAACCTCTAATTCCCCACCTCTGATTCCCCATATCTGATTCCCCGCCTCTGTTTCCCTGCCTCTGATTCCCGGCCTCTGTTTCCCCATATCTGATTCCCCTCCTCTGATTCCCCAACTCTGATTCCCCACCTCTGATTCCCCAGCTCTGATTCCCAGCCTTTTATTCCCGGCCTCTGATTCCCTGCCACTGATTCCCCGCCACTGATTCCCCACCTCTGATTCCCCATATCTGATTCCCCGCCTCTGTTTCCCCAGCTCTGATTCCCCGCCTCTGATTCCCCGCCTCTGATTCCCTGCCACTGATTCCCTGCCCCTGATTCCCCACTTCTGATTCCCCATATCTGATTCCCCGCCTCTGTTTCCCCGCCTCTGATTCCCCGCCTCTGATTCCCCATATCTGATTCCCTGCCTCTGATTCCCCAACTCTGATTCCCCGCCTCTGATTCCCCAGCTCTGAATCCCCGCCTCTGATTCCCCGCCTCTGATTCTCCATATCTCTTTCCCCGCCTCTGAATCCCCATCTCTGATTCCCGGACTCTGATTCCCCACCTCTGATTCCCGGCCTCTTATTCCCAGCATTTGATTCCCGGCCTCAGATTCCCGGCCTTTGATTCCCCGCTTCTGATTCTGATTCCCTGCCTCTGATTCCCCATCTCTGATTCCGCACATCTGATTCCCTGCCTCTGATTCCCCACCTCTGATTCCCTATATCTGATTCCCCGCCTCTGTTTCCCCGCCTCTGAATCCCCGCCTCTGTTTCCCCATATCTAATTCCCCACCTCTGATACCCCAACTCTGATTCCCCGCCTCTGAATCCCCAGCTCTGATTCCCCGCCTCTGATTCCCCGCATCTGATTCCCCATGTCTGATTCCCCGCCTCTGTTTCCCCGCCTCTGATTCCCCGCCTCTGTTTCCCCATATCTGATTCCCCGCCTCTGATTCCCCAGCTCTGATTCCCTGCCTCTGATTCCCTGCGTTCTATTCCCTGCCTCTGATTCCCCGCCTGTGATTCCCCATCTCTGATTCACCACCTCTGATTCCCTTCCTCTGATTCCCCATATCTAATTCCCCGCCTCTGCTTGCCCGCCTCTGATTCCCCACCTCTGTTTCCCCATATCTGATTCCCCGCCTCTGAATCCCCAACTCTGATTCCCTGCCTCTGATTCACCAGCTCTGATTCCCCGCCTTTGATTCCCCCCGTCTGATTCCCAGCCTCTGAATCCCCGTGTCTGATTTCCTGCCTCTGATTCCCCGCCTCTGATTCCCCATCTCTGATTCACCGCCTCTGATTCCCCACCTCTGATTCCCCATTTCTGATTCCGCACATCCGATTCCCTGCCTCTGATTCCCCGACTCTGATTCCCACCTCTGATTCCCCAGCTCTGATTCCCCGCCTCTGATTCCCCGCGTCTGATTCCCTGCCTCTGATTCCCCGCCTCTGATTCCCCATCTCTGATTCCCCACCTCTGATTCCCCATGTCTGATTCCCTGCCTCTGATTCCCCGCCTCTGATTCCCCGCCTCTGATTCCCTGCCACTGATTCCCCGCCCCTGATTCCCCGCCTCTGATTCCCCGCCTCTGATTCCCTGCCACTGATTCCCCGCCCCTGATTCCCTGCCTCTGATTCCCCATATCTGATTCCCCGCCTCTATTTCCCCATATCTGCTTCGCCGCCTCTGATTCCCCAACTCTGATTCCCAGCCTCTGATTCCCCAGCTCTGATTTCCCGCCTCTGATTCCCGGAATCCGATTCCCTGCCTCTGATTCCCCGCCTCTGATTCCCCATCTCTGATTCCCCGCCTCTGATTCCCCGTGTCTGATTCCCTGCCTCTGATTCCCCGCCTCTGATTCCCCACATCTGATTCCCTGCCACTGATTCCCTGCCCCTGATTCCCCACCTCTGATTCCCCATATCTGATTCCCCGCCTCTGTTTTCTTGCCTCTGATTCCCTGCCTCTTATTCCCCATATCTGATTCCCCGCCTCTGATTCCCCAACTCTGATTCCCCGCCTCTGATTCCCCAGCTCTGAATCCCCGCCTCTGATTCCCCGCGTCTGATTCCCTGCCTCTGATTCCCCGCCTCTGATTCCCCATCTGTGATTCAGAACCTATGATGCCCCACCTCTGATTCCCCATATCTGATTCCCCGCCTCTGTTTCCCCGCCTCTGATTCCCCGCCTCTGATTCCCCATATCTGATTCCCCGCCTCTGATTGCCCACCTCTAATTCCCCGCGTCTGATTCCCCATCTCTGATTCACCACCTCTGATTCCCGGCCTCTGATTCCCCATCTCTGATTCCGCACATCCGATTCCCGGCCTATGATTCCCCACCTCTGATTCCCCGCCTCTGTTTCCCCATATCTGATTCCCCGCCTCTGATTCCCCAACTCTGATTCCCCTCCTCTAATTCGCCAGCTATGATTCCCCGCCTCTGATTCCCTGCGTCTGATTCCCTGCCTCTGATTCCCCGCCTCTGATTCCCCTTCTCTGATTCACCACCTCTGAATCCCCACCTCTGATTCCCCATCTCTGATTCCGCACATCCGATTCCCTGCCTCTGATTCCCCGCCTCTGATTCCCCGCCTCTGATTCCCTGCCTCTGATTCGCAACCTCTAATTCCCCACCTCTGATTCCCCATATCTGATTCCCCGCCTCTGTTTCCCTGCCTCTGATTCCCGGCCTCTGTTTCCCCATATCTGATTCCCCTCCTCTGATTCCCCAACTCTGATTCCCCGCCTCTGATTCCCCAGCTCTGATTCCCCGCCTTTTATTCCCGGCATCTGATTCCCTGCCACTGATTCCCCGCCCCTGATTCCCCACCTCTGATTCCCCATTTCTGATTCCCCGCCTCTGTTTCCCCAGCTCTGATTCCCCACCTCTGATTCCCCAGCTCTGATTCCCTGCCACTGATTCCCCGCCCCTGATTCCCCACCTCTCATTCCCCATATCTGATTCCCCGCCTCTGTTTCCCCAGCTCTGATTCCCTGCCTCTGATTCCCTGCCCTGATTCCCCATCTCTGTATCACCGCCTTTGATTCGCCACCTCTGATTCCCCATATCTGATTCCCCGCCTCTGTTTCCCCGCCTCTGATTCCCTGCCTCTGATTCCCAACCTCTGATTCCACACCTCTGATTCCCCATATCTGATTCCCCGCCTCTATTTCCCCATATCTGATTCCCCGCCTCTGATTCCTCAACTCTGATTCCCCGACTCTGATTCCCCAGCTCTGATTCCCCACCTCTGATACCCGGTGTCCGATTCCCTGCCTCTGATTCCCCGCCTCTGATTCCCCATCTCTGATTCCCCGCCTCTGATTCCCCGTGTCTGATTCCCTGCCTCTGATTCCCTGCCTCTGATTCCCCGCCTCTGATTCCCTGCCACTGATTCCCTGCCCCTGATTCCCCACCTCTGATTCCCCATATCTGATTCCCCGCCTCTGTTTCCCCGCCTCTGATTCCCCGCCTCTGATTCCCCATATCTGATTCCCTGCCTCTGATTCCCCAACTCTGATTCCCCGCCTCTGATTCCCCAGATCTGATTCCCCGCCTCTGTTTCCCCGCCTCTGATTCCCCGCCTCTGATTCCCCAACTCTGATTCCCCGCCTCTGATTCCCCGCCTCTGATTCCCCATATCTGATTCCCTGCCTCTGATTCCCCAACTCTGATTCCCCGCCTCTGATTCCCCAGCTCTGAATCCCCGCATCTGATTCCCTGCCTCTGATTCCCCGCCTCTGATTCCCCATCTCTGATTCACCGCCTTTGATTCGCCACCTCTGATTCCCCATATCTGATTCCCCACCTCTGTTTCCCCGCCTCTGATTCCCCGCATCTGATTCCCTGCCTCTGATTCCCCGCCTCTGATTCCCCATCTCGGATTCACCGCCTTTGATTCGCCACCTCTGATTCCCCATATCTGATTCCCCACCTCTATTTCCCCGCCTCTGATTCCCCGCCTCAGATTCTCCATATCTCATTCCCCGCCTCTGAATCCCCATCTCTCATTCCCAGACTCTGATTCCCCACCTCTGATTCCCGGCCTCTTATTCCCAGCATCTGATTCCCGTCCTCTGATACCCGGCCTCTGATTCCCCACTTCTGATTCTGATTCCCTGCCTCTGATTCCCCATTTCTGATTCCGCACATCTGATTCCCTGCCTCTGTTTCCCCGCCTCTGATTCCTAGCCTCTGCCTCCCCAACTCTGATTCCCCGCCTCTGATTCCCCAGCTCTGTTTCCCCGCCTCTGATTCCCCGCATCTGATTCCCTGCCTCTGATTCCCCGCCTCTGATTCCCCGCCTCTGATTCCCTGCCTCTGATTCCCAACCTCTGATTCCCCACCTCTGAATCACCATATCTGATTCCCCGCCTCTGTTTCCCCATATCTGATTCCCCGCCTCTGATTCCCCAACTCTGATTCCCCTCCTCTAATTCGCCAGCTATGATTCCCCGCCTCTGATTCCCTGCGTCTGATTCCCTGCCTCTGATTCCCCGCCTCTCATTCCCCTTCTCAGATTCACCACCTCTGAATCCCCACCTCTGATTCCCCATCTCTGATTCCGCACATCCGATTCCCTGCCTCTGATTCCCCGCCTCTGATTCCCCATATCTGATTCCCCGCCTCTGTTTCCCTGTCTCTGATTCCCGGCCTCTGTTTCCCCATATCTGATTCCCCTCCTCTGATTCCCCAACTCTGATTCCCCGCCTTTTATTCCCGGCCTCTGATTCCCTGCCACTGATTCCCCGCCCCTGATTCCCCACCGCTGATTCCCCATATCTGATTCCCCGCCTCTGTTTCCCCAGCACTGATTCCGCACCTCTGATTCCCCAGCTCTGATTCCCTGCCACTGATTCCCCGCCCCTGATTCCCCACCTCTGATTCCCCATATCTGATTCCCCGCCTCTGTTTCCCCAGCTCTGATTCCCTGCCTCTGATTCCCTGCCCTGATTCCCCATCTCTGTTTCACCGCCTTTGATTCGCCACCTCTGATTCACCATATCTGATTCCCCGCCTCTGTTTCGCCGCCTCTGATTCCCTGCCTCTGATTCCCAACCTCTGATTCCACACCTCTGATTCCCCATATCTGATTCCCCGCCTCTATTTCCCCATATCTGATTCCCCGCCTCTGATTCCCCAACTCTGATTCCCCGCCTCTGATTCCCCAGCTCTGATTCCCCGCCTCTGATACCCGGCGTCCGATTCCCTGCCTCTGATTCCCCGCCTCTGATTCCCCATCTCTGATTCCCCGCCTCTGATTCCCCGTGTCTGATTCCCTGCCTCTGATTCCCCGCCTCTGATTCCCCGCCTCTGATTCCCTGCCACTGATTCCCTGCCCCTGATTCCCCACCTCTGATTCCCCATATCTGATTCCCTGCCTCTGTTTCCCCGCCTCTGATTCCCTGCCTCTGATTCCCCATATCTGATTCCCTGCCTCTGATTCCCCAACTCTGATTCCCCGCCTCTGATTCCCCAGCTCTGAATCCCCGCCTCTGATTCCCCGCATCTGATTCCCTGCCTCTGATTCCCCGCCTTGATTCCCCATCTCTGATTCACAACCTCTGATTCCCCACCTCTGATTCCCCATATCTGATTCCCCGCCTCTGTT
Organism: Narcine bancroftii; assembly: GCF_036971445.1. Lineage (NCBI taxonomy): Eukaryota > Metazoa > Chordata > Chondrichthyes > Torpediniformes > Narcinidae > Narcine > Narcine bancroftii. The sequence continues at coordinate 290,149,121 of NC_091471.1, forward strand.
TCCCCATATCTGATTCCCCGGCTCTGATTGCCCACCTCTGATTCCCCGCCTCTGATTCGCCAGCTCTGATTCGCCGCCCTGATTCCCCGCATCTGATTCCCTGCCTCTGATTCCCCGCCTCTGATTCCCCATCTCTGATTCACCGCCTTTGATTCGCCACCTCTGATTCCCCATATCTGATTCACCACCTCTGTTTCCCCGCCTCTGATTCCCCGCCTCTGATTCTCCATATCTCATTCCCCGCCTCTGAATCCCCATCTCTGATTCCCGGACTCTGATTCCCCACCTCTGATTCCCGGCCTCTTATTCCCAGCATCTGATACCCGGCCTCTGATTCCCGGCCTCTGATTCCCCGCTTCTGATTCTGATTCCCTGCCTCTGATTCCCTATCTCTGATTCTGAACATCTGATTCCCTGCCTCTTATTCCCCACCTCTGATTCCCCATATCTGATTCCTCGCCTCTGTTTCCCCGCCTCTGATTCCCCGCCTCTGTTTCCCCATATCTAATTCCCCACCTCTGATGCCCCAACTCTGATTCCCCGCCTCTGATTCCCCAGCTCTGATTCCCCACCTCTGATTCTCCGCATCCGATTCCCCATGTCTGATTCCCCGCCTCTGTTTCCCCGCCTCTGATTCCCCGCTTCTGTTTCCCCATATCTGATTCCCCGCCTCTGATTCCCCAGCTCTGATTCCCTGCCTCTGATTCCCCGCGTTCTATTCCCTTCCTCTGATTCCCCGCCTGTGATTCCCCATCTCTGATTCACCACCTCTGATTCCCCACCTCTGATTCCCCATATCTAATTCCCCGCCTCTGTTTGCCCGCCTCTGATTCCCCGCCTCTGTTTCCCCATATCTGATTCCCCGCCTCTGAATGCCCAACTCTGATTCCCTGCCTCTGATTCACCAGCTCTGATTCCCCGCCTTTGATTCCCCCCGTCTGATTCCCAGCCTCTGAATCCCCGTGTCTGATTTCCTGCCTCTGATTCCCCGCCTCTGATTCCCCATCTCTGATTCACCACCTCTGATTCCCCACCTCTGATTCCCCATCTCTGATTCCGCACATCCGATTCCCTGCCTCTGATTCCCCGACTCTGATTCCCCACTTCTGATTCCCCAGCTCTGATTCCCCGCCTCTGATTCCCCGCGTCTGATTCCCTGCCTCTGATTCCCCGCCTCTGATTCCCCATCTCTGATTCCCCACCTCTGATTCCCCGTGTCTGATTCCCTGCCTCTGAATCCCCGCCTCTGATTCCCCGCCTCTGATTCCCTGCCACTGATTACCCGCCCCTGATTCCCCACCTCTGATTCCCCATATCTTATTCCCCGCCTCTACTTCCCCCCCTCTGATTCCCAGCCTCTGATTCCCCATATCTGATTCCCCGCCTCTGATTCCCCATATCTGATTCCCCGCCTCTGATTCCCCAGCTCTGATTTCCCGCCTCTGATTTCCGGCATCCGATTCCCTGCCTCTGATTTCCCGCCTCTGATTCCCCGTCTCTGATTCTCCGCCTCTGATTCCCTGTGTCTGATTCCCTGCCTCTGATTCCCCGCCTCTGATTCCCCGCGTCTGATTCCCCGCCACTGATTCCCTGCCCCTGATTCCCCACCTCTGATTCCCCATATCTGATTCCCCGCCTCTGTTTCCCCGCCTCTGATTCCCCGCCTCTGTTTCCCCATATCTGATTCCCCGCCTCTGATTCCCCAACTCTGATTCCCCTCCTCTAATTCGCCAGCTATGATTCCCCGCCTCTGATTCCCTGCATCTGATTCCCTGCCTCTGATTCCCCGCCTCTGATTCCCCTTCTCTGATTCACCACCTCTGAATCCCCACCTCTGATTCCCCATCTCTGATTCCGCACATCCGATTCCCGTCCTCTGATTCCCCACCTCTGATTCCCCGCCTCTGATTCCCTGCCTCTGATTCGCAACCTCTAATTCCCCACCTCTGATTCCCCATATCTGATTACCCGCCTCTGTTTCCCTGCCTCTGATTCCCGGCCTCTGTTTCCCCATATCTGATTCCCCTCCTCTGATTCCCCAACTCTGATTCCCCACCTCTGATTCCCCATATCTGATTCCCCGTCTCTGTTTCCCCAGCTCTGATTCCCCGCCTCTGATTCCCCGCCTCTGATTCCCTGCCACTGATTCCCTGCCCCTGATTCCCCACTTCTGATTCCCCATATCTGATTCCCCGCCTCTGTTTCCCCGCCTCTGATTCCCCGCCTCTGATTCCCCATATCTGATTCCCTGCCTCTGATTCCCCAACTCTGATTCCCCGCCTCTGATTCCCCAGCTCTGAATCCCCGCCTCTGATTCCCCGCCTCTGATTCTCCATATCTCATTCCCCGCCTCTGAATCCCCATCTCTGATTCCCGGACTCTGATTCCCCACCTCTGATTCCCGGCCTCTTTTTCCCAGCATTTGATTCCCGGCCTCTGATTCCCGGCCTTTTATTCCCCGCTTCCGATTCTGATTCCCTGCCTCTGATTCCCCATCTCTGATTCCGCACATCTGATTCCCTGCCTCTGATTCCCCACCTCTGATTCCCTATATCTGATTCCCCGCCTCTGTTTCCCCGCCTCTGAATCCCCGCCTCTGTTTTCCCATATCTAATTCCCCACCTCTGATACCCCAACTTTGATTCCCCGCCTCTGATTCCCCAGCTCTGATTCCCCGCCTCTGATTCCCCGCATCTGATTCCCCATGTCTGATTCCCCGCCTCTGTTTCCCCGCCTCTGATTCCCCGCCTCTGTTTCCCCATATCTGATTCCCCGCCTCTGATTCCCCAGCTCTGATTCCCTGCCTCTGATTCCCTGCGTTCTATTCCCTGCCTCTGATTCCCCGCCTGTGATTCCCCATCTCTGATTCACCACCTCTGATTCCCTTCCTCTGATTCCCCATATCTGATTCCCCGCCTCTGAATCCCCAACTCTGATTCCCTGCCTCTGATTCACCAGCTCTGATTCCCCACCTTTGATTCCCCCCGTCTGATTCCCAGCCTCTGAATCCCCGTGTCTGATTTCCTGCCTCTGATTCCCCGCCTCTGATTCCCCATCTCTGATTCACTGCCTCTGATTCCCCACCTCTGATTCCCCATTTCTGATTCCGCACATCCGATTCCCTGCCTCTGATTCCCCGACTCTGATTCCCCACCTCTGATTCCCCAGCTCTGATTCCCCGCCTCTGATTCCCCGCGTCTGATTCCCTGCCTCTGATTCCCCGCCTCTGATTCCCCATCTCTGATTCCCCACCTCTGATTCCCCGTGTCTGATTCCCTGCCTCTGATTCCCCGCCTCTGATTCCCCGCCTCTGATTCCCTGCCACTGATTCCCCGCCCCTGATTCCCCGCCTCTGATTCCCCGCCTCTGATTCCCTGCCACTGATTCCCCGCCCCTGATTCCCAGCCTCTGATTCCCCATATCTGATTCCCTGCCTCTGATTCCCCATATCTGATTCCCCGCCTCTATTTCCCCATATCTGCTTCGCCGCCTCTGATTCCCCAACTCTGATTCCCAGCCTCTGATTCCCCAGCTCTGATTTCCCGCCTCTGATTCCCGGCATCCGATTCCCTGCCTCTGATTCCCCGCCTCTGATTCCCCATCTCTGATTCCCCGCCTCTGATTCCCCGTGTCTGATTCCCTGCCTCTGATTCCCCGCCTCTGATTCCCCGCATCTGATTCCCTGCCACTGATTCCCTGCCCCTGATTCCCCACCTCTGATTCCCCATATCTGATTCCCCGCCTCTGTTTTCTTGCCTCTGATTCCCTGCCTCTTATTCCCCATATCTGATTCCCCGCCTCTGATTCCCCAACTCTGATTCCCCGCCTCTTATTCCCCAGCTCTGAATCCCCGCCTCTGATTCCCCGCGTCTGATTCCCTGCCTCTGATTCCCCGCCTCTGATTCCCCATCTGTGATTCACAACCTATGATGCCCCACCTCTGATTCCCCATATCTGATTCCCCGCCTCTGTTTCCCCGCCTCTGATTCCCCGCCTCTGATTCCCCATATCTGATTCCCCATATCTGATTCCCCGCCTCTGATTGCCCACCTCTGATTCCCCGCGTCTGATTCCCCATCTCTGATTCACCACCTCTGATTCCCGGCCTCTGATTCCCCATCTCTGATTCCGCACATCCGATTCCCGGCCTATGATTCCCCACCTCTGATTCCCCGCCTCCGATTCCCCATATCTGATTCCCTGCCTCTGTTTCCCCGCCTCTGATTCCCCATATGTGATTCCCCACCTCTGTTTCCCCGCCTCTGATTCCCCGCCTCTGTTTCCCCATCTCTGATTCACCGCCTGTGATTCGCCACCTCTGATTCCCCATATCTGATTCCCCACCTCTGTTTCCCCGCCTCTGATTCCCCGCATCTGATTCTCCATATCTCATTCCCCGCCTCTGAATCCCCATCTCTGATTCCCGGACTCTGATTCCCCACCTCTGATTCCCGGCCTCTTATTCCCAGCATCTGATTCCCGGCCTCTGATTCCCCATCTCTGATTCCGCACATCCGATTCCCTGCCTCTGATTCCCCACCTCTGATTCCCCGCCTCTGATTCCCTGCCTCTGATTCGCAACCTCTAATTCCCCACCTCTGATTCCCCATATCTGATTCCCCGCCTCTGTTTCCCTGCCTCTGATTCCCGGCCTCTGTTTCCCCATATCTGATTCCCCTCCTCTGATTCCCCAACTCTGATTCCCCACCTCTGATTCCCCAGCTCTGATTCCCAGCCTTTTATTCCCGGCCTCTGATTCCCTGCCACTGATTCCCCGCCACTGATTCCCCACCTCTGATTCCCCATATCTGATTCCCCGCCTCTGTTTCCCCAGCTCTGATTCCCCGCCTCTGATTCCCCGCCTCTGATTCCCTGCCACTGATTCCCTGCCCCTGATTCCCCACTTCTGATTCCCCATATCTGATTCCCCGCCTCTGTTTCCCCGCCTCTGATTCCCCGCCTCTGATTCCCCATATCTGATTCCCTGCCTCTGATTCCCCAACTCTGATTCCCCGCCTCTGATTCCCCAGCTCTGAATCCCCGCCTCTGATTCCCCGCCTCTGATTCTCCATATCTCTTTCCCCGCCTCTGAATCCCCATCTCTGATTCCCGGACTCTGATTCCCCACCTCTGATTCCCGGCCTCTTATTCCCAGCATTTGATTCCCGGCCTCAGATTCCCGGCCTTTGATTCCCCGCTTCTGATTCTGATTCCCTGCCTCTGATTCCCCATCTCTGATTCCGCACATCTGATTCCCTGCCTCTGATTCCCCACCTCTGATTCCCTATATCTGATTCCCCGCCTCTGTTTCCCCGCCTCTGAATCCCCGCCTCTGTTTCCCCATATCTAATTCCCCACCTCTGATACCCCAACTCTGATTCCCCGCCTCTGAATCCCCAGCTCTGATTCCCCGCCTCTGATTCCCCGCATCTGATTCCCCATGTCTGATTCCCCGCCTCTGTTTCCCCGCCTCTGATTCCCCGCCTCTGTTTCCCCATATCTGATTCCCCGCCTCTGATTCCCCAGCTCTGATTCCCTGCCTCTGATTCCCTGCGTTCTATTCCCTGCCTCTGATTCCCCGCCTGTGATTCCCCATCTCTGATTCACCACCTCTGATTCCCTTCCTCTGATTCCCCATATCTAATTCCCCGCCTCTGCTTGCCCGCCTCTGATTCCCCACCTCTGTTTCCCCATATCTGATTCCCCGCCTCTGAATCCCCAACTCTGATTCCCTGCCTCTGATTCACCAGCTCTGATTCCCCGCCTTTGATTCCCCCCGTCTGATTCCCAGCCTCTGAATCCCCGTGTCTGATTTCCTGCCTCTGATTCCCCGCCTCTGATTCCCCATCTCTGATTCACCGCCTCTGATTCCCCACCTCTGATTCCCCATTTCTGATTCCGCACATCCGATTCCCTGCCTCTGATTCCCCGACTCTGATTCCCACCTCTGATTCCCCAGCTCTGATTCCCCGCCTCTGATTCCCCGCGTCTGATTCCCTGCCTCTGATTCCCCGCCTCTGATTCCCCATCTCTGATTCCCCACCTCTGATTCCCCATGTCTGATTCCCTGCCTCTGATTCCCCGCCTCTGATTCCCCGCCTCTGATTCCCTGCCACTGATTCCCCGCCCCTGATTCCCCGCCTCTGATTCCCCGCCTCTGATTCCCTGCCACTGATTCCCCGCCCCTGATTCCCTGCCTCTGATTCCCCATATCTGATTCCCCGCCTCTATTTCCCCATATCTGCTTCGCCGCCTCTGATTCCCCAACTCTGATTCCCAGCCTCTGATTCCCCAGCTCTGATTTCCCGCCTCTGATTCCCGGAATCCGATTCCCTGCCTCTGATTCCCCGCCTCTGATTCCCCATCTCTGATTCCCCGCCTCTGATTCCCCGTGTCTGATTCCCTGCCTCTGATTCCCCGCCTCTGATTCCCCACATCTGATTCCCTGCCACTGATTCCCTGCCCCTGATTCCCCACCTCTGATTCCCCATATCTGATTCCCCGCCTCTGTTTTCTTGCCTCTGATTCCCTGCCTCTTATTCCCCATATCTGATTCCCCGCCTCTGATTCCCCAACTCTGATTCCCCGCCTCTGATTCCCCAGCTCTGAATCCCCGCCTCTGATTCCCCGCGTCTGATTCCCTGCCTCTGATTCCCCGCCTCTGATTCCCCATCTGTGATTCAGAACCTATGATGCCCCACCTCTGATTCCCCATATCTGATTCCCCGCCTCTGTTTCCCCGCCTCTGATTCCCCGCCTCTGATTCCCCATATCTGATTCCCCGCCTCTGATTGCCCACCTCTAATTCCCCGCGTCTGATTCCCCATCTCTGATTCACCACCTCTGATTCCCGGCCTCTGATTCCCCATCTCTGATTCCGCACATCCGATTCCCGGCCTATGATTCCCCACCTCTGATTCCCCGCCTCCGATTCCCCATATCTGATTCCCTGCCTCTGTTTCCCCGCCTCTGATTCCCCATATGTGATTCCCCACCTCTGTTTCCCCGCCTCTGATTCCCCGCCTCTGTTTCCCCATCTCTGATTCACCGCCTGTGATTCGCCACCTCTGATTCCCCATATCTGATTCCCCACCTCTGTTTCCCCGCCTCTGATTCCCCGCATCTGATTCTCCATATCTCATTCCCCGCCTCTGAATCCCCATCTCTGATTCCCGGACTCTGATTCCCCACCTCTGATTCCCGGCCTCTTATTCCCAGCATCTGATTACCGGCCTCTGATTCCCGGCCTCTAATTCCCCGCTTCTGATTCTGATTCCCTGCCTCTGATTCCCCATCTCTGATTCCGCACATCTGATTCCCTGCCTCTGATTCCCCACCTCTGATTCCCCATATCTGATTCCCTGCCTCTGTTTCCCTTCCTCTGATTCCCCGCCTCTGTTTCCCCATATCTAATTCCCCACCTCTGATGCCCCAACTCTGATTCCCCGCCTCTGATTCCCCAGCTCTGATTCCCCACCTCTGATTCCCCGCATCCGATTCCCCATGTCTGATTCCCCGCCTCTGTTTCCCCGCCTCTGATTCCCCGCCTCTATTTCCCCATATCTGATTCCCCGCCTCTGATTCCCCAGCTCTGAATCCCTGCCTCTGATTCCCCGCGTTCTATTCCCGGCCTCTGATTCCCCGCCTGTGATTCCCCATCTCTGATTCACCACCTCTGATTCCCCACCTCTGATTCCCCATGTCTAATTCCCCGCCACTGTTTGCCAGCCTCTGATTCCCCGCCTCTGTTTCCCCATATCTGATTCCCCGCCTCTGAATCCCCAACTCTGATTCCCTGCCTCTGATTCACCAGCTCTGATTCCCCGCCTTTGATTCCCCCCGTCTGATTCCCAGCCTCTGAATCCCCGTGTCTGATTTCCTGCCTCTGATTCCCCGCCTCTGATTCCCCATCTCTGATTCACCGCCTCTGATTCCCCACCTCTGATTCCCCATCTCTGATTCCGCACATCCGATTCCCTGCCTCTGATTCCCCGACTCTGATTCCCCACCTCTGATTCCCCAGCTCTGATTCCCCGCCTCTGATTCCTAGCCTCTGCTTCCCCAACTCTGATTCCCCGCCTCTGATTCCCCAGCTCTGTTTCCCCGCCTCTGATTCCCCACATCTGATTCCCTGCCTCTGATTCCCCGCCTCTGATTCCCTGCCTCTGATTCCCAACCTCTGATTCCCCACCTCTGAATCCCCATATCTGATTCCCCGCCTCTGTTTCCCCGCCTCTGATTCCCCGCCTCTGTTTCCCCATATCTGATTCCCCGCCTCTGATTCCCCAAATCTGATTCCCCTCCTCTAATTCGCCAGCTATGATTCCCCGCCTCTGATTCCCTGCGTCTGATTCCCTGCCTCTGATTCCCCGCCTCTGATTCCCCTTCTCTGATTCACCACCTCTGAATGCCCACCTCTGATTCCCCATCTCTGATTCCGCACATCCGATTCCCTGCTTCTGATTCCCCGCCTCTGATTCCCAGCCTCTGATTCCCTGCCTCTGATTCGCAACCTCTAATTACCCACCTCTGATTCCCCATATCTGATTCCCCGCCTCTGCTTCCCTGCCTCTGATTCCTGGCCTCTGTTTCCCCATATCTGATTCCCCTCCTCTGATTCCCCAACTCTGATTCCCCGCCTCTGATTCCCCAGCTCTGATTCCCCGCCTTTTATTCCCGGCCTCTGATTCCCTGCCACTGATTCCCCGCCCCTGATTCCCCACCTCTGATTCCCCATATCTGATTCCCCGCCTCTGTTTCCCCAGCTCTGATTCCCCACCTCTGATTCCCCAGCTCTGATTCCCTGCCACTGATTCCCCGCCCCTGATTCCCCACCTCTGATTCCCCATATCTGATTCCCCGCCCCTATTTCCCCATATCTGTTTCCCCGCCTCTGATTCCCCAACTCTGATTCCCCGCCTCTGATTCCCCAGCTCTGATTCCCCGCCTCTGATTCCCGGCGTCCTATTCCCTGCCTCTGATTGCCCACCTCTGATTCCCCACCTCTGATTCGCCAGCTCTGATTCCCCGCCTCTGATTCCCCGCATCTGATTCCCTGCCTCTGATTCCCCGCCTCTGATTCCCCATCTCTGATTCACCGCCTTTGATTCGCCACCTCTGATTCCCCATATCTGATTCCCCACCTCTGTTTCCCCGCCTCTGATTCCCCGCATCTGATTCCCTGCCTCTGATTCCCTGCCTCTGATTCCCCATCTCTGATTCACCGCCTTTGATTCGCCACCTCTGATTCACCATATCTGATTCCCCACCTCTATTTCCCCGCCTCTGATTCCCCGCCTCTGATTCTCCATATCTCATTCCCCGCCTCTGAATCCCCATCTCTGATTCCCGGACTCTGATTCCCCACCTCTGATTCCCGGCCTCTTATTCCCAGCATCTGATTCCCGGCCTCTGATTCCCGGCCTCTGATTCCCCGCTTCTGATTCTGATTCCCTGCCTCTGATTCCCCATCTCTGATTCCGCACATCTGATTCCCTGCCTCTGTTTCCCCGCCTCTGATTCCTAGCCTCTGCTTCCCCAACTCTGATTCCCCTCCTCTGATTCCCCAGCTCTGTTTCCCCTCCTCTGATTCCCCGCATCTGATTCCCTGCCTCTGATTCCCCGCCTCTGATTCCCTGCCTCTGATTCCCAACCTCTGATTCCCCACCTCTGAATCCCCATATCTGATTCCCCGCCTCTGTTTCCCCACCTCTGATTCCCCGCCTCTGTTTCCCCATATCTGATTCCCCGCCTCTGATTCCCCAACTCTGATTCCCCTCCTCTAATTCGCCAGCTATGATTCCCCGCCTCTGATTCCCTGCGTCTGATTCCCTGCCTCTGATTCCCCGCCTCTGATTCCCCTTCTCTGATTCACCACCTCTGAATCCCCACCTCTGATTCCCCATCTCTGATTCCGCACATCCGATTCCCTGCCTCTGATTCCCCGCCTCTGATTCCCCGCCTCTGATTCCCTGCCTCTGATTCGCAACCTCTAATTCCCCACCTCTGATTCCCCATATCTGATTCCCCGCCTCTGTTTCCCTGCCTCTGATTCCCGGCCTCTGTTTCCCCATATCTGATTCCCCTCCTCTGATTCCCCAACTCTGATTCCCCGCCTCTGATTCCCCAGCTCTGATTCCCCGCCTTTTATTCCCGGCCTCTGATTCCCTGCCACTGATTCCCCGCCCCTGATTCCCCACCTCTGATTCCCCATATCTGATTCCCCGCCTCTGTTTCCCCAGCTCTGATTCCCCACCTCTGATTCCCCAGCTCTGATTCCCTGCCACTGATTCCCCGCCCCTGATTCCCCACCTCTGATTCCCCATATCTGATTCCCCGCCTCTGTTTCTCCAGCTCTGATTCCCTGCCTCTGATTCCCTGCCCTGATTCCCCATCTCTGTATCACCGCCTTTGATTCGCCACCTCTGATTCCCCATATCTGATTCCCCGCCTCTGATTCCCCGCCTCTGATTCCCTGCCTCTGATTCCCAACCTCTGATTCCACACCTCTGATTCCCCATATCTGATTCCCCGCCTCTATTTCCCCATATCTGATTCCCCGACTCTGATTCCCCAGCTCTGATTCCCCACCTCTGATACCCGGTGTCCGATTCCCTGCCTCTGATTCCCCGCCTCTGATTCCCCATCTCTGATTCCCCGCCTCTGATTCCCCGTGTCTGTTTCCCCGCCTCTGATTCCCCGCCTCTGATTCCCCATATCTGATTCCCTGCCTCTGATTCCCCAACTCTGATTCCCCGCCTCTGATTCCCCAGATCTGATTCCCCGCCTCTGTTTCCCCGCCTCTGATTCCCCGCCTCTGATTCCCCAACTCTGATTCCCAGCCTCTGATTCCCCGACTCTGATTCCCCATATCTGATTCCCTGCCTCTGATTCCCCAACTCTGATTCCCCGCCTCTGATTCCCCAGCTCTGAATCCGCGCATCTGATTCCCTGCCTCTGATTCCCCGCCTCTGATTCCCCATCTCTGATACACCGCCTTTGATTCGCCACCTCTGATTCCCCATATCTGATTCCCCACCTCTGTTTCCCCGCCTCTGATTCCCCGCATCTGATTCCCTGCCTCTGATTCCCCGCCTCTGATTCCCCATCTCTGATTCACCGCCTTTGATTCGCCACCTCTGATTCCCCATATCTGATTCCCCACCTCTATTTCCCCGCCTCTGATTCCCCGCCTCAGATTCTCCATATCTCATTCCCCGCCTCTGAATCCCCATCTCTGATTCCCAGACTCTGATTCCCCACCTCTGATTCCCGGCCTCTTATTCCCAGCATCTGATTCCCGTCCTCTGATTCCCGGCCTCTGATTCCCCGCTTCAGATTCTGATTCCCTGCCTCTGATTCCCCATTTCTGATTCCGCACATCTGATTCCCTGCCTCTGTTTCCCCGCCTCTGATTCCTAGCCTCTGCCTCCCCAACTCTGATTCCCCGCCTCTGATTCCCCAGCTCTGTTTCCCCGCCTCTGATTCCCCGCATCTGATTCCCTGCCTCTGATTCCCCGCCTCTGATTCCCCGCCTCTGATTCCCTGCCTCTGATTCCCAACCTCTGATTCCCCACCTCTGAATCACCATATCTGATTCCCCGCCTCTGTTTCCCCATATCTGATTCCCCGCCTCTAATTCGCCAGCTATGATTCCCCGCCTCTGATTCCCTGCGTCTGATTCCCTGCCTCTGATTCCCCGCCTCTGATTCCCCTTCTCTGATTCACCACCTCTGAATTCCCGCCTCTGATTCCCTGCCTCTGATTTGCAACCTCTAATTCCCCACCTCTGATTCCCCATATCTGATTCCCCGCCTCTGTTTCCCTGTCTCTGATTCCCGGCCTCTGTTTCCCCATATCTGATTCCCCTCCTCTGATTCCCTGCCACTGATTCCCCGCCCCTGATTCCCCACCGCTGATTCCCCATATCTGATTCCCCGCCTCTGTTTCCCCAGCTCTGATTCCGCACCTCTGATTCCCCAGCTCTGATTCCCTGCCACTGATTCCCCGCCCCTGATTCCCCACCTCTGATTCCCCATATCTGATTCCCCGCCTCTGTTTCCCCAGCTCTGATTCCCTGCCTCTGATTCCCTGCCCTGATTCCCCATCTCTGTTTCACCGCCTTTGATTCGCCACCTCTGATTCACCATATCTGATTCCCCGCCTCTGTTTCCCCGCCTCTGATTCCCTGCCTCTGATTCTCAACCTCTGATTCCACACCTCTGATTCCCCATATCTGATTCCCCGCCTCTATTTCCCCATATCTGATTCCCCGCCTCTGATTCCCCAACTCTGATTCCCCGCCTCTGATTCCCCAGCTCTGATTCCCCGCCTCTGATACCCGGCGTCCGATTCCCTGCCTCTGATTCCCCGCCTCTGATTCCCCATCTCTGATTCCCCGCCTCTGATTCCCCGTGTCTGATTCCCTGCCTCTGATTCCCCGCCTCTGATTCCCCGCCTCTGATTCCCTGCCACTGATTCCCTGCCCCTGATTCCCCACCTCTGATTCCCCATATCTGATTCCCTGCCTCTGTTTCCCCGCCTCTGATTCCCTGCCTCTGATTCCCCATATCTGATTCCCTGCCTCTGATTCCCCAACTCTGATTCCCCGCCTCTGATTCCCCAGCTCTGAATCCCCGCCTCTGATTCCCCGCATCTGATTCCCTGCCTCTGATTCCCCGCCTTGATTCCCCATCTCTGATTCACAACCTCTGATTCCCCATCTCTGATTCCCCATATCTGATTCCCCACCTCTGTTTCCCCATATCTGATTCCCCGGCTCTGATTGCACACCTCTGATTCCCCGCCTCTGATTCGCCAGCTCTGATTCGCCGCCCTGATTCCCCGCATCTGATTCCCTGCCTCTGATTCCCCGCCTCTGATTCCCCATCTCTGATTCACCGCCTTTGATTCGCCACCTCTGATTCCCCATATCTGATTCACCACCTCTGTTTCCCCGCCTCTGATTCCCCGCCTCTGATTCTCCATATCTCATTCCCCGCCTCTGAATCCCCATCTCTGATTCCCGGACTCTGATTCCCCACCTCTGATTCCCGGCCTCTTATTCCCAGCATCTGATTCCCGGCCTCTGATTCCCGGCCTCTGATTCCCCGCTTCTGATTCTGATTCCCTGCCTCTGATTCCCTATCTCTGATTCTGCACATCTGATTCCCTGCCTCTGATTCCCCACCTCTGATTCCCCATATCTGATTCCCCGCCTCTGTTTCCCCGCCTCTGATTCCCCGCCTCTGTTTCCCCATATCTAATTCCCCACCTCTGATGCCCCAACTCTGATTCCCGGCCTCTGATTCCCCAGCTCTGATTCCCCACCTCTGATTCTCCGCATCCGATTCCCCATGTCTGATTCCCCGCCTCTGTTTCCCCGCCTCTGATTCCCCGCTTCTCTTTCCCCATATCTGATTCCCCGCCTCTGATTCCCCAGCTCTGATTCCCTGCCTCTGATTCCCGGCGTTCTATTCCCTGCCTCTGATTCCCCGCCTGTGATTCCCCATCTCTGATTCACCACCTCTGATTCCCCAACTCTGATTCCCTGCCTCTGATTCACCAGCTCTGATTCCCCACCTTTGATTCCCCCCGTCTGATTCCCAGCCTCTGAATCCCCGTGTCTGATTTCCTGCCTCTGATTCCCCGCCTCTGATTCCCCATCTCTGATTCACCGCCTCTGATTCCCCACCTCTGATTCCCCATCTCTGATTCCGCACATCCGATTCCCTGCCTCTGATTCCCCGACTCTGATTCCCCACCTCTGATTCCCCAGCTCTGATTCCCCGCCTCTGATTCCCCGCGTCTGATTCCCTGCCTCTGATTCCCCGCCTCTGATTCCCCATCTCTGATTCCCCACCTCTGAATCCCCGTGTCTGATTCCCTGCCTCTGAATCCCCGCCTCTGATTCCCCGCCTCTGATTCCCTGCCACTGATTACCCGCCCCTGATTCCCCACCTCTGATTCCCCATATCTTATTCCCCGCCTCTGCTTCCCCCCCTCTGATTCCCAGCCTCTGATTCCCCATATCTGATTCCCCGCCTCTGATTCCCCATATCTGATTCCCCGCCTCTGATTCCCCAGCTCTGATTTCCCGCCTCTGATTTCCGGCATCCGATTCCCTGCCTCTGATTTCCCGCCTCTGATTCCCCGTCTCTGATTCTCCGCCTCTGATTCCCCGTGTCTGATTCCCTGCCTCTGATTCCCCGCCTCTGATTCCCCGCGTCTGATTCCCCGCCACTGATTCCCTGCCCCTGATTCCCCACCTCTGATTCCCCATATCTGATTCCCCGCCTCTGTTTCCCCGCCTCTGATTCCCCGCCTCTGTTTCCCCATATCTGATTCCCCGCCTCTGATTCCCCAACTCTGATTCCCCTCCTCTAATTTGCCAGCTATGATTCCCCGCCTCTGATTCCCTGCCTCTGATTCCCCATATCTGATTCCCTGCCTCTGTTTCCCCGCCTCTGATTCCCTGCCTCTGATTCCCCATATCTGATTCCCTGCCTCTGATTCCCCAACTCTGATTCCCCGCCTATGATTCCCCAGCTCTGAATCCCCGCCTCTGATTCCCCGCATCTGATTCCCTGCCTCTGATTCCCCGCCTTGATTCCCCATCTCTGATTCACAACCTCTGATTCCCCATCTCTGATTCCCCATATCTGATTCCCCGCCTCTGTTTCCCCATATCTGATTCCCCGGCTCTGATTGCCCACCTCTGATTCCCCGCCTCTGATTCGCCAGCTCTGATTCGCCGCCCTGATTCCCCGCATCTGATTCCCTGCCTCTGATTCCCCGCCTCTGATTCCCCATCTCTGATTCACCGCCTTTGATTCGCCACCTCTGATTCCCCATATCTGATTCACCACCTCTGTTTCCCCGCCTCTGATTCCCCACCTCTGATTCCCCATATCTGATTCCCCGCCTCTGTTTCCCCAGCTCTGATTCCCTGCCTCTGATTCCCTGCCCTGATTCCCCATCTCTGTTTCACCGCCTTTGATTCGCCACCTCTGATTCACCATATCTGATTCCCCGCCTCTGTTTCCCCGCCTCTGATTCCCTGCCTCTGATTCCCAACCTCTGATTCCACACCTCTGATTCCCCATATCTGATTCCCTGCCTCTATTTCCCCATATCTGATTCCCCGCCTCTGATTCCCCAACTCTGATTCCCCGCCTCTGATTCCCCAGCTCTGATTCCCCGCCTCTGATACCCGGCGTCCGATTCCCTGCCTCTCATTCCCCGCCTCTGATTCCCCATCTCTGATTCCCCGCCTCTGATTCCCCGTGTCTGATTCCCTGCCTCTGATTCCCCGCCTCTGATTCCCCGCCTCTGATTCCCTGCCACTGATTCCCTGCCCCTGATTCCCCACCTCTGATTCCCCATATCTGATTCCCTGCCTCTGTTTCCCCGCCTCTGATTCCCTGCCTCTGATTCCCCATATCTGATTCCCTGCCTCTGATTCCCCAACTCTGATTCCCCGCCTCTGATTCCCCAGCTCTGAATCCCCGCCTCTGATTCCCCGCATCTGATTCCCTGCCTCTGATTCCCCGCCTTGATTCCCCATCTCACATTCACAACCTCTGATTCCCCATCTCTGATTCCCCATATCTGATTCCCCGCCTCTGTTTCCCCATATCTGATTCCCCGGCTCTGATTGCACACCTCTGATTCCCCGCCTCTGATTCGCCAGCTCTGATTCGCCGCCCTGATTCCCCGCATCTGATTCCCTGCCTCTGATTCCCCGCCTCTGATTCCCCATCTCTGATTCACCGCCTTTGATTCGCCACCTCTGATTCCCCGCCTCTGATTCCCCATCTCTGATTCACCGCCTCTGATTCCCCACCTCTGATTCCCCATCTCTGATTCCGCACATCCGATTCCCTGCCTCTGATTCCCCGACTCTGATTCCCCACCTCTGATTCCCCAGCTCTGATTCCCCGCCTCTGATTCCCCGCGTCTGATTCCCTGCCTCTGATTCCCCGCCTCTGATTCCCCATCTCTGATTCCCCACCTCTGAATCCCCGTGTCTGATTCCCTGCCTCTGAATCCCCGCCTCTGATTCCCCGCCTCTGATTCCCTGCCACTGATTACCCGCCCCTGATTCCCCACCTCTGATTCCCCATATCTTATTCCCCGCCTCTGCTTCCCCCCCTCTGATTCCCAGCCTCTGATTCCCCATATCTGATTCCCCGCCTCTGATTCCCCATATCTGATTCCCCGCCTCTGATTCCCCAGCTCTGATTTCCCGCCTCTGATTTCCGGCATCCGATTCCCTGCCTCTGATTTCCCGCCTCTGATTCCCCGTCTCTGATTCTCCGCCTCTGATTCCCCGTGTCTGATTCCCTGCCTCTGATTCCCCGCCTCTGATTCCCCGCGTCTGATTCCCCGCCACTGATTCCCTGCCCCTGATTCCCCACCTCTGATTCCCCATATCTGATTCCCCGCCTCTGTTTCCCCGCCTCTGATTCCCCGCCTCTGTTTCCCCATATCTGATTCCCCGCCTCTGATTCCCCAACTCTGATTCCCCTCCTCTAATTTGCCAGCTATGATTCCCCGCCTCTGATTCCCTGCCTCTGATTCCCCATATCTGATTCCCTGCCTCTGTTTCCCCGCCTCTGATTCCCTGCCTCTGATTCCCCATATCTGATTCCCTGCCTCTGATTCCCCAACTCTGATTCCCCGCCTCTGATTCCCCAGCTCTGAATCCCCGCCTCTGATTCCCCGCATCTGATTCCCTGCCTCTGATTCCCCGCCTTGATTCCCCATCTCTGATTCACAACCTCTGATTCCCCATCTCTGATTCCCCATATCTGATTCCCCGCCTCTGTTTCCCCATATCTGATTCCCCGGCTCTGATTGCCCACCTCTGATTCCCCGCCTCTGATTCGCCAGCTCTGATTCGCCGCCCTGATTCCCCGCATCTGATTCCCTGCCTCTGATTCCCCGCCTCTGATTCCCCATCTCTGATTCACCGCCTTTGATTCGCCACCTCTGATTCCCCATATCTGATTCACCACCTCTGTTTCCCCGCCTCTGATTCCACGCCTCTGATTCTCCATATCTCATTCCCCGCCTCTGAATCCCCATCTCTGATTCCCGGACTCTGATTCCCCACCTCTGATTCCCGGCCTCTTATTCCCAGCATCTGATTCCCGGCCTCTGATTCCCGGCCTCTGATTCCCCGCTTCTGATTCTGATTCCCTGCCTCTGATTCCCTATCTCTGATTCTGCACATCTGATTCCCTGCCTCTGATTCCCCACCTCTGATTCCCCATATCTGATTCCCCGCCTCTGTTTCCCCGCCTCTGATTCCCCGCCTCTGTTTCCCCATATCTAATTCCCCACCTCTGATGCCCCAACTCTGATTCCCCGCCTCTGATTCCCCAGCTCTGATTCCCCACCTCTGATTCTCCACATCCGATTCCCCATGTCTGATTCCCCGCCTCTGTTTCCCCGCCTCTGATTCCCCGCTTCTGTTTCCCCATATCTGATTCCCCACCTCTGATTCCCCAGCTCTGATTCCCTGCCTCTGATTCCCCGCGTTCTATTCCCTGCCTCTGATTCCCCGCCTGTGATTCCCCATCTCTGATTCACCACCTCTGATTCCCCACCTCTGATTCCCCATATCTAATTCCCCGCCTCTGTTTGCCCGCCTCTGATTTCCCGCCTCTGTTTCCCCATATCTTATTCCCCGCCTCTGAATCCCCAACTCTGATTCCCTGCCTCTGATTCACCAGCTCTGATTCCCCGCCTTTGATTCCCCCCGTCTGATTCCCAGCCTCTGAATCCCCGTGTCTGATTTCCTGCCTCTGATTCCCCGCCTCTGATTCCCCATCTCTGATTCACCGCCTCTGATTCCCCACCTCTGATTCCCCATCTCTGATTCCGCACATCCGATTCCCTGCCTCTGATTCCCCGACTCTGATTCCCCACCTCTGATTCCCCAGCTCTGATTCCCCGCCACTGATTCCCCGCGTCTGATTCTCTGCCTCTGATTCCCCGCCTCTGATTCCCCATCTCTGATTCCCCACCTCTGAATCCCCGTGTCTGATTCCCTGCCTCTGAATCCCCGCCTCTGATTCCCCGCCTCTGATTCCCTGCCACTGATTACCCGCCCCTGATTCCCCACCTCTGATTCCCCATATCTTATTCCCCGCCTCTGCTTCCCCCCCTCTGATTCCCAGCCTCTGATTCCCCATATCTGACTCCCCGCCTCTGATTCCCCATATCTGATTCCCCGCCTCTGATTCCCCAGCTCTGATTTCCCGCCTCTGATTTCCGGCATCCGATTCCCTGCCTCTGATTTCCCGCCTCTGATTCCCCGTCTCTGATTCTCCGCCTCTGATTCCCCGTGTCTGATTCCCTGCCTCTGATTCCCTGCCTCTGATTCCCCGCGTCTGATTCCCCGCCACTGATTCCCTGCCCCTGATTCCCCACCTCTGATTCCCCATATCTGATTCCCCGCCTCTGTTTCCCCGCCTCTGATTCCCCGCCTCTGTTTCCCCATATCTGATTCCCCGCCTCTGATTCCCCAACTCTGATTCCCCTCCTCTAATTTGCCAGCTATGATTCCCCGCCTCTGATTCCCTGCATCTGATTCCCTGCCTCTGATTCCCCGCCTCTGATTCCCCTTCTCTGATTCACCACCTCTGAATCCCCACCTCTGATTCCCCATCTCTGATTCCGCACATCCGATTCCCTGCCTCTGATTCCCCACCTCTGATTCCCCGCCTCTGATTCCCTGCCTCTGATTCGCAACCTCTAATTCCCCACCTCTGATTCCCCATATCTGATTCCCCGCCTCTGTTTCCCTGCCTCTGATTCCCGGCCTCTGTTTCCCCATATCTGATTCCCCTCCTCTGATTCCCCAACTCTGATTCCCCGCCTCTGATTCCCCAGCTCTGATTCCCAGCCTTTTATTCCCGGCCTCTGATTCCCTGCCACTGATTCCCCGCCACTGATTCCCCACCTCTGATTCCCCATATCTGATTCCCCGCCTCTGTTTCCCCAGCTCTGATTCCCCACCTCTGATTCCCCAGCTCTGATTCCCTGCCACTGATTCCCCGCCCCTGATTCCCCAACTCTGATTCCCCATATCTGATTCCCCGCCTCTGTTTCCCCAGCTCTGATTCCCTGCCTCTGATTCCCTGCCCTGATTCCCCATCTCTGTTTCACCGCCTTTGATTCGCCACCTCTGATTCCCCATATCTGATTCCCCGCCTCTGTTTCCCCGCCTCTGATTCCCTGCCTCTGATTCCCAACCTCTGATTCCACACCTCTGATTCCCCATATCTGATTCCCCGCCTCTATTTCCCCATATCTGATTCCCCGCCTCTGATTCCCCAACTCTGATTTCCCGCCTCTGTTTCCCCAGCTCTGATTCCCCGCCTCTGATTCCCGGCGTCCGATTCCCTGCCTCTGATTCCCCGCCTCTGATTCCCCATCTCTGATTCCCCGCCTCTGATTCCCCGTGTCTGATTCCCTGCCTCTGATTCCCCGCCTCTGATTCCCCGCCTCTGATTCCCTGCCACTGATTCCCTGCCCCTGATTCCCCACTTCTGATTCCCCATATCTGATTCCCCGCCTGTTTCCCCACCTCTGATTCCCTGCCTCTGATTCCCCATATCTGATTCCCTGCCTCTGTTTCCCCAACTCTGATACCCCGCCTCTGATTCCCCAGCTCTGAATCCCCGCCTCTGATTCCCCGCGTCTGATTCCCTGCCTCTGATTCCCCGCCTTGATTCCCCATCTCTGATTCACAACCTCTGATTCCCCACCTCTGATTCCCCATATCTGATTCCCTGCATCTGTTTCCCCGCCTCTGATTCCCCGCCTCTGATTCCCCATATCTGATTCCCCGGCTCTGATTGCCCACCTCTGATTCCCCGCCTCTGATTCGCCAGCTCTGATTCCCCGCCTCTGATTCCCCGCATCTGATTCCCTGCCTCTGATTCCCCGCCTCTGAATCCCCAACTCTGATTCCCTGCCTCTGATTCACCAGCTCTGATTCCCCGCCTTTGATTCCCCCCTTCTGATTCCCAGCCTCTGAATCCCCGTGTCTGATTTCCTGCCTCTGATTCCCCGCCTCTGATTCCCCATCTCTGATTCACCGCCTCTGATTCCCCACCTCTGATTCCCCATCTCTGATTCCGCACATCCGATTCCCTGCCTCTGATTCCCCGACTCTGATTCCCCACCTCTGATTCCCCAGCTCTGATTCCCCGCCTCTGATTCCCCGCGTCTGATTCCCTGCCTCTGATTCCCCGCCTCTGATTCCCCATCTCTGATTCCCCACCTCTGAATCCCCGTGTCTGATTCCCTGCCTCTGAATCCCCGCCTCTGATTCCCCGCCTCTGATTCCCTGCCACTGATTACCCGCCCCTGATTCCCCACCTCTGATTCCCCATATCTTTTTCCCCGCCTCTGCTTCCCCCCCTCTGATTCCCAGCCTCTGATTCCCCATATCTGATTCCCCGCCTCTGATTCCCCATATCTGATTCCCCGCCTCTGATTCCCCAGCTCTGATTTCCCGCCTCTGATTTCCGGCATCCGATTCCCTGCCTCTGATTTCCCGCCTCTGATTCCCCGTCTCTGATTCTCCGCCTCTGATTCCCCGTGTCTGATTCCCTGCCTCTGATTCCCCGCCTCTGATTCCCCGCGTCTGATTCCCCGCCACTGATTCCCTGCCCCTGATTCCCCACCTCTGATTCCCCATATCTGATTCCCCGCCTCTGTTTCCCCGCCTCTGATTCCCCGCCTCTGTTTCCCCATATCTGATTCCCCGCCTCTGATTCCCCAACTCTGATTCCCCTCCTCTAATTTGCCAGCTATGATTCCCCGCCTCTGATTCCCTGCATCTGATTCCCTGCCTCTGATTCCCCGCCTCTGATTCCCCTTCTCTGATTCACCACCTCTGAATCCCCACCTCTGATTCCCCATCTCTGATTCCGCACATCCGATTCCCTGCCTCTGATTCCCCATATCTGATTCCCCGCCTCTGTTTCCCTGCCTCTGATTCCCGGCCTCTGTTTCCCCATATCTGATTCCCCTCCTCTGATTCCCCAACTCTGATTCCCCGCCTCTGATTCCCCAGCTCTGATTCCCAGCCTTTTATTCCCGGCCTCTGATTCCCTGCCACTGATTCCCCGCCACTGATTCCCCACCTCTGATTCCCCATATCTGATTCCCCGCCTCTGTTTCCCCAGCTCTGATTCCCCACCTCTGATTCCCCAGCTCTGATTCCCTGCCACTGATTCCCCGCCCCTGATTCCCCAACTCTGATTCCCCATATCTGATTCCCCGCCTCTGTTTCCCCAGCTCTGATTCCCTGCCTCTGATTCCCTGCCCTGATTCCCCATCTCTGTTTCACCGCCTTTGATTCGCCACCTCTGATTCCCCATATCTGATTCCCCGCCTCTGTTTCCCCGCCTCTGATTCCCTGCCTCTGATTCCCAACCTCTGATTCCACACCTCTGATTCCCCATATCTGATTCCCCGCCTCTATTTCCCCATATCTGATTCCCCGCCTCTGATTCCCCAACTCTGATTCCCTGCCTCTGTTTCCCCAGCTCTGATTCCCCGCCTCTGATTCCCGGCGTCCGATTCCCTGCCTCTGATTCCCCGCCTCTGATTCCCCATCTCTGATTCCCCGCCTCTGATTCCCCGTGTCTGATTCCCTGCCTCTGATTCCCCGCCTCTGATTCCCCGCCTCTGATTCCCTGCCACTGATTCCCTGCCCCTGATTCCCCACTTCTGATTCCCCATATCTGATTCCCCGCCTGTTTCCCCACCTCTGATTCCCTGCCTCTGATTCCCCATATCTGATTCCCTGCCTCTGTTTCCCCAACTCTGATACCCCGCCTCTGATTCCCCAGCTCTGAATTCCCGCCTCTGATTCCCCGCGTCTGATTCCCTGCCTCTGATTCCCCGCCTCTGATTCCCCATCTCTGATTCACCGCCTTTGATTCGCCACCTCTGATTCCCCATATCTGATTCCCCACCTCTGTTTCCCCGCATCTGATTCCCTGCCACTGATTCCCCGCCCCTGATTCCCCACCTCTGATTCCCCATATCTTATTCCCCGCCTCTGTTCCCCCCCTCTGATTCCCAGCCTCTGATTCCCCATATCTGATTCCCCGCCTCTGATTCCCCATATCTGATTCCCCGCCTCATTTTCCCCATATATGCTTCGCCGCCTCTGATTCCCCAACTCTGATTCCCCTCCTCTGATTCCCCAGCTCTGATTTCCCGCCTCTGATTTCCGGCATCCGATTCCCTGCCTCTGATTCCCCGCCTCTGATTCCCCATCTCTGATTCCCCGCCTCTGATTCCCCGTGTCTGATTCCCTGCCTCTGATTCCCCGCCTCTGATTCCCCGCGTCTGATTCCCTGCCACTGATTCCCTGCCCCTGATTCCCCACCTCTGATTCCCCATATCTGATTCCCCGCCTCTGTTTCCCCGCCTCTGATTCCCCGCCTCTGTTTCCCCATATCTGATTCACCGCCTCTGATTCCCCAACTCTGATTCCCCTCTTCTAATTCGCCAGCTATGATTCCCCGCCTCTGATTCCCTGCGTCTGATTCCCTGCCTCTGATTCCCCGCCTCTGATTCCCCTTCTCTGATTCACCACCTCTGAATCCCCACCTCTGATTCCCCATCTCTGATTCCGCACATCCGATTCCCTGCCTCTGATTCCCCGCCTCTGATTCCCCGCCTCTGATTCCCTGCCTCTGATTCGCAACCTCTAATTCCCCACCTCTGATTCCCCATATCTGATTCCCCGCCTCTGTTTCCCTGCCTCTGATTCCCGTCCTCTGTTTCCCCATATCTGATTCCCCTCCTCTGATTCCCCAACTCTGATTCCCCGCCTCTGATTCCCCAGCTCTGATTCCCCGCCTTTTATTCCCGGCCTCTGATTCCCTGCCACTGATTCCCCGCCCCTGATTCCCCACCTCTGATTCCCCATATCTGATTCCCCGCCTCAGATTCCCCAGCTCTGATTCCCCGCCTCTGATTCCCCGCATCTGATTCCCCATGTCTGATTCCCCGCCTCTATTTCCCCGCCTCTGATTCCCCGCCTCTGTTTCTCCATATCTGATTCCCCGCCTCTGATCCCCAGCTCTGATTACCTGCCTCTGATTCCCTGCGTTCTATTCCCTGCCTCTGATTCCCCGCCTGTGATTCCCCATCTCTGATTCACCACCTCTGATTCCCCACCTCTGATTCCCCATATCTAATTCCCCGCCTCTGTTTGCCCGCCTCTGATTCCCCGCCTCTGTTTCCCCATATCTGATTCCCCGCCTCTGAATCCCCAACTCTGATTCCCTGCCTCTGATTCACCAGCTCTGATTCCCCGCCTTTGATTCCCCCCGTCTGATTCCCAGCCTCTAAATCCCCGTGTCTGATTTCCTGCCTCTGATTCCCCGCCTCTGATTCCCCATCTCTGATTCACCGCCTCTGATTCCCCGTGTCTGATTCCCTTCCTCTGATTCCCCGCCTCTGATTCCCCGCCTCTGATTCCCTGCCACTGATTCCCCGCCCCTGATTCCCCGCCTCTGATTCCCCGCCTCTGATTCCCTGCCACTGATTCCCCGCCCCTGATTCCCAGCCTCTGATTCCCCATATCGTATTCCCTGCCTCTGATTCCCCATATCTGATTCCCCGCCTCTATTTCCCCATATCTGCTTCGCCGCCTCTGATTCCCCAACTATGATTCCCAGCCTCTGATTCCCCAGCTCTGATTCCCCGCCTCTGATTCCCCATCTCTGATTCCCCGCCTCTGATTCCCCGTGTCTGATTCCCTGCCTCTGATTCCCCGCCTATGATTCCCCGCATCTGATTCCCTGCCACTGATTCCCTGCCCCTGATTCCCCACCTCTGATTCCCCATATCTGATTCCCCGCCTCTGCTTTCTTGCCTCTGATTCCCTGCCTCTTATTCCACATATCTGATTCCCCGCCTCTGATTCCCCAACTCTGATTCCCCGCCTCTGATTCCCCAGCTCTGAATCCCAGCCTCTAATTCCCCGCGTCTGATTCCCTGCCTCTGATTCCCCGCCTCTGATTCCCAATCTGTGATTCACAACCTCTGATGCCCCACCTCTGATTCCCCATATCTGATTCCCCGCCTCTGTTTCCCCGCCTCTGATTCCCCGCCTCTGATTCCCCATATCTGATTCCCCGCCTCTGATTGCCCACCTCTGATTCCCCGCGTTTGATTCCCTGCCTCTGATTCACCGCCTCTGATTCCCCATCTCTGATTCACCACCTCTGATTCCCGGCCTCTGATTCCCCATCTCTGATTCCGCACATCCGATTCCCTGCTTATGATTCCCCACCTCTGATTCCCCGCCTCTGATTCCCCATATCTGATTCCCTGCCTCTGTTTCCCCGCCTCTGATTCCCCATATGTGATTCCCCACCTCTGTTTCCCCGCCTCTGATTCCCCGCCTCTGTTTCCCCATCTCTGATTCACCGCCTGTGATTCGCCACCTCTGATTCCCCATATCTGATTCCCCACCTCTGTTTCCCCGCCTCTGATTCCCCGCCTCTGATTCTCCATATCTCATTCCCCGCCTCTGAATCCCCATCTCTGATTCCCGGACTCTGATTCCCCACCTCTGATTCCCGGCCTCTTATTCCCAGCATCTGATTCCCGGCCTCTGATTCCCGGCCTCTAATTCCCCGCTTCTGATTCTGATTCCCTGCCTCTGATTCCCCATCTCTGATTCCGCACATCTGATTCCCTGCCTCTGATTCCCCACCTCTGATTCCCCATATCTGATTCCCCGCCTCTGTTTCCCTGCCTCTGATTCCCCGCCTCTGTTTCCCCCTATCTAATTCCCCACCTCTGATGCCCCAACTCTGATTCCCCGCCTCTGATTCCCCAGCTCTGATTCCCCACCTCTGATTCCCCGCATCCGATTCCCCATGTCTGATTCCCCGCCTCTGTTTCCCCGCCTCTGATTCCCCGCCTCTGTTTCCCCATATCTGATTCCCCGCCTCTGATTCCCCAGCTCTGATTCCCTGCCTCTGATTCCCCGCGTTCTATTCCCGGCCTCTGATTCCCCGCCTGTGATTCCCCATCTCTGATTTACCACCTCTGATTCCCCACCTCTGATTCCCCATATCTAATTCCCCGCCTCTGTTTGCCCGCCTCTGATTCCCCGCCTCTGTTTCCCCATATCTGATTCCCCGCCTCTGAATCCCCAACTCTGATTCCCTGCCTCTGATTCACCAGCTCTGATCCCCCGCCTTTGATTCCCCCCGTCTGATTCCCAACCTCTGAGTCCCCGTGTCTGATTTCCTGCCTCTGATTCCCCGCCTCTGATTCCCCATCTCTGATTCAACGCCTCTGATTCCCCACCTCTGATTCCCCATCTCTGATTCCGCACATCCGATTCCCTGCCTCTGATTCCCCGACTCTGATTCCCCAACTCTGATTCCCCAGCTCTGATTCCCCGCCTCTGATTCCCCGCGTCTGATTCCCTGCCTCTGATTCCCCGCCTCTGATTCCCCATCTCTGATTCCCCACCTCTGATTCCCCGTGTCTGATTCCCTGCCTCTGAATCCCCGCCTCTGATTCCCCGCCTCTGATTCCCTGCCACTGATTACCCGCCCCTGATTCCCCACCTCTGATTCCCCATATCTTATTCCCCGCCTCTGTTTCCCCCCTCTGATTCCCAGCCTCTGATTCCCCATATCTGATTCCCCATATCTGATACCCCGCCTCTATTTCCCCATATCTGCTTCGCCGCCTCTGATTCCCCAACGCTGATTCCCCGCCTCTGATTCCCCAGCTCTGATTTCCCGCCTCTGATTTCCGGCATCCGATTCCCTGCCTCTGATTCCCCGCCTCTGATTCCCCATCTCTGATTCCCCGCCTCTGATTCCCCGTGTCTGATTCCCTGCCTCTGATTCCCTGCCTCTGATTCCCCGCCTCTGATTCCCTGCCTCTGATTCCCAACCTCTGATTCCCCACCTCTGAATCCCCATATCTGATTCCCCGCCTCTGTTTCCCCGCCTCTGATTCCCCGCCTCTGTTTCCCCATATCTGATTCCCCGCCTCTGATTCCCCAACTCTCATTCCCCTCCTCTAATTCGCCAGCTATGATTCCCCGCCTCTGATTCCCTGCGTCTGATTCCCTGCCTCTGATTCCCCGCCTCTGATTCCCCTTCTCTGATTCACCACCTCTGAATCCCCACCTCTGATTCCCCATCTCTGATTCCGCACATCCGATTCCCTGCTTCTGATTCCCCGCCTCTGATTCCCAGCCTCTGATTCCCTGCCTCTGATTCGCAACCTCTAATTACCCACCTCTGATTCCCCATATCTGATTCCCCGCCTCTGCTTCCCTGCCTCTGATTGCCGGCCTCTGTTTCCCCATATCTGATTCCCCTCCTCTGATTCCCCAACTCTGATTCCCCAACTCTGATTCCCCAGCTCTGATTCCCCGCCTTTTATTCCCGGCCTCTGATTCCCTGCCACTGATTCCCCACCCCTGATTCCCCACCTCTGATTCCCCATATCTGATTCCCCGCCTCTGTTTCCCCAGCTCTGATTCCCCAGCTCTGATTCCCCAGCTCTGATTCCCTGCCACTGATTCCCCGCCCCTGATTCCCAGCCTCTGATTCCCCATATCGTATTCCCTGCCTCTGATTCCCCATATCTGATTCCCCGCCTCTATTTCCCCATATCTGCTTCGCCGCCTCTGATTCCCCAACTATGATTCCCAGCCTCTGATTCCCCAGCTCTGATTCCCCGCCTCTGATTCCCCATCTCTGATTCCCCGCCTCTGATTCCCCGTGTCTGATTCCCTGCCTCTGATTCCCCGCCTATGATTCCCCGCATCTGATTCCCTGCCACTGATTCCCTGCCCCTGATTCCCCACCTCTGATTCCCCATATCTGATTCCCCGCCTCTGCTTTCTTGCCTCTGATTCCCTGCCTCTTATTCCACATATCTGATTCCCCGCCTCTGATTCCCCAACTCTGATTCCCCGCCTCTGATTCCCCAGCTCTGAATCCCAGCCTCTAATTCCCCGCGTCTGATTCCCTGCCTCTGATTCCCCGCCTCTGATTCCCAATCTGTGATTCACAACCTCTGATGCCCCACCTCTGATTCCCCATATCTGATTCCCCGCCTCTGTTTCCCCGCCTCTGATTCCCCGCCTCTGATTCCCCATATCTGATTCCCCGCCTCTGATTGCCCACCTCTGATTCCCCGCGTTTGATTCCCTGCCTCTGATTCACCGCCTCTGATTCCCCATCTCTGATTCACCACCTCTGATTCCCGGCCTCTGATTCCCCATCTCTGATTCCGCACATCCGATTCCCTGCTTATGATTCCCCACCTCTGATTCCCCGCCTCTGATTCCCCATATCTGATTCCCTGCCTCTGTTTCCCCGCCTCTGATTCCCCATATGTGATTCCCCACCTCTGTTTCCCCGCCTCTGATTCCCCGCCTCTGTTTCCCCATCTCTGATTCACCGCCTGTGATTCGCCACCTCTGATTCCCCATATCTGATTCCCCACCTCTGTTTCCCCGCCTCTGATTCCCCGCCTCTGATTCTCCATATCTCATTCCCCGCCTCTGAATCCCCATCTCTGATTCCCGGACTCTGATTCCCCACCTCTGATTCCCGGCCTCTTATTCCCAGCATCTGATTCCCGGCCTCTGATTCCCGGCCTCTAATTCCCCGCTTCTGATTCTGATTCCCTGCCTCTGATTCCCCATCTCTGATTCCGCACATCTGATTCCCTGCCTCTGATTCCCCACCTCTGATTCCCCATATCTGATTCCCCGCCTCTGTTTCCCTGCCTCTGATTCCCCGCCTCTGTTTCCCCCTATCTAATTCCCCACCTCTGATGCCCCAACTCTGATTCCCCGCCTCTGATTCCCCAGCTCTGATTCCCCACCTCTGATTCCCCGCATCCGATTCCCCATGTCTGATTCCCCGCCTCTGTTTCCCCGCCTCTGATTCCCCGCCTCTGTTTCCCCATATCTGATTCCCCGCCTCTGATTCCCCAGCTCTGATTCCCTGCCTCTGATTCCCCGCGTTCTATTCCCGGCCTCTGATTCCCCGCCTGTGATTCCCCATCTCTGATTTACCACCTCTGATTCCCCACCTCTGATTCCCCATATCTAATTCCCCGCCTCTGTTTGCCCGCCTCTGATTCCCCGCCTCTGTTTCCCCATATCTGATTCCCCGCCTCTGAATCCCCAACTCTGATTCCCTGCCTCTGATTCACCAGCTCTGATTCCCCGCCTTTGATTCCCCCCGTCTGATTCCCAACCTCTGAGTCCCCGTGTCTGATTTCCTGCCTCTGATTCCCCGCCTCTGATTCCCCATCTCTGATTCAACGCCTCTGATTCCCCACCTCTGATTCCCCATCTCTGATTCCGCACATCCGATTCCCTGCCTCTGATTCCCCGACTCTGATTCCCCAACTCTGATTCCCCAGCTCTGATTCCCCGCCTCTGATTCCCCGCGTCTGATTCCCTGCCTCTGATTCCCCGCCTCTGATTCCCCATCTCTGATTCCCCACCTCTGATTCCCCGTGTCTGATTCCCTGCCTCTGAATCCCCGCCTCTGATTCCCCGCCTCTGATTCCCTGCCACTGATTACCCGCCCCTGATTCCCCACCTCTGATTCCCCATATCTTATTCCCCGCCTCTGTTTCCCCCCTCTGATTCCCAGCCTCTGATTCCCCATATCTGATTCCCCATATCTGATACCCCGCCTCTATTTCCCCATATCTGCTTCGCCGCCTCTGATTCCCCAACGCTGATTCCCCGCCTCTGATTCCCCAGCTCTGATTTCCCGCCTCTGATTTCCGGCATCCGATTCCCTGCCTCTGATTCCCCGCCTCTGATTCCCCATCTCTGATTCCCCGCCTCTGATTCCCCGTGTCTGATTCCCTGCCTCTGATTCCCTGCCTCTGATTCCCCGCCTCTGATTCCCTGCCTCTGATTCCCAACCTCTGATTCCCCACCTCTGAATCCCCATATCTGATTCCCCGCCTCTGTTTCCCCGCCTCTGATTCCCCGCCTCTGTTTCCCCATATCTGATTCCCCGCCTCTGATTCCCCAACTCTCATTCCCCTCCTCTAATTCGCCAGCTATGATTCCCCGCCTCTGATTCCCTGCGTCTGATTCCCTGCCTCTGATTCCCCGCCTCTGATTCCCCTTCTCTGATTCACCACCTCTGAATCCCCACCTCTGATTCCCCATCTCTGATTCCGCACATCCGATTCCCTGCTTCTGATTCCCCGCCTCTGATTCCCAGCCTCTGATTCCCTGCCTCTGATTCGCAACCTCTAATTACCCACCTCTGATTCCCCATATCTGATTCCCCGCCTCTGCTTCCCTGCCTCTGATTGCCGGCCTCTGTTTCCCCATATCTGATTCCCCTCCTCTGATTCCCCAACTCTGATTCCCCAACTCTGATTCCCCAGCTCTGATTCCCCGCCTTTTATTCCCGGCCTCTGATTCCCTGCCACTGATTCCCCACCCCTGATTCCCCACCTCTGATTCCCCATATCTGATTCCCCGCCTCTGTTTCCCCAGCTCTGATTCCCCAGCTCTGATTCCCCAGCTCTGATTCCCTGCCACTGATTCCCCGCCCCTGATTCCCCACCTCTGATTCCCCATATCTGATTCCCCGCCTCTGTTTCCCCAGTTCTGATTCCCTGCCTCTGATTCCCTGCCCTGATTCCCCATCTCTGTTTCACCGCCTTTGATTCGCCACCTCTGATTCCCCATACCTGATTCCCCGCCTCTGTTTCCCCGCCTCTGATTCCCTGCCACTGATTCCCCGCCCCTGATTCCCAGCCTCTGATTCCCCATATCTGATTCCGTGCCTCTGATTCCCCATATCTGATTCCCCGCCTCTATTTCCCCATATCTGCTTCGCCGCCTCTGATTCCCCAACTATGATTCCCAGCCTCTGATTCCCCAGCTCTGATTCCCCGCCTCTGATTCCCCATCTCTGATTCCCCGCCTCTGATTCCCCGTGTCTGATTCCCTGCCTCTGATTCCCCGCCTCTGATTCCCCGCATCTGATTCCCTGCCACTGATTCCCTGCCCCTGATTCCCCACCTCTGATTCCCCATATCTGATTCCCCGCCTCTGTTTTCTTGCCTCTGATTCCCTGACTCTTATTCCCCATATCTGATTCCCCGCCTCTGTTTCCCCAACTCTGATACCCCGCCTCTGATTCCCCAGCTCTGAATCCCCGCCTCTGATTCCCCGCGTCTGATTCCCTGCCTCTGATTCCCCGCCTTGATTCCCCATCTCTGATTCACAACCTCTGATTCCCCACCTCTGATTCCCCATATCTGATTCCCTGCATCTGTTTCCCCGCCTCTGATTCCCCGCCTCTGATTCCCCATATCTGATTCCCCGGCTCTGATTGCCCACCTCTGATTCCCCGCCTCTGATTCGCCAGCTCTGATTCCCCGCCTCTGATTCCCCGCATCTGATTCCCTGCCTCTGATTCCCCGCCTCTGATTCCCCATCTCTGATTCACCGCCTTTGATTCGCCACCTGTGATTCCCCATATCTGATTCCCCACCTCTGTTTCCCCGCCTCTGATTCCCTGCCACTGATTCCCCGCCCCTGATTCCCCACCTCTGATTCCCCATATCTTATTCCCCGCCTCTGTTCCCCCCCTCTGATTCCCAGCCTCTGATTCCCCATATCTGATTCCCCGCCTCTGATTCCCCATATCTGATTCCCCGCCTCATTTTCCCCATATATGCTTCGCCGCCTCTGATTCCCCAACTCTGATTCCCCTCCTCTGATTCCCCAGCTCTGATTTCCCGCCTCTGATTTCCGGCATCCGATTCCCTGCCTCTGATTCCCGGCCTCTGATTCCCCATCTCTGATTCCCCGCCTCTGATTCCCCGTGTCTGATTCCCTGCCTCTGATTCCCCGCCTCTGATTCCCCGCGTCTGATTCCCTGCCACTGATTCCCTGCCCCTGATTCCCCACCTCTGATTCCCCATATCTGATTCCCCGCCTCTGTTTCCCCGCCTCTGATTCCCCGCCTCTGTTTCCCCATATCTGATTCACCGCCTCTAATTCCCCAACTCTGATTCCCCTCTTCTAATTCGCCAGCTATGATTCCCCGCCTCTGATTCCCTGCCACTGATTCCCCGCCCCTGATTCCCCACCTCTGATTCCCCATATCTGATTCCCCGCCTCAGATTCCCCAGCTCTGATTCCCCGCCTCTGATTCCCCACATCTGATTCCCCATGTCTGATTCCCCGCCTCTGTTTCCCCGCCTCTGATTCCCCGCCTCTGTTTCCCCATATCTGATTCCCCGCCTCTGATCCCCAGCTCTGATTACCTGCCTCTGATTCCCTGCGTTCTATTCCCTGCCTCTGATTCCCCGCCTGTGATTCCCCATCTCTGATTCACCACCTCTGATTCCCCACCTCTGATTCCCCATATCTAATTCCCCGCCTCTGTTTGCCCGCCTCTGATTCCCCGCCTCTGTTTCCCCATATCTGATTCCCCGCCTCTGAATCCCCAACTCTGATTCCCTGCCTCTGATTCACCAGCTCTGATTCCCCGCCTTTGATTCCCCCCGTCTGATTCCCAGCCTCTAAATCCCCGTGTCTGATTTCCTGCCTCTGATTCCCCGCCTCTGATTCCCCATCTCTGATTCACCGCCTCTGATTCCCCGTGTCTGATTCCCTTCCTCTGATTCCCCGCCTCTGATTCCCCGCCTCTGATTCCCTGCCACTGATTCCCCGCCCCTGATTCCCCGCCTCTGATTCCCCGCCTCTGATTCCCTGCCACTGATTCCCCGCCCCTGATTCCCAGCCTCTGATTCCCCATATCGTATTCCCTGCCTCTGATTCCCCATATCTGATTCCCCGCCTCTATTTCCCCATATCTGCTTCGCCGCCTCTGATTCCCCAACTATGATTCCCAGCCTCTGATTCCCCAGCTCTGATTCCCCGCCCCTGATTCCCCATCTCTGATTCCCCGCCTCTGATTCCCCGTGTCTGATTCCCTGCCTCTGATTCCCCGCCTATGATTCCCCGCATCTGATTCCCTGCCACTGATTCCCTGCCCCTGATTCCCCACCTCTGATTCCCCATATCTGATTCCCCGCCTCTGCTTTCTTGCCTCTGATTCCCTGCCTCTTATTCCACATATCTGATTCCCCGCCTCTGATTCCCCAACTCTGATTCCCCGCCTCTGATTCCCCAGCTCTGAATCCCAGCCTCTAATTCCCCGCGTCTGATTCCCAGCCTCTGATTCCCCGCCTCTGATTCCCAATCTGTGATTCACAACCTCTGATGCCCCACCTCTGATTCCCCATATCTGATTCCCCGCCTCTGATTCCCCGCCTCTGATTCCCCGCCTCTGATTCCCCATATCTGATTCCCCGCCTCTGATTGCCCACCTCTGATTCCCCGCGTTTGATTCCCTGCCTCTGATTCACCGCCTCTGATTCCCCATCTCTGATTCACCACCTCTGATTCCCGGCCTCTGATTCCCCATCTCTGATTCCGCACATCCGATTCCCTGCTTATGATTCCCCACCTCTGATTCCCCGCCTCTGATTCCCCATATCTGATTCCCTGCCTCTGTTTCCCCGCCTCTGATTCCCCATATGTGATTCCCCACCTCTGTTTCCCCGCCTCTGATTCCCCGCCTCTGTTTCCCCATCTCTGATTCACCGCCTGTGATTCGCCACCTCTGATTCCCCATATCTGATTCCCCACCTCTGTTTCCCCGCCTCTGATTCCCCGCCTCTGATTCTCCATATCTCATTCCCCGCCTCTGAATCCCCATCTCTGATTCCCGGACTCTGATTCCCCACCTCTGATTCCCGGCCTCTTATTCCCAGCATCTGATTCCCGGCCTCTGATTCCCGGCCTCTAATTCCCCGCTTCTGATTCTGATTCCCTGCCTCTGATTCCCCATCTCTGATTCCGCACATCTGATTCCCTGCCTCTGATTCCCCACCTCTGATTCCCCATATCTGATTCCCCGCCTCTGTTTCCCTGCCTCTGATTCCCCGCCTCTGTTTCCCCCTATCTAATTCCCCACCTCTGATGCCCCAACTCTGATTCCCTGCCTCTGATTCCCCAGCTCTGATTCCCCACCTCTGATTCCCCGCATCCGATTCCCCATGTCTGATTCCCCGCCTCTGTTTCCCCGCCTCTGATTCCCCGCCTCTGTTTCCCCATATCTGATTCCCCGCCTCTGATTCCCCAGCTCTGATTCCCTGCCTCTGATTCCCCGCGTTCTATTCCCGGCCTCTGATTCCCCGCCTGTGATTCCCCATCTCTGATTTACCACCTCTGATTCCCCACCTCTGATTCCCCATATCTAATTCCCCGCCTCTGTTTGCCCGCCTCTGATTCCCCGCCTCTGCTTCCCCATATCTGATTCCCCGCCTCTGAATCCCCAACTCTGATTCCCTGCCTCTGATTCACCAGCTCTGATTCCCCGCCTTTGATTCCCCCCGTCTGATTCCCAACCTCTGAGTCCCCGTGTCTGATTTCCTGCCTCTGATTCGCCGCCTCTGATTCCCCATCTCTGATTCAAATCCTCTGATTCCCCACCTCTGATTCCCCATCTCTGATTCCGCACATCCGATTCCCTGCCTCTGATTCCCCGACTCTGATTCCCCAACTCTGATTCCCCAGCTCTGATTCCCCGCCTCTGATTCCCCGCGTCTGATTCCCTGCCTCTGATTCCCCGCCTCTGATTCCCCATCTCTGATTCCCCACCTCTGATTCCCCGTGTCTGATTCCCTGCCTCTGAATCCCCGCCTCTGATTCCCCGCCTCTGATTCCCTGCCACTGATTACCCGCCCCTGATTCCCCACCTCTGATTCCCCATATCTTATTCCCCGCCTCTGTTTCCCCCCTCTGATTCCCAGCCTCTGATTCCCCATATCTGATTCCCCATATCTGATTCCCCGCCTCTATTTCCCCATATCTGCTTCGCCGCCTCTGATTCCCCAACGCTGATTCCCCGCCTCTGATTCCCCAGCTCTGATTTCCCGCCTCTGATTTCCGGCATCCGATTCCCTGCCTCTGATTCCCCGCCTCTGATTCCCCATCTCTGATTCCCCGCCTCTGATTCCCCGTGTCTGATTCCCTGCCTCTGATTCCCTGCCTCTGATTCCCCGCCTCTGATTCCCTGCCTCTGATTCCCAACCTCTGATTCCCCACCTCTGAATCCCCATATCTGATTCTCCGCCTCTGTTTCTCCGCCTCTGATTCCCCGCCTCTGTTTCCCCATATCTGATTCCCCGCCTCTGATTCCCCAACTCTCATTCCCCTCCTCTAATTCGCCAGCTATGATTCCCCGCCTCTGATTCCCTGCGTCTGATTCCCTGCCTCTGATTCCCCGCCTCTGATTCCCCTTCTCTGATTCACCACCTCTGAATCCCCACCTCTGATTCCCCATCTCTGATTCCGCACATCCGATTCCCTGCTTCTGATTCCCCGCCTCTGATTCCCAGCCTCTGATTCCCTGCCTCTGATTCGCAACCTCTAATTACCCACCTCTGATTCCCCATATCTGATTCCCCGCCTCTGCTTCCCTGCCTCTGATTGCCGGCCTCTGTTTCCCCATATCTGATTCCCCTCCTCTGATTCCCCAACTCTGATTCCCCAACTCTGATTCCCCAGCTCTGATTCCCCGCCTTTTATTCCCGGCCTCTGATTCCCTGCCACTGATTCCCCACCCCTGATTCCCCACCTCTGATTCCCCATATCTGATTCCCCGCCTCTGTTTCCCCAGCTCTGATTCCCCAGCTCTGATTCCCCAGCTCTGATTCCCTGCCACTGATTCCCCGCCCCTGATTCCCCACCTCTGATTCCCCATATCTGATTCCCCGCCTCTGTTTCCCCAGCTCTGATTCCCTGCCTCTGATTCCCTGCCCTGATTCCCCATCTCTGTTTCACCGCCTTTGAATCGCCACCTCTGATTCCCCATATCTGATTCCCCGCCTCTGTTTCCCCGCCTCTGATTCCCTGCCACTGATTCCCCGCCCCTGATTCCTAGCCTCTGATTCCCCATATCTGATTCCGTGCCTCTGATTCCCCATATCTGATTCCCCGCCTCTATTTCCCCATATCTGCTTCGCCGCCTCTGATTCCCCAACTATGATTCCCAGCCTCTGATTCCCCAGCTCTGATTCCCCGCCTCTGATTCCCCATCTCTGATTCCCCGCCTCTGATTCCCCGTGTCTGATTCCCTGCCTCTGATTCCCCGCCTCTGATTCCCCGCATCTGATTCCCTGCCACTGATTCCCTTCCCCTGATTCCCCACCTCTGATTCCCCATATCTGATTCCCCGCCTCTGTTTTCTTGCCTCTGATTCCCTGCCTCTTATTCCCCATATCTGATTCCCCGCCTCTGTTTCCCCAACTCTGATACCCCGCCTCTGATTCCCCAGCTCTGAATCCCCGCCTCTGATTCCCCGCGTCTGATTCCCTGCCTCTGATTCCCCATATCTGATTCCCCGGCTCTGATTGCCCACCTCTGATTCCCCGCCTCTGATTCGCCAGCTCTGATTCCCTGCCTCTGATTCCCCGCATCTGATTCCCTGCCTCTGATTCCCCGCCTCTGATTCCCCATCTCTGATTCACCGCCTTTGATTCGCCACCTCTGATTCCCCATATCTGATTCCCCACCTCTGTTTCCCCGCCTCTGATTCCCTGCCACTGATTCCCCGCCCCTGATTCCCCACCTCTGATTCCCCATATCTTATTCCCCGCCTCTGTTCCCCCCCTCTGATTCCCAGCCTCTGATTCCCCATATCTGATTCCCCGCCTCTGATTCCCCATATCTGATTCCCCGCCTCATTTTCCCCATATATGCTTCGCCGCCTCTGATTCCCCAACTCTGATTCCCCTCCTCTGATTCCCCAGCTCTGATTTCCCGCCTCTGATTTCCGGCATCCGATTCCCTGCCTCTGATTCCCCGCCTCTGATTCCCCATCTCTGATTCCCCGCCTCTGATTCCCCGTGTCTGATTCCCTGCCTCTGATTCCCCGCCTCTGATTCCCCGCGTCTGATTCCCTGCCACTGATTCCCTGCCCCTGATTCCCCACCTCTGATTCCCCATATCTGATTCCCCGCCTCTGTTTCCCCGCCTCTGATTCCCCGCCTCTGTTTCCCCATATCTGATTCACCGCCTCTGATTCCCCAACTCTGATTCCCCTCTTCTAATTCGCCAGCTATGATTCCTCGCCTCTGATTCCCTGCGTCTGATTCCCTGCCTCTGATTCCCCGCCTCTGATTCCCCTTCTCTGATTCACCACCTCTGAATCCCCACCTCTGATTCCCCATCTCTGATTCCGCACATCCGATTCCCTGCCTCTGATTCCCCGCCTCTGATTCCCCGCCTCTGATTCCCTGCCTCTGATACGCAACCTCTAATTCCCCACCTCTGATTCCCCATATCTGATTCCCCGCCTCTGTTTCCCTGCCTCTGATTCCCGGCCTCTGTTTCCCCATATCTGATTCCCCTCCTCTGATTCCCCAACTCTGATTCCCCGCCTCTGATTCCCCAGCTCTGATTCCCCGCCTTTTATTCCCGGCCTCTGATTCCCTGGCACTGATTCCCCGCCCCTGATTCCCCACCTCTGATTCCCCATATCTGATTCCCCGCCTCAGATTCCCCAGCTCTGATTCCCCGCCTCTGATTCCCCGCATCTGATTCCCCATGTCTGATTCCCCGCCTCTGTTTCCCCGCCTCTGATTCCCCGCCTCTGTTTCCCCATATCTGATTCCCCGCCTCTGATCCCCAGCTCTGATTACCTGCCTCTGATTCCCTGCGTTCTATTCCCTGCCTCTGATTCCCCGCCTGTGATTCCCCATCTCTGATTCACCACCTCTGATTCCCCACCTCTGATTCCCCATATCTAATTCCCCGCCTCTGTTTGCCCGCCTCTGATTCCCCGCCTCTGTTTCCCCATATCTGATTCCCCGCCTCTGAATCCCCAACTCTGATTCCCTGCCTCTGATTCACCAGCTCTGATTCCCCGCCTTTGATTCCCCCCGTCTGATTCCCAGCCTCTAAATCCCCGTGTCTGATTTCCTGCCTCTGATTCCCCGCCTCTGATTCCCCATCTCTGATTCACCGCCTCTGATTCCCCACCTCTGATTCCCCGTGTCTGATTCCCTTCCTCTGATTCCCCGCCTCTGATTCCCCGCCTCTGATTCCCTGCCACTGATTCCCCGCCCCTGATTCCCCGCCTCTGATTCCCCGCCTCTGATTCCCTGCCACTGATTCCCCGCCCCTGATTCCCAGCCTCTGATTCCCCATATCTGATTCCCTGCCTCTGATTCCCCATATCTGATTCCCCGCCTCTATTTCCCCATATCTGCTTCGCCGCCTCTGATTCCCCAACTATGATTCCCAGCCTCTGATTCCCCAGCTCTGATTCCCCGCCTCTGATTCCCCATCTCTGATTCCCCGCCTCTGATTCCCCGTGTCTGATTCCCTGCCTCTGATTCCCCGCCTCTGATTCCCCGCATCTGATTCCCTGCCACTGATTCCCTGCCCCTGATTCCCCACCTCTGATTCCCCATATCTGATTCCCTGCCTCTGTTTTCTTGCCTCTGATTCCCTGCCTCTTATTCCACATATCTGATTCCCCGCCTCTGATTCCCCAACTCTGATTCCCCGCCTCTGATTCCCCAGCTCTGAATCCCAGCCTCTGATTCCCCGCGTCTGATTCCCTGCCTCTGATTCCCCGCCTCTGAT
Organism: Narcine bancroftii; assembly: GCF_036971445.1. Taxonomy (NCBI): domain Eukaryota; kingdom Metazoa; phylum Chordata; class Chondrichthyes; order Torpediniformes; family Narcinidae; genus Narcine; species Narcine bancroftii. The sequence continues at coordinate 290,186,871 of NC_091471.1, forward strand.
TCCCAATCTGTGATTCACAACCTCTGATGCCCCACCTCTGATTCCCCATATCTGATTCCCCGCCTCTGTTTCCCCGCCTCTGATTCCCCGCCTCTGATTCCCCATATCTGATTCCCCGCCTCTGATTGCCCACCTCTGATTCCCCGCATCTGATTCCCTGCCTCTGATTCACCGCCTCTGATTCCCCATCTCTGATTCACCACCTCTGATTCCCGGCCTCTGATTCCCCATCTCTGATTCCGCACATCCGATTCCCTGCTTATGATTCCCCACCTCTGATTCCCCGCCTCTGATTCCCCATATCTGATTCCCTGCCTCTGTTTCCCCGCCTCTGATTCCCCATATGTGATTCCCCACCTCTGTTTCCCCGCCTCTGATTCCCCGCCTCTGTTTCCCCATCTCTGATTCACCGCCTGTGATTCGCCACCTCTGATTCCCCATATCTGATTCCCCACCTCTGTTTCCCCGCCTCTGATTCCCCGCCTCTGATTCTCCATATCTCATTCCCCGCCTCTGAATCCCCATCTCTGATTCCCGGACTCTGATTCCCCACCTCTGATTCCCGGCCCCTTATTCCCAGCATCTGATTCCCGGCCTCTGATTCCCGGCCTCTAATTCCCCGCTTCTGATTCTGATTCCCTGCCTCTGATTCCCCATCTCTGATTCCGCACATCTGATTCCTTGCCTCTGATTCCCCACCTCTGATTCCCCATATCTGATTCCCCGCCTCTGTTTCCCTGCCTCTGATTCCCCGCCTCTGTTTCCCCCTATCTAATTCCCCACCTCTGATGCCCCAACTCTGATTCCCCGCCTCTGATTCCCCAGCTCTGATTCCCCACCTCTGATTCCCCGCATCCGATTCCCCATGTCTGATTCCCCGCCTCTGTTTCCCCGCCTCTGATTCCCCGCCTCTGTTTCCCCATATCTGATTCCCCGCCTCTGATTCCCCAGCTCTGATTCCCTGCCTCTGATTCCCCGCGTTCTATTCCCGGCCTCTGATTCCCCGCCTGTGATTCCCCATCTCTGATTTACCACCTCTGATTCCCCACCTCTGATTCCCCATATCTAATTCCCCGCCTCTGTTTGCCCGCCTCTGATTCCCCGCCTCTGTTTCCCCATATCTGATTCCCCGCCTCTGAATCCCCAACTCTGATTCCCTGCCTCTGATTCACCAGCTCTGATTCCCCGCCTTTGATTCCCCCCGTCTGATTCCCAACCTCTGAGTCCCCGTGTCTGATTTCCTGCCTCTGATTCCCCGCCTCTGATTCCCCATCTCTGATTCAACGCCTCTGATTCCCCACCTCTGATTCCCCATCTCTGATTCCGCACATCCGATTCCCTGCCTCTGATTCCCCGACTCTGATTCCCCACCTCTGATTCCCCAGCTCTGATTCCCCGCCTCTGATTCCCCGCGTCTGATTCCCTGCCTCTGATTCCCCGCCTCTGATTCCCCATCTCTGATTCACAACCTCTGATTCCCCACCTCTGATTCCCCATATCTGATTCCCTGCATCTGTTTCCCCGCCTCTGACTCCCCGCCTCTGATTCCCCATATCTGATTCCCCGGCTCTGATTGCCCACCTCTGATTCCCCGCCTCTGATTCGCCAGCTCTGATTCCCCGCCTCTGATTCCCCGCATCTGATTCCCTGCCTCTGATTCCCCGCCTCTGATTCCCCATCTCTGATTCACCGCCTTTGATTCGCCACCTCTGATTCCCCATATCTGATTCCCCACCTCTGTTTCCCCGCCTCTGATTCCCTGCCACTGATTCCCCGCCCCTGATTCCCCACCTCTGATTCCCCATATCTTATTCCCCGCCTCTGTTCCCCCCCTCTGATTCCCAGCCTCTGATTCCCCATATCTGATTCCCCGCCTCTGATTCCACATATCTGATTCCCCGCCTCATTTTCCCCATATATGCTTCGCCGCCTCTGATTCCCCAACTCTGATTCCCCTCCTCTGATTCCCCAGCTCTGATTTCCCGCCTCTGATTTCCGGCATCCGATTCCCTGCCTCTGATTCCCCGCCTCTGATTCCCCATCTCTGATTCCCCGCCTCTGATTCCCCGTGTCTGATTCCCTGCCTCTGATTCCCGCCTCTGATTCCCCGCGTCTGATTCCCTGCCACTGATTCCCTGCCCCTGATTCCCCACCTCTGATTCCCCATATCTGATTCCCCGCCTCTGTTTCCCCGCCTCTGATTCCCCGCCTCTGTTTCCCCATATCTGATTCACCGCCTTTGATTCCCCAACTCTGATTCCCCTCTTCTAATTCGCCAGCTATGATTCCCCGCCTCTGATTCCCTGCGTCTGATTCCCTGCCTCTGATTCCCCGCCTCTGATTCCCCTTCTCTGATTCACCACCTCTGAATCCCCACCTCTGATTCCCCATCTCTGATTCCGCACATCCGATTCCCTGCCTCTGATTCCCCGCCTCTGATTCCCCGCCTCTGATTCCCTGCCTCTGATTCGCAACCTCTAATTCCCCACCTCTGATTCCCCATATCTGATTCCCCGCCTCTGTTTCCCTGCCTCTGATTCCCGGCCTCTGTTTCCCCATATCTGATTCCCCTCCTCTGATTCCCCAACTCTGATTCCCCACCTCTGATTCCCCATATCTGATTCCCCGCCTCAGATTCCCCAGCTCTGATTCCCCGCCTCTGATTCCCCGCATCTGATTCCCCATGTCTGATTCCCCGCCTCTGTTTCCCCGCCTCTGATTCCCCGCCTCTGTTTCCCCATATCTGATTCCCCGCCTCTGATCCCCAGCTCTGATTACCTGCCTCTGATTCCCTGCGTTCTATTCCCTGCCTCTGATTCCCCGCCTGTGATTCCCCATCTCTGATTCACCACCTCTGATTCCCCACCTCTGATTCCCCATATCTAATTCCCCGCCTCTGTTTGCCCGCCTCTGATTCCCCGCCTCTGTTTCCCCATATCTGATTCCCCGCCTCTGAATCCCCAACTCTGATTCCCTGCCTCTGATTCACCAGCTCTGATTCCCCGCCTTTGATTCCCCCCGTCTGATTCCCAGCCTCTAAATCCCCGTGTCTGATTTCCTGCCTCTGATTCCCCGCCTCTGATTCCCCATCTCTGATTCACCGCCTCTGATTCCCCACCTCTGATTCCCCGTGTCTGATTCCCTTCCTCTGATTCCCCGCCTCTGATTCCCCGCCTCTGATTCCCTGCCACTGATTCCCCGCCCCTGAATCCCCGCCTCTGATTCCCCGCCTCTGATTCCCTGCCACTGATTCCCCGCCCCTGATTCCCAGCCTCTGATTCCCCATATCTGATTCCCTGCCTCTGATTCCCCATATCTGATTCCCCGCCTCTATTTCCCCATATCTGCTTCGCCGCCTCTGATTCCCCAACTATGATTCCCAGCCTCTGATTCCCCAGCTCTGATTCCCCGCCTCTGATTCCCCATCTCTGATTCCCCGCCTCTGATTCCCCGTGTCTGATTCCCTGCCTCTGATTCCCCGCCTCTGATTCCCCGCATCTGATTCCCTGCCACTGATTCCCTGCCCCTGATTCCCCACCTCTGATTCCCCATATCTGATTCCCCGCCTCTGTTTTCTTGCCTCTGATTCCCTGCCTCTTATTCCACATATCTGATTCCCCGCCTCTGATTCCCCAACTCTGATTCCCCGCCTCTGATTCCCCAGCTCTGAATCCCAGCCTCTGATTCCCCGCGTCTGATTCCCTGCCTCTGATTCCCCGCCTCTGATTCCCAATCTGTGATTCACAACCTCTGATGCCCCACCTCTGATTCCCCATATCTGATTCCCCGCCTCTGTTTCCCCGCCTCTGATTCCCCGCCTCTGATTCCCCATATCTGATTCCCCGCCTCTGATTGCCCACCTCTGATTCCCCGCATCTGATTCCCTGCCTCTGATTCACCGCCTCTGATTCCCCATCTCTGATTCACCACCTCTGATTCCCGGCCTCTGATTCCCCATCTCTGATTCCGCACATCCGATTCCCTGCTTATGATTCCCCACCTCTGATTCCCCGCCTCTGATTCCCCATATCTGATTCCCTGCCTCTGTTTCCCCGCCTCTGATTCCCCATATGTGATTCCCCACCTCTGTTTCCCCGCCTCTGATTCCCCGCCTCTGTTTCCCCATCTCTGATTCACCGCCTGTGATTCGCCACCTCTGATTCCCCATATCTGATTCCCCACCTCTGTTTCCCCGCCTCTGATTCCCCGCCTCTGATTCTCCATATCTCATTCCCCGCCTCTGAATCCCCATCTCTGATTCCCGGACTCTGATTCCCCACCTCTGATTCCCGGCCCCTTATTCCCAGCATCTGATTCCCGGCCTCTGATTCCCGGCCTCTAATTCCCCGCTTCTGATTCTGATTCCCTGCCTCTGATTCCCCATCTCTGATTCCGCACATCTGATTCCCTGCCTCTGATTCCCCACCTCTGATTCCCCATATCTGATTCCCCGCCTCTGTTTCCCTGCCTCTGATTCCCCGCCTCTGTTTCCCCCTATCTAATTCCCCACCTCTGATGCCCCAACTCTGATTCCCCGCCTCTGATTCCCCAGCTCTGATTCCCCACCTCTGATTCCCCGCATCCGATTCCCAATGTCTGATTCCCCGCCTCTGTTTCCCCGCCTCTGATTCCCTGCCTCTGTTTCCCCATATCTGATTCCCCGCCTCTGATTCCCCAGCTCTGATTCCCTGCCTCTGATTCCCCGCGTTCTATTCCCGGCCTCTGATTCCCCGCCTGTGATTCCCCATCTCTGATTTACCACCTCTGATTCCCCACCTCTGATTCCCCATATCTAATTCCCCGCCTCTGTTTGCCCGCCTCTGATTCCCCGCCTCTGTTTCCCCATATCTGATTCCCCGCCTCTGAATCCCCAACTCTGATTCCCTGCCTCTGATTCACCAGCTCTGATTCCCCGCCTTTGATTCCCCCCGTCTGATTCCCAACCTCTGAGTCCCCGTGTCTGATTTCCTGCCTCTGATTCCCCGCCTCTGATTCCCCATCTCTGATTCAACGCCTCTGATTCCCCACCTCTGATTCCCCATCTCTGATTCCGCACATCCGATTCCCTGCCTCTGATTCCCCGACTCTGATTCCCCACCTCTGATTCCCCAGCTCTGATTCCCCGCCTCTGATTCCCCGCGTCTGATTCCCTGCCTCTGATTCCCCGCCTCTGATTCCCCATCTCTGATTCCCCACCTCTGATTCCCCGTGTCTGATTCCCTGCCTCTGAATCCCCGCCTCTGATTCCCCGCCTCTGATTCCCTGCCACTGATTACCCGCCCCTGATTCCCCACCTCTGATTCCCCATATCTTATTCCCCGCCTCTGTTTCACCCCTCTGATTCCCAGCCTCTGATTCCCCATATCTGATTCCCCGCCTCTGATTCCCCATATCTGATTCCCCGCCTCTATTTCCCCATATCTGCTTCGCCGCCTCTGATTCCCCAACGCTGATTCCCCGCCTCTGATTCCCCAGCTCTGATTTCCCGCCTCTGATTTCCGGCATCCGATTCCCTGCCTCTGATTCCCCGCCTCTGATTCCCCATCTCTGATTCCCCGCCTCTGATTCCCCGTGTCTGATTCCCTGCCTCTGATTCCCTGCCTCTGATTCCCCGCCTCTGATTCCCTGCCTCTGATTCCCAACCTCTGATTCCCCACCTCTGAATCCCCATATCTGATTCCCCGCCTCTGTTTCCCCGCCTCTGATTCCCCGCCTCTGTTTCCCCATATCTGATTCCCCGCCTCTGATTCCCCAACTCTCATTCCCCTCCTCTAATTCGCCAGCTATGATTCCCCGCCTCTGATTCCCTGCGTCTGATTCCCTGCCTCTGATTCCCCGCCTCTGATTCCCCTTCTCTGATTCACCACCTCTTAATCCCCACCTCTGATTCCCCATCTCTGATTCCGCACATCCGATTCCCTGCTTCTGATTCCCCGCCTCTGATTCCCAGCCTCTGATTCCCTGCCTCTGATTCGCAACCTCTAATTACCCACCTCTGTTTCCCCATATCTGATTCCCCGCCTCTGCTTCCCTGCCTCTGATTGCCGGCCTCTGTTTCCCCATATCTGATTCCCCTCCTCTGATTCCCCAACTCTGATTCCCCGCCTCTGATTCCCCAGCTCTGATTCCCCGCCTTTTATTCCCGGCCTCTGAATCCCTGCCACTGATTCCCCGCCCCTGATTCCCCACCTCTGATTCCCCATATCTGATTCCCCGCCTCTGTTTCCCCAGCTCTGATTCCCCACCTCTGATTCCCCAGCTCTGATTCCCTGCCACTGATTCCCCGCCCCTGATTCCCCACCTCTGATTCCCCATATCTGATTCCCCGCCTCTGTTTCCCCAGCTCTGATTCCCTGCCTCTGATTCCCTGCCCTGATTCCCCATCTCTGTTTCACCGCCTTTGATTCGCCACCTCTGATTCCCCATATCTGATTCCCCGCCTCTGTTTCCCCGCCTCTGATTCCCTGCCACTGATTCCCCGCCCCTGATTCCCAGCCTCTGATTCCCCATATCTGATTCCGTGCCTCTGATTCCCCATATCTGATTCCCCGCCTCTATTTCCCCATATCTGCTTCGCCGCCTCTGATTCCCCAACTATGATTCCCAGCCTCTGATTCCCCAGCTCTGATTCCCCGCCTCTGATTCCCCGCCTCTGATTCCCCATCTCTGATTCCCCGTGTCTGATTCCCTGCCTCTGATTCCCCTCCTCTGATTCCCCGCATCTGATTCCCTGCCACTGATTCCCTGCCCCTGATTCCCCACCTCTGATTCCCCATATCTGATTCCCCGCCTCTGTTTCCCCAGCTCTGATTCCCCACCTCTGATTCCCCAGCTCTGATTCCCTGCCACTGATTCCCCGCCCCTGATTCCCCACCTCTGATTCCCCATATCTGATTCCCCGCCTCTGTTTCCCCAGCTCTGATTCCCTGCCTCTGATTCCCTGCCCTGATTCCCCATCTCTGTTTCACCGCCTTTGATTCGCCACCTCTGATTCCCCATATCTGATTCCCCGCCTCTGTTTCCCCGCCTCTGATTCCCTGCCACTGATTCCCCGCCCCTGATTCCCAGCCTCTGATTCCCCATATCTGATTCCGTGCCTCTGATTCCCCATATCTGATTCCCCGCCTCTATTTCCCCATATCTGCTTCGCCGCCTCTGATTCCCCAACTATGATTCCCAGCCTCTGATTCCCCAGCTCTGATTCCCCGCCTCTGATTCCCCGCCTCTGATTCCCCATCTCTGATTCCCCGTGTCTGATTCCCTGCCTCTGATTCCCCTCCTCTGATTCCCCGCATCTGATTCCCTGCCACTGATTCCCTGCCCCTGATTCCCCACCTCTGATTCCCCATATCTGATTCCCCGCCTCTGTTTTCTTGCCTCTGATTCCCTGCCTCTTATTCCCCATATCTGATTCCCCGCCTCTGATTCCCCAACTCTGATTCCCCGCCTCTGATTCCCCAGCTCTGAATCCCAGCCTCTGATTCCCCGCGTCTGATTCCCTGCCTCTGATTCCCCGCCTCTGATTCCCAATCTGTGATTCACAACCTCTGATGCCCCACCTCTGATTCCCCATATCTGATTCCCCGCCTCTGTTTCCCCGCCTCTGATTCCCCGCCTCTGATTCCCCATATCTGATTCCCCGCCTCTGATTGCCCACCTCTGATTCCCCGCGTCTGATTCCCTGCCTCTGATTCACCGCCTCTGATTCCCCATCTCTGATTCACCACCTCTGATTCCCGGCCTCTGATTCCCCATCTCTGATTCCGCACATCCGATTCCCTGCTTATGATTCCCCACCTCTGATTCCCCGCCTCTGATTCCCCATATCTGATTCCCTGCCTCTGTTTCCCCGCCTCTGATTCCCCATATGTGATTCCCCACCTCTGTTTCCCCGCCTCTGATTCCCCGCCTCTGTTTCCCCATCTCTGATTCACCGCCTGTGATTCGCCACCTCTGATTCCCCATATCTGATTCCCCACCTCTGTTTCCCCGCCTCTGATTCCCCGCCTCTGATTCTCCATATCTCATTCCCCGCCTCTGAATCCCCATCTCTGATTCCCGGACTCTGATTCCCCACCTCTGATTCCCGGCGTCTTATTCCCAGCATCTGATTCCCGGCCTCTGATTCCCGGCCTCTAATTCCCCGCTTCTGATTCTGATTCCCTGCCTCTGATTCCCCATCTCTGATTCCGCTCATCTGATTCCCTGCCTCTGATTCCCCACCTCTGATTCCCCATATCTGATTCCCCGCCTCTGTTTCCCTGCCTCTGATTCCCCGCCTCTGTTTCCCCCTATCTAATTCCCCACCTCTGATGCCCCAACTCTGATTCCCCGCCTCTGATTCCCCAGCTCTGATTCCCCACCTCTGATTCCCCGCATCCGATTCCCCATGTCTGATTCCCCGCCTCTGTTTCCCCGCCTCTGATTCCCCGCCTCTGTTTCCCCATATCTGATTCCCCGCCTCTGATTCCCCAGCTCTGATTCCCTGCCTCTGATTCCCCGCGTTCTATTCCCGGCCTCTGATTCCCCGCCTGTGATTCCCCATCTCTGATTTACCACCTCTGATTCCCCACCTCTGATTCCCCATATCTAATTCCCCGCCTCTGTTTGCCCGCCTCTGATTCCCCGCCTCTGTTTCCCCATATCTGATTCCCCGCCTCTGAATCCCCGACTCTGATTCCCCACCTCTGATTCCCCAGCTCTGATTCCCCGCCTCTGATTCCCCGCGTCTGATTCCCTGCCTCTGATTCCCCGCCTCTGATTCTCCATCTCTGATTCCCCACCTCTGATTCCCCGTGTCTGATTCCCTGCCTCTGAATCCCCGCCTCTGATTCCCCGCCTCTGATTCCCTGCCACTGATTACCCGCCCCTGATTCCCCACCTCTGATTCCCCATATCTTATTCCCCGCCTCTGTTTCCCCCCTCTGATTCCCAGCCTCTGATTCCCCATATCTGATTCCCCGCCTCTGATTCCCCATATCTGATTCCCCGCCTCTATTTCCCCATATCTGCTTCGCCGCCTCTGATTCCCCAACGCTGATTCCCCGCCTCTGATTCCCCAGCTCTGATTTCCCGCCTCTGATTTCCGGCATCCGATTCCCTGCCTCTGATTCCCCGCCTCTGATTCCCCATCTCTGATTCCCCGCCTCTGATTCCCCGTGTCTGATTCCCTGCCTCTGATTCCCCGCCTCTGATTCCCCGCGTCTGATTCCCTGCCACTGATTCCCTGCCCCTGATTCCCCACCTCTGATTCCCCATATCTGATTCCCCGCCTCTGTTTCCCCGCCTTTGATTCCCCGCCTCTGTTTCCCCATATCTGATTCACCGCCTCTGATTCCCCAACTCTGATTCCCCTCCTCTAATTCGCCAGCTATGATTCCCCGCCTCTGATTCCCTGCGTCTGATTCCCTGCCTCTGATTCCCCGCCTCTGATTCCCCTTCTCTGATTCACCACCTCTGAATCCCCACCTCTGATTCCCCATCTCTGATTCCGCACATCCGATTCCCTGCCTCTGATTCCCCGCCTCTAATTCCCCACCTCTGATTCCCCATATCTGATTCCCCGCCTCTGTTTCCCTGCCTCTGATTCCCGGCCTCTGTTTCCCCATATCTGATTCCCCTCCTCTGATTCCCCAACTCTGATTCCCCGCCTCTGATTCCCCAGCTCTGATTCCCCGCCTTTTATTCCCAGCCTCTGATTCCCTGCCACTGATTACCCGCCCCTGATTCCCCACCTCTGATTCCCCATATCTGATTCCCCGCCTCTGTTTCCCCAGCTCTGATTCCCAACCTCTGATTCCCCAGCTCTGATTCCCTGCCACTGATTCCCCGCCCCTGATTCCCCACCTCTGATTCCCCATATCTGATTCCCCGCCTCTGTTTCCCCAGCTCTGATTCCCTGCCTCTGATTCCCTGCCCTGATTCCCCATCTCTGTTTCACCGCCTTTGATTCGCCACCTCTGATTCCCCATATCTGATTCACCGCCTCTGTTTCCCCGCCTCTGATTCCCTGCCTCTGATTCCCAACCTCTGATTCCACACCTCTGATTCCCCATATCTGATTCCCCGCCTCTATTTCCCCATATCTGATTCCCCGCCTCTGATTCCCCGCCTCTGATTCCCTGCCTCTGATTCGCAACCTCTAATTCCCCACCTCTGATTCCCCATATCTGATTCCCCGCCTCTGTTTCCCTGCCTCTGATTCCCGGCCTCTGTTTCCCCATATCTGATTCCCCTCCTCCGATTCCCCAACTCTGATTCCCCGCCTCTGATTCCCCAGCTCTGATTCCCCGCCTTTTATTCCCGGCCTCTGATTCCCTGCCACTGATTCCCCGCCCCTGATTCCCTGCCTCTGATTCCCTGCCCTGATTCCCCATCTCTGTTTCACCGCCTTTGATTCGCCACCTCTGATTCCCCATATCTGATTCCCCGCCTCTGTTTCCCCGCCTCTGATTCCCTGCCACTGATTCCCCGCCCCTGATTCCCAGCCTCTGATTCCCCATATCTGATTCCGTGCCTCTGATTCCCCATATCTGATTCCCCGCCTCTATTTCCCCATATCTGCTTCGCCGCCTCTGATTCCCCAACTATGATTCCCAGCCTCTGATTCCCCAGCTCTGATTCCCCGCCTCTGATTCCCCGCCTCTGATTCCCCATCTCTGATTCCCCGTGTCTGATTCCCTGCCTCTAATTCCCCTCCTCTGATTCCCCGCATCTGATTCCCTGCCACTGATTCCCTGCCCCTGATTCCCCACCTCTGATTCCCCATATCTGATTCCCCGCCTCTGTTTTCTTGCCTCTGATTCCCTGCCTCTTATTCCCCATATCTGATTCCCCGCCTCTGATTCCCCAACTCTGATTCCCCGCCTCTGATTCCCCAGCTCTGAATCCCAGCCTCTGATTCCCCGCGTCTGATTCCCTGCCTCTGATTCCCCGCCTCTGATTCCCAATCTGTGATTCACAACCTCTGATGCCCCACCTCTGATTCCCCATATCTGATTCCCCGCCTCTGTTTCCCCGCCTCTGATTCCCCGCCTCTGATTCCCCATATCTGATTCCCCGCCTCTGATTGCCCACCTCTGATTCCCCGCGTCTGATTCCCTGCCTCTGATTCACCGCCTCTGATTCCCCATGTCTGATTCACCACCTCTGATTCCCGGCCTCTGATTCCCCATCTCTGATTCCGCACATCCGATTCCCTGCTTATGATTCCCCACCTCTGATTCCCCGCCTCTGATTCCCCATATCTGATTCCCTGCCTCTGTTTCCCCGCCTCTGATTCCCCATATGTGATTCCCCACCTCTGTTTCCCCGCCTCTGATTCCCCGCCTCTGTTTCCCCATCTCTGATTCACCGCCTGTGATTCGCCACCTCTGATTCCCCATATCTGATTCCCCACCTCTGTTTCCCCGCCTCTGATTCCCCGCCTCTGATTCTCCATATCTCATTCCCCGCCTCTGAATCCCCATCTCTGATTCCCGGACTCTGATTCCCCACCTCTGATTCCCGGCCTCTTATTCCCAGCATCTGATTCCCGGCCTCTGATTCCCGGCCTCTAATTCCCCGCTTCTGATTCTGATTCCCTGCCTCTGATTCCCCATCTCTGATTCCGCACATCTGATTCCCTGCCTCTGATTCCCCACCTCTGATTCCCCATATCTGATTCCCCGCCTCTGTTTCCCTGCCTCTGATTCCCCGCCTCTGTTTCCCCCTATCTAATTCCCCACCTCTGATGCCCCAACTCTGATTCCCCGCCTCTGATTCCCCAGCTCTGATTCCCCACCTCTGATTCCCCGCATCCGATTCCCCATGTCTGATTCCCCGCCTCTGTTTCCCCGCCTCTGATTCCCCGCCTCTGTTTCCCCATATCTGATTCCCCGCCTCTGATTCCCCAGCTCTGATTCCCTGCCTCTGATTCCCCGCGTTCTATTCCAGGCCTCTGATTCCCCGCCTGTGATTCCCCATCTCTGATTTACCACCTCTGATTCCCCACCTCTGATTCCCCATATCTAATTCCCCGCCTCTGTTTGCCCGCCTCTGATTCCCCGCCTCTGTTTCCCCATATCTGATTCCCCGCCTCTGAATCCCCGACTCTGATTCCCCACCTCTGATTCCCCAGCTCTGATTCCCCGCCTCTGATTCCCCGCGTCTGATTCCCTGCCTCTGATTCCCCGCCTCTGATTCTCCATCTCTGATTCCCCACCTCTGATTCCCCGTGTCTGATTCCCTGCCTCTGAATCCCCGCCTCTGATTCCCCGCCTCTGATTCCCTGCCACTGATTACCCGCCCCTGATTCCCCACCTCTGATTCCCCATATCTTATTCCCCGCCTCTGTTTCCCCCCTCTGATTCCCAGCCTCTGATTCCCCATATCTGATTCCCCGCCTCTGATTCCCCATATCTGATTCCCCGCCTCTATTTCCCCATATCTGCTTCGCCGCCTCTGATTCCCCAACGCTGATTCCCCGCCTCTGATTCCCCAGCTCTGATTTCCCGCCTCTGATTTCCGGCATCCGATTCCCTGCCTCTGATTCCCCGCCTCTGATTCCCCATCTCTGATTCCCCGCCTCTGATTCCCCGTGTCTGATTCCCTGCCTCTGATTCCCCGCCTCTGATTCCCCGCGTCTGATTCCCTGCCACTGATTCCCTGCCCCTGATTCCCCACCTCTGATTCCCCATATCTGATTCCCCGCCTCTGTTTCCCCGCCTTTGATTCCCCGCCTCTGTTTCCCCATATCTGATTCACCGCCTCTGATTCCCCAACTCTGATTCCCCTCCTCTAATTCGCCAGCTATGATTCCCCGCCTCTGATTCCCTGCGTCTGATTCCCTGCCTCTGATTCCCCGCCTCTGATTCCCCTTCTCTGATTCACCACCTCTGAATCCCCACCTCTGATTCCCCATCTCTGATTCCGCACATCCGATTCCCTGCCTCTGATTCCCCGCCTCTAATTCCCCACCTCTGATTCCCCATATCTGATTCCCCGCCTCTGTTTCCCTGCCTCTGATTCCCGGCCTCTGTTTCCCCATATCTGATTCCCCTCCTCTGATTCCCCAACTCTGATTCCCCGCCTCTGATTCCCCAGCTCTGATTCCCCGCCTTTTATTCCCAGCCTCTGATTCCCTGCCACTGATTCCCCGCCCCTGATTCCCCACCTCTGATTCCCCATATCTGATTCCCCGCCTCTGTTTCCCCAGCTCTGATTCCCAACCTCTGATTCCCCAGCTCTGATTCCCTGCCACTGATTCCCCGCCCCTGATTCCCCACCTCTGATTCCCCATATCTGATTCCCCGCCTCTGTTTCCCCAGCTCTGATTCCCTGCCTCTGATTCCCTGCCCTGATTCCCCATCTCTGTTTCACCGCCTTTGATTCGCCACCTCTGATTCCCCATATCTGATTCCCCGCCTCTGTTTCCCCGCCTCTGATTCCCTGCCTCTGATTCCCAACCTCTGATTCCACACCTCTGATTCCCCATATCTGATTCCCCGCCTCTATTTCCCCATATCTGATTCCCCGCCTCTGATTCCCCGCCTCTGATTCCCTGCTTCTGATTCGCAACCTCTAATTCCCCACCTCTGATTCCCCATATCTGATTCCCCGCCTCTGTTTCCCTGCCTCTGATTCCCGGCCTCTGTTTCCCCATATCTGATTCCCCTCCTCCGATTCCCCAACTCTGATTCCCCGCCTCTGATTCCCCAGCTCTGATTCCCCGCCTTTTATTCCCGGCCTCTGATTCCCTGCCACTGATTCCCCGCCCCTGATTCCCCACCTCTGATTCCCCATATCTGATTCCCTGCCTCTGTTTCCCCAGCTCTGATTCCCCACCTCTGATTCCCCAGCTCTGATTCCCTGCCACTGATTCCCCGCCCCTGATTCCCCACCTCTGATTCCCCATATCTGATTCCCCGCCTCTGTTTCCCCAGCTCTGATTCCCTGCCTCTGATTCCCTGCCCTGATTCCCCATCTCTGTATCACCGCCTTTGATTCGCCACCTCTGATTCCCCATATCTGATTCCCCGCCTCTGTTTCCCCGCCTCTGATTCCCTGCCTCTGATTCCCAACCTCTGATTCCACACCTCTGATTCCCCATATCTGATTCCCCGCCTCTATTTCCCCATATCTGATTCCCCGCCTCTGATTCCCCAACTATGATTCCCCGACTCTGATTCCCCAGCTCTGATTCCCCACCTCTGATACCCGGTGTCCGATTCCCTGCCTCTGATTCCCCGCCTCTGATTCCCCATCTCTGATTCCCCGCCTCTGATTCCCCGTGTCTGATTCCCTGCCTCTGATTCCCCGCCTCTGATTCCCCGCCTCTGATTCCCTGCCACTGATTCCCTGCCCCTGATTCCCCACCTCTGATTCCCCATATCTGATTCCCCGCCTCTGTTTCCCCGCCTCTGATTCCCCGCCTCTGATTCCCCATATCTGATTCCCTGCCTCTGATTCCCCAACTCTGATTCCCCGCCTCTGATTCCCCAGATCTGATTCCCCGCCTCTGTTTCCCCGCCTCTGATTCCCCGCCTCTGATTCCCCGCCTCTGATTCCCCGACTCTGATTCCCCATATCTGATTCCCTGCCTCTGATTCCCCAACTCTGATTCCCCGCCTCTGATTCCCCAGCTCTGAATCCCCGCATCTGATTCCCTGCCTCTGATTCCCCGCCTCTGATTCCCCATCTCTGATTCACCGCCTTTGATTCACCACCTCTGATTCCCCATATCTGATTCCCCACCTCTGTTTCCCCGCCTCTGATTCCCCGCATCTGATTCCCTGCCTCTGATTCCCCGCCTCTGATTCCCCATCTCTGATTCACCGCCTTTGATTCGCCACCTCTGATTCCCCATATCTGATTCCCCACCTCTATTTCCCCGCCTCTGATTCCCCGCCTCAGATTCTCCATATCTCATTCCCCGCCTCTGAATCCCCATCTCTGATTCCCAGACTCTGATTCCCCACCTCTGATTCCCGGCCTCTTATTCCCAGCATCTGATTCCCGTCCTCTGATTCCCGGCCTCTGATTCCCCGCTTCTGATTCTGATTCCCTGCCTCTGATTCCTCATTTCTGATTCCGCACATCTGATTCCCTGCCTCTGTTTCCCCGCCTCTGATTCCTAGCCTCTGCCTCCCCAACTCTGATTCCCCGCCTCTGATTCCCCAGCTCTGTTTCCCCGCCTCTGATTCCCCGCATCTGATTCCCTGCCTCTGATTCCCCGCCTCTGATTCCCCGCCTCTGATTCCCTGCCTCTGATTCCCAACCTCTGATTCCCCACCTCTGAATCACCATATCTGATTCCCCGCCTCTGTTTCCCCATATCTGATTCCCCGCCTCTGATTCCCCAACTCTGATTCCCCTCCTCTAATTCGCCAGCTATGATTCCCCGCCTCTGATTCCCTGCGTCTGATTCCCTGCCTCTGATTCCCCGCCTCTGATTCCCCTTCTCTGATTCACCACCTCTGAATCCCCGCCTCTGATTCCCTGCCTCTGATTTGCAACCTCTAATTCCCCACCTCTGATTCCCCATATCTGATTCCCCGCCTCTGTTTCCCCATATCTGATTCCCCAACTCTGATTCCCCGCCTCTGATTCCCCAGCTCTGATTCCCCGCCTCTGATTCCCCGCCTCTGTTTCCCCATATCTGATTCCCCGCCTCTGAATCCCCGACTCTGATTCCCCACCTCTGATTCCCCAGCTCTGATTCCCCGCCTCTGATTCCCCGCGTCTGATTCCCTGCCTCTGATTCCCCGCCTCTGATTCTCCATCTCTGATTCCCCACCTCTGATTCCCCGTGTCTGATTCCCTGCCTCTGAATCCCCGCCTCTGATTCCCCGCCTCTGATTCCCTGCCACTGATTACCCGCCCCTGATTCCCCACCTCTGATTCCCCATATCTTATTCCCCGCCTCTGTTTCCCCCCTCTGATTCCCAGCCTCTGATTCCCCATATCTGATTCCCCGCCTCTGATTCCCCATATCTGATTCCCCGCCTCTATTTCCCCATATCTGCTTCGCCGCCTCTGATTCCCCAACGCTGATTCCCCGCCTCTGATTCCCCAGCTCTGATTTCCCGCCTCTGATTTCCGGCATCCGATTCCCTGCCTCTGATTCCCCGCCTCTGATTCCCCATCTCTGATTCCCCGCCTCTGATTCCCCGTGTCTGATTCCCTGCCTCTGATTCCCCGCCTCTGATTCCCCGCGTCTGATTCCCTGCCACTGATTCCCTGCCCCTGATTCCCCACCTCTGATTCCCCATATCTGATTCCCCGCCTCTGTTTCCCCGCCTTTGATTCCCCGCCTCTGTTTCCCCATATCTGATTCACCGCCTCTGATTCCCCAACTCTGATTCCCCTCCTCTAATTCGCCAGCTATGATTCCCCGCCTCTGATTCCCTGCGTCTGATTCCCTGCCTCTGATTCCCCGCCTCTGATTCCCCTTCTCTGATTCACCACCTCTGAATCCCCACCTCTGATTCCCCATCTCTGATTCCGCACATCCGATTCCCTGCCTCTGATTCCCCGCCTCTAATTCCCCACCTCTGATTCCCCATATCTGATTCCCCGCCTCTGTTTCCCTGCCTCTGATTCCCGGCCTCTGTTTCCCCATATCTGATTCCCCTCCTCTGATTCCCCAACTCTGATTCCCCGCCTCTGATTCCCCAGCTCTGATTCCCCGCCTTTTATTCCCAGCCTCTGATTCCCTGCCACTGATTACCCGCCCCTGATTCCCCACCTCTGATTCCCCATATCTGATTCCCCGCCTCTGTTTCCCCAGCTCTGATTCCCAACCTCTGATTCCCCAGCTCTGATTCCCTGCCACTGATTCCCCGCCCCTGATTCCCCACCTCTGATTCCCCATATCTGATTCCCCGCCTCTGTTTCCCCAGCTCTGATTCCCTGCCTCTGATTCCCTGCCCTGATTCCCCATCTCTGTTTCACCGCCTTTGATTCGCCACCTCTGATTCCCCATATCTGATTCCCCGCCTCTGTTTCCCCGCCTCTGATTCCCTGCCTCTGATTCCCAACCTCTGATTCCACACCTCTGATTCCCCATATCTGATTCCCCGCCTCTATTTCCCCATATCTGATTCCCCGCCTCTGATTCCCCGCCTCTGATTCCCTGCCTCTGATTCGCAACCTCTAATTCCCCACCTCTGATTCCCCATATCTGATTCCCCGCCTCTGTTTCCCTGCCTCTGATTCCCGGCCTCTGTTTCCCCATATCTGATTCCCCTCCTCCGATTCCCCAACTCTGATTCCCCGCCTCTGATTCCCCAGCTCTGATTCCCCGCCTTTTATTCCCGGCCTCTGATTCCCTGCCACTGATTCCCCGCCCCTGATTCCCTGCCTCTGATTCCCTGCCCTGATTCCCCATCTCTGTTTCACCGCCTTTGATTCGCCACCTCTGATTCCCCATATCTGATTCCCCGCCTCTGTTTCCCCGCCTCTGATTCCCTGCCACTGATTCCCCGCCCCTGATTCCCAGCCTCTGATTCCCCATATCTGATTCCGTGCCTCTGATTCCCCATATCTGATTCCCCGCCTCTATTTCCCCATATCTGCTTCGCCGCCTCTGATTCCCCAACTATGATTCCCAGCCTCTGATTCCCCAGCTCTGATTCCCCGCCTCTGATTCCCCGCCTCTGATTCCCCATCTCTGATTCCCCGTGTCTGATTCCCTGCCTCTAATTCCCCTCCTCTGATTCCCCGCATCTGATTCCCTGCCACTGATTCCCTGCCCCTGATTCCCCACCTCTGATTCCCCATATCTGATTCCCCGCCTCTGTTTTCTTGCCTCTGATTCCCTGCCTCTTATTCCCCATATCTGATTCCCCGCCTCTGATTCCCCAACTCTGATTCCCCGCCTCTGATTCCCCAGCTCTGAATCCCAGCCTCTGATTCCCCGCGTCTGATTCCCTGCCTCTGATTCCCCGCCTCTGATTCCCAATCTGTGATTCACAACCTCTGATGCCCCACCTCTGATTCCCCATATCTGATTCCCCGCCTCTGTTTCCCCGCCTCTGATTCCCCGCCTCTGATTCCCCATATCTGATTCCCCGCCTCTGATTGCCCACCTCTGATTCCCCGCGTCTGATTCCCTGCCTCTGATTCACCGCCTCTGATTCCCCATGTCTGATTCACCACCTCTGATTCCCGGCCTCTGATTCCCCATCTCTGATTCCGCACATCCGATTCCCTGCTTATGATTCCCCACCTCTGATTCCCCGCCTCTGATTCCCCATATCTGATTCCCTGCCTCTGTTTCCCCGCCTCTGATTCCCCATATGTGATTCCCCACCTCTGTTTCCCCGCCTCTGATTCCCCGCCTCTGTTTCCCCATCTCTGATTCACCGCCTGTGATTCGCCACCTCTGATTCCCCATATCTGATTCCCCACCTCTGTTTCCCCGCCTCTGATTCCCCGCCTCTGATTCTCCATATCTCATTCCCCGCCTCTGAATCCCCATCTCTGATTCCCGGACTCTGATTCCCCACCTCTGATTCCCGGCCTCTTATTCCCAGCATCTGATTCCCGGCCTCTGATTCCCGGCCTCTAATTCCCCGCTTCTGATTCTGATTCCCTGCCTCTGATTCCCCATCTCTGATTCCGCACATCTGATTCCCTGCCTCTGATTCCCCACCTCTGATTCCCCATATCTGATTCCCCGCCTCTGTTTCCCTGCCTCTGATTCCCCGCCTCTGTTTCCCCCTATCTAATTCCCCACCTCTGATGCCCCAACTCTGATTCCCCGCCTCTGATTCCCCAGCTCTGATTCCCCACCTCTGATTCCCCGCATCCGATTCCCCATGTCTGATTCCCCGCCTCTGTTTCCCCGCCTCTGATTCCCCGCCTCTGTTTCCCCATATCTGATTCCCCGCCTCTGATTCCCCAGCTCTGATTCCCTGCCTCTGATTCCCCGCGTTCTATTCCAGGCCTCTGATTCCCCGCCTGTGATTCCCCATCTCTGATTTACCACCTCTGATTCCCCACCTCTGATTCCCCATATCTAATTCCCCGCCTCTGTTTGCCCGCCTCTGATTCCCCGCCTCTGTTTCCCCATATCTGATTCCCCGCCTCTGAATCCCCGACTCTGATTCCCCACCTCTGATTCCCCAGCTCTGATTCCCCGCCTCTGATTCCCCGCGTCTGATTCCCTGCCTCTGATTCCCCGCCTCTGATTCTCCATCTCTGATTCCCCACCTCTGATTCCCCGTGTCTGATTCCCTGCCTCTGAATCCCCGCCTCTGATTCCCCGCCTCTGATTCCCTGCCACTGATTACCCGCCCCTGATTCCCCACCTCTGATTCCCCATATCTTATTCCCCGCCTCTGTTTCCCCCCTCTGATTCCCAGCCTCTGATTCCCCATATCTGATTCCCCGCCTCTGATTCCCCATATCTGATTCCCCGCCTCTATTTCCCCATATCTGCTTCGCCGCCTCTGATTCCCCAACGCTGATTCCCCGCCTCTGATTCCCCAGCTCTGATTTCCCGCCTCTGATTTCCGGCATCCGATTCCCTGCCTCTGATTCCCCGCCTCTGATTCCCCATCTCTGATTCCCCGCCTCTGATTCCCCGTGTCTGATTCCCTGCCTCTGATTCCCCGCCTCTGATTCCCCGCGTCTGATTCCCTGCCACTGATTCCCTGCCCCTGATTCCCCACCTCTGATTCCCCATATCTGATTCCCCGCCTCTGTTTCCCCGCCTTTGATTCCCCGCCTCTGTTTCCCCATATCTGATTCACCGCCTCTGATTCCCCAACTCTGATTCCCCTCCTCTAATTCGCCAGCTATGATTCCCCGCCTCTGATTCCCTGCGTCTGATTCCCTGCCTCTGATTCCCCGCCTCTGATTCCCCTTCTCTGATTCACCACCTCTGAATCCCCACCTCTGATTCCCCATCTCTGATTCCGCACATCCGATTCCCTGCCTCTGATTCCCCGCCTCTAATTCCCCACCTCTGATTCCCCATATCTGATTCCCCGCCTCTGTTTCCCTGCCTCTGATTCCCGGCCTCTGTTTCCCCATATCTGATTCCCCTCCTCTGATTCCCCAACTCTGATTCCCCGCCTCTGATTCCCCAGCTCTGATTCCCCGCCTTTTATTCCCAGCCTCTGATTCCCTGCCACTGATTCCCCGCCCCTGATTCCCCACCTCTGATTCCCCATATCTGATTCCCCGCCTCTGTTTCCCCAGCTCTGATTCCCAACCTCTGATTCCCCAGCTCTGATTCCCTGCCACTGATTCCCCGCCCCTGATTCCCCACCTCTGATTCCCCATATCTGATTCCCCGCCTCTGTTTCCCCAGCTCTGATTCCCTGCCTCTGATTCCCTGCCCTGATTCCCCATCTCTGTTTCACCGCCTTTGATTCGCCACCTCTGATTCCCCATATCTGATTCCCCGCCTCTGTTTCCCCGCCTCTGATTCCCTGCCTCTGATTCCCAACCTCTGATTCCACACCTCTGATTCCCCATATCTGATTCCCCGCCTCTATTTCCCCATATCTGATTCCCCGCCTCTGATTCCCCGCCTCTGATTCCCTGCTTCTGATTCGCAACCTCTAATTCCCCACCTCTGATTCCCCATATCTGATTCCCCGCCTCTGTTTCCCTGCCTCTGATTCCCGGCCTCTGTTTCCCCATATCTGATTCCCCTCCTCCGATTCCCCAACTCTGATTCCCCGCCTCTGATTCCCCAGCTCTGATTCCCCGCCTTTTATTCCCGGCCTCTGATTCCCTGCCACTGATTCCCCGCCCCTGATTCCCCACCTCTGATTCCCCATATCTGATTCCCTGCCTCTGTTTCCCCAGCTCTGATTCCCCACCTCTGATTCCCCAGCTCTGATTCCCTGCCACTGATTCCCCGCCCCTGATTCCCCACCTCTGATTCCCCATATCTGATTCCCCGCCTCTGTTTCCCCAGCTCTGATTCCCTGCCTCTGATTCCCTGCCCTGATTCCCCATCTCTGTATCACCGCCTTTGATTCGCCACCTCTGATTCCCCATATCTGATTCCCCGCCTCTGTTTCCCCGCCTCTGATTCCCTGCCTCTGATTCCCAACCTCTGATTCCACACCTCTGATTCCCCATATCTGATTCCCCGCCTCTATTTCCCCATATCTGATTCCCCGCCTCTGATTCCCCAACTATGATTCCCCGACTCTGATTCCCCAGCTCTGATTCCCCACCTCTGATACCCGGTGTCCGATTCCCTGCCTCTGATTCCCCGCCTCTGATTCCCCATCTCTGATTCCCCGCCTCTGATTCCCCGTGTCTGATTCCCTGCCTCTGATTCCCCGCCTCTGATTCCCCGCCTCTGATTCCCTGCCACTGATTCCCTGCCCCTGATTCCCCACCTCTGATTCCCCATATCTGATTCCCCGCCTCTGTTTCCCCGCCTCTGATTCCCCGCCTCTGATTCCCCATATCTGATTCCCTGCCTCTGATTCCCCAACTCTGATTCCCCGCCTCTGATTCCCCAGATCTGATTCCCCGCCTCTGTTTCCCCGCCTCTGATTCCCCGCCTCTGATTCCCCGCCTCTGATTCCCCGACTCTGATTCCCCATATCTGATTCCCTGCCTCTGATTCCCCAACTCTGATTCCCCGCCTCTGATTCCCCAGCTCTGAATCCCCGCATCTGATTCCCTGCCTCTGATTCCCCGCCTCTGATTCCCCATCTCTGATTCACCGCCTTTGATTCACCACCTCTGATTCCCCATATCTGATTCCCCACCTCTGTTTCCCCGCCTCTGATTCCCCGCATCTGATTCCCTGCCTCTGATTCCCCGCCTCTGATTCCCCATCTCTGATTCACCGCCTTTGATTCGCCACCTCTGATTCCCCATATCTGATTCCCCACCTCTATTTCCCCGCCTCTGATTCCCCGCCTCAGATTCTCCATATCTCATTCCCCGCCTCTGAATCCCCATCTCTGATTCCCAGACTCTGATTCCCCACCTCTGATTCCCGGCCTCTTATTCCCAGCATCTGATTCCCGTCCTCTGATTCCCGGCCTCTGATTCCCCGCTTCTGATTCTGATTCCCTGCCTCTGATTCCTCATTTCTGATTCCGCACATCTGATTCCCTGCCTCTGTTTCCCCGCCTCTGATTCCTAGCCTCTGCCTCCCCAACTCTGATTCCCCGCCTCTGATTCCCCAGCTCTGTTTCCCCGCCTCTGATTCCCCGCATCTGATTCCCTGCCTCTGATTCCCCGCCTCTGATTCCCCGCCTCTGATTCCCTGCCTCTGATTCCCAACCTCTGATTCCCCACCTCTGAATCACCATATCTGATTCCCCGCCTCTGTTTCCCCATATCTGATTCCCCGCCTCTGATTCCCCAACTCTGATTCCCCTCCTCTAATTCGCCAGCTATGATTCCCCGCCTCTGATTCCCTGCGTCTGATTCCCTGCCTCTGATTCCCCGCCTCTGATTCCCCTTCTCTGATTCACCACCTCTGAATCCCCGCCTCTGATTCCCTGCCTCTGATTTGCAACCTCTAATTCCCCACCTCTGATTCCCCATATCTGATTCCCCGCCTCTGTTTCCCCATATCTGATTCCCCAACTCTGATTCCCCGCCTCTGATTCCCCAGCTCTGATTCCCCGCCTTTTATTCCCGGCCTCTGATTCCCTGCCACTGATTCCCCGCCCCTGATTCCCCACCGCTGATTCCCCATATCTGATTCCCCGCCTCTGTTTCCCCAGCTCTGATTCCGCACCTCTGATTCCCCAGCTCTGATTCCCTGCCACTGATTCCCCGCCCCTGATTCCCCACCTCTGATTCCCCATATCTGATTCCCCGCCTCTGTTTCCCCAGCTCTGATTCCCTGCCTCTGATTCCCTGCCCTGATTCCCCATCTCTGTTTCACCGCCTTTGATTCGCCACCTCTGATTCACCATATCTGATTCCCCGCCTCTGTTTCCCCGCCTCTGATTCCCTGCCTCTGATTCCCAACCTCTGATTCCACACCTCTGATTCCCCATATCTGATTCCCAGCCTCTATTTCCCCATATCTGATTCCCCGCCTCTGATTCCCCAACTCTGATTCCCCGCCTCTGATTCCCCAGCTCTGATTCCCCGCCTCTGATACCCGGCGTCCGATTCCCTGCCTCTGATTCCCCGCCTCTGATTCCCCATCTCTGATTCCCCGCCTCTGATTCCCCGTGTCTGATTCCCTGCCTCTGATTCCCCGCCTCTGATTCCCCGCCTCTGATTCCCTGCCACTGATTCCCTGCCCCTGATTCCCCACCTCTGATTCCCCATATCTGATTCCCTGCCTCTGATTCCCCAACTCTGATTCCCCGCCTCTGATTCCCCAGCTCTGAATCCCCGCCTCTGATTCCCCGCATCTGATTCCCTGCCTCTGATTCCCCGCCTTGATTCCCCATCTCTGATTCACAACCTCTGATTCCCCATCTCTGATTCCCCATATCTGATTCCCCGCCTCTGTTTCCCCATATCTGATTCCCCGGCTCTGATTGCCCACCTCTGATTCCCCGCCTCTGATTCGCCAGCTCTGATTCGCCGCCCTGATTCCCCGCATCTGATTCCCTGCCTCTGATTCCCCGCCTCTGATTCCCCATCTCTGATTCACCGCCTTTGATTCGCCACCTCTGATTCCCCATATCTGATTCACCACCTCGGTTTCCCCGCCTCTGATTCCCCGCCTCTGATTCTCCATATCTCATTCCCCGCCTCTGAATCCCCATCTCTGATTCCCGGACTCTGATTCCCTACCTCTGATTCCCGGCCTCTTATTCCCAGCATCTGATTCCCGGCCTCTGATTCCCGGCCTCTGATTCCCCGCTTCTGATTCTGATTCCCTGCCTCTGATTCCCTATCTCTGATTCTGCACATCTGATTCCCTGCCTCTGATTCCCCACCTCTGATTCCCCATATCTGATTCCCCGCCTCTGTTTCCCCGCCTCTGATTCCCAGCCTCTGTTTCCCCATATCTAATTCCCCACCTCTGATGCCCCAACTCTGATTCCCCGCCTCTGATTCCCCAGCTCTGATTCCCCACCTCTGATTCTCCGCATCCGATTCCCCATGTCTGATTCCCCGCCTCTGTTTCCCCGCCTCTGATTCCCCGCTTCTGTTTCCCCATATCTGATTCCCCGCCTCTGATTCCCCAGCTCTGATTCCCTGCCTCTGATTCCCCGCGTTCTATTCCCCGCCTCTGATTCCCCGCCTGTGATTCCCCATATCTGATTCACCACCTCTGATTCCCCACCTCTGATTCCCCATATCTAATTCCCCGCCTCTGTTTGCCCGCCTCTGATTCCCCGCCTCTGTTTCCCCATATCTGATTCCCCGCCTCTGAATCCCCAACTCTGATTCCCTGCCTCTGATTCACCAGCTCTGATTCCCCGCCTTTGATTCCCCCCGTCTGATTCCCAGCCTCTGAATCCCCGTGTCTGATTTCCTGCCTCTGATTCCCCGCCTCTGATTCCCCATCTCTGATTCACCGCCTCTGATTCCCCACCTCTGATTCCCCATCTCTGATTCCGCACATCCGATTCCCTGCCTCTGATTCCCCGACTCTGATTCCCCACCTCTGATTCCCCAGCTCTGATTCCCCGCCTCTGATTCCCCGCGTCTGATTCCCTGCCTCTGATTCCCCGCCTCTGATTCCCCATCTCTGATTCCCCACCTCTGATACCCCGTGTCTGATTCCCTGCCTCTGAATCCCCGCCTCTGATTCCCCGCCTCTGATTCCCTGCCACTGATTACCCGCCCCTGATTCCCCACCTCTGATTCCCCATATCTTATTCCCCGCCTCTGCTTCCCCCCCTCTGATTCCCAGCCTCTGATTCCCCATATCTGATTCCCCGCCTCTGATTCCCCATATCTGATTCCCCGCCTCTGATTCCCCAGCTCTGATTTCCCGCCTCTGATTTCCGGCATCCGATTCCCTGCCTCTGATTTCCCGCCTCTGATTCCCCGTCTCTGATTCTCCGCCTCTGATTCCCCGTGTCTGATTCCCTGCCTCTGATTCCCCGCCTCTGATTCCCCGCGTCTGATTCCCCGCCACTGATTCCCTGCCCCTGATTCCCCACCTCTGATTCCCCATATCTGATTCCCCGCCTCTGTTTCCCCGCCTCTGATTCCCCGCCTCTGTTTCCCCATATCTGATTCCCCGCCTCTGATTCCCCAACTCTGATTCCCCTCCTCTAATTCGCCAGCTATGATTCCCCGCCTCTGATTCCCTGCATCTGATTCCCTGCCTCTGATTCCCCGCCTCTGATTCCCCTTCTCTGATTCACCACCTCTGAATCCCCACCTCTGATTCCCCATCTCTGATTCCGCACATCCGATTCCCTGCCTCTGATTCCCCACCTCTGATTCCCCGCCTCTGATTCCCTGCCTCTGATTCGCAACCTCTAATTCCCCACCTCTGATTCCCCATATCTGATTCCCCGCCTCTGTTTCCCTGCCTCTGATTCCCGGCCTCTGTTTCCCCATATCTGATTCCCCTCCTCTGATTCCCCAACTCTGATTCCCCGCCTCTGATTCCCCAGCTCTGATTCCCAGCCTTTTATTCCCGGCCTCTGATTCCCTGCCACTGATTCCCCGCCACTGATTCCCCACCTCTGATTCCCCAGCTCTGATTCCCTGCCACTGATTCCCCACCCCTGATTCCCCAACTCTGATTCCCCATATCTGATTCCCCGCCTCTGTTTCCCCAGCTCTGATTCCCTGCCTCTGATTCCCTGCCCTGATTCCCCATCTCTGTTTCACCGCCTTTGATTCGCCACCTCTGATTCCCCATATCTGACTCCCCGCCTCTGTTTCCCCGCCTCTGATTCCCTGCCTCTGATTCCCAAACTCTGATTCCACACCTCTGATTCCCCATATCTGATTCCCCGCCTCTATT
Organism: Narcine bancroftii; assembly: GCF_036971445.1. Classification (NCBI taxonomy): domain Eukaryota; kingdom Metazoa; phylum Chordata; class Chondrichthyes; order Torpediniformes; family Narcinidae; genus Narcine; species Narcine bancroftii. The sequence continues at coordinate 290,212,741 of NC_091471.1, forward strand.
TCCCCATATCTGATTCCCCGCCTCTGATTCCCCAACTCTGATTCCCCGCCTCTGTTTCCCCAGCTCTGATTCCCCGCCTCTGATTCCCGGCGTCCGATTCCCTGCCTCTGATTCCCCGCCTCTGATTCCCCATCTCTGATTCCCCGCCTCTGATTCCCCGTGTCTGATTCCCTGCCTCTGATTCCCCGCCTCTGATTCCCAGCCTCTGATTCCCTGCCACTGATTCCCTGCCCCTGATTCCCCACTTCTGATTCCCCATATCTGATTCCCCGCCTGTTTCCCCACCTCTGATTCCCTGCCTCTGATTCCCCATATCTGATTCCCTGCCTCTGTTTCCCCAACTCTGATACCCCGCCTCTGATTCCCCAGCTCTGAATCCCCGCCTCTGATTCCCCGCGTCTGATTCCCTGCCTCTGATTCCCCGCCTTGATTCCCCATCTCTGATTCACAACCTCTGATTCCCCACCTCTGATTCCCCATATCTGATTCCCTGCATCTGTTTCCCCGCCTCTGATTCCCCGCCTCTGATTCCCCATATCTGATTCCCCGGCTCTGATTGCCCACCTCTGATTCCCCGCCTCTGATTCGCCAGCTCTGATTCCCCGCCTCTGATTCCCCGCATCTGATTCCCTGCCTCTGATTCCCCGCCTCTGATTCCCCATCTCTGATTCACCGCCTTTGATTCGCCACCTCTGATTCCCCATATCTGATTCCCCACCTCTGTTTCCCCGCCTCTGATTCCCTGCCACTGATTCCCCGCCCCTGATTCCCCACCTCTGATTCTCCATATCTTATTCCCCGCCTCTGTTCCCCCCCTCTGATTCCCAGCCTCTGATTCCCCATATCTGATTCCCCGCCTCTGATTCCCCATATCTGATTCCCCGCCTCATTTTCCCCATATCTGCTTCGCCGCCTCTGATTCCCCAACTCTGATTCCCCTCCTCTGATTCCCCAGCTCTGATTTCCCGCCTCTGATTTCCGGCATCCGATTCCCTGCCTCTGATTCCCCGCCTCTGATTCCCCATCTCTGATTCCCCGCCTCTGATTCCCCGTGTCTGATTCCCTGCCTCTGATTCCCCGCCTCTGATTCCCCGCGTCTGATTCCCTGCCACTGATTCCCTGCCCCTGATTCCCCACCTCTGATTCCCCATATCTGATTCCCCGCCTCTGTTTCCCCGCCTCTGATTCCACGCCTCTGTTTCCCCATATCTGATCCACCGCCTCTGATTCCCCAACTCTGATTCCCCTCTTCTAATTCGCCAGCTATGATTCCCCGCCTCTGATTCCCTGCGTCTGATTCCCTGCCTCTGATTCCCCGCCTCTGATTCCCCTTCTCTGATTCACCACCTCTGAATCCCCACCTCTGATTCCCCATCTCTGATTCCGCACATCCGATTCCCTGCCTCTGATTCCCCGCCTCTGATTCCCCGCCTCTGATTCCCTGCCTCTGATTCGCAACCTCTAATTCCCCACCTCTGATTCCCCATATCTGATTCCCCGCCTCTGTTTCCCTTCCTCTGATTCCCGGCCTCTGTTTCCCCATATCTGATTCCCCTCCTCTGATTCCCCAACTCTGATTCCCCGCCTCTGATTCCCCAGCTCTGATTCCCCGCCTTTTATTCCCGGCCTCTGATTCCCTGCCACTGATTCCCCGCACCTGATTCCCCACCTCTGATTCCCCATATCTGATTCCCCGCCTCTGTTTCCCTGCCTCTGATTCCCGGCCTCTGTTTCCCCATATCTGATTCCCCTCCTCTGATTCCCCAACTCTGATTCCCCGCCTCTGATTCCCCAGCTCTGATTCCCAGCCTTTTATTCCCGGCCTCTGATTCCCTGCCACTGATTCCCCGCCCCTGATTCCCCACCTCTGATTCCCCATATCTGATTCCCCGCCTCTGTTTCCCCAGCTCTGATTCCCTGCCTCTGATTCCCTGCCCTGATTCCCCATCTCTGTTTCACCGCCTTTGATTCGCCACCTCTGATTCACCATATCTGATTCCCCGCCTCTGTTTCCCCGCCTCTGATTCCCTGCCTCTGATTCCCAACCTCTGATTCCACACCTCTGATTCCCCATATCTGATTCCCAGCCTCTATTTCCCCATATCTGATTCCCCGCCTCTGATTCCCCAACTCTGATTCCCCGCCTCTGATTCCCCAGCTCTGATTCCCCGCCTCTGATACCCGGCGTCCGATTCCCTGCCTCTGATTCCCCGCCTCTGATTCCCCATCTCTGATTCCCCGCCTCTGATTCCCCGTGTCTGATTCCCTGCCTCTGATTCCCCGCCTCTGATTCCCTGCCTCTGATTCCCCATATCTGATTCCCTGCCTCTGATTCCCCAACTCTGATTCCCCGCCTCTGATTCCCCAGCTCTGAATCCCCGCCTCTGATTCCCCGCATCTGATTCCCTGCCTCTGATTCCCCGCCTTGATTCCCCATCTCTGATTCACAACCTCTGATTCCCCATGTCTGATTCCCCGCCTCTGTTTCCCCGCCTCTGATTCCCCGCTTCTGTTTCCCCATATCTGATTCCCCGCCTCTGATTCCCCAGCTCTGATTCCCTGCCTCTGATTCCCCGCGTTCTATTCCCTGCCTCTGATTCCCCGCCTGTGATTCCCCATCTCTGATTCACCACCTCTGATTCCCCACCTCTGATTCCCCATATCTAATTCCCCGCCTCTGTTTGCCCGCCTCTGATTCCCCGCCTCTGTTTCCCCATATCTGATTCCCCGCCTCTGAATCCCCAACTCTGATTCCCTGCCTCTGATTCACCAGCTCTGATTCCCCGCCTTTGATTCCCCCGTCTGATTCCCAGCCTCTGAATCCCCGTGTCTGATTTCCTGCCTCTGATTCCCCGCCTCTGATTCCCCATCTCTGATTCACCGCCTCTGATTCCCCACCTCTGATTCCCCATCTCTGATTCCGCACATCCGATTCCCTGCCTCTGATTCCCCGACTCTGATTCCCCACCTCTGATTCCCCAGCTCTGATTCCCCGCCTCTGATTCCCCGCGTCTGATTCCCTGCCTCTGATTCCCCGCCTCTGATTCCCCATCTCTGATTCCCCACCTCTGATTCCCCGTGTCTGATTCCCTGCCTCTGAATCCCCGCCTCTGATTCCCCGCCTCTGATTCCCTGCCACTGATTACCCGCCCCTGATTCCCCACCTCTGATTCCCCATATCTTATTCCCCGCCTCTGCTTCCCCCCCTCTGATTCCCAGCCTCTGATTCCCCATATCTGATTCCCCGCCTCTGATTCCCCATATCTGATTCCCCGCCTCTGATTCCCCAGCTCTGATTTCCCGCCTCTGATTTCCGGCATCCGATTCCCTGCCTCTGATTTCCCGCCTCTGATTCCCCGTCTCTGATTCTCCGCCTCTGATTCCCCGTGTCTGATTCCCTGCCTCTGATTCCCCGCCTCTGATTCCCCGCGTCTGATTCCCCGCCACTGATTCCCTGCCCCTGATTCCCCACCTCTGATTCCCCATATCTGATTCCCCGCCTCTGTTTCCCCGCCTCTGATTCCCCGCCTCTGTTTCCCCATATCTGATTCCCCGCCTCTGATTCCCCAACTCTGATTCCCCTCCTCTAATTCGCCAGCTATGATTCCCCGCCTCTGATTCCCTGCATCTGATTCCCTGCCTCTGATTCCCCGCCTCTGATTCCCCTTCTCTGATTCACCACCTCTGAATCCCCACCTCTGATTCCCCATCTCTGATTCCGCACATCCGATTCCCTGCCTCTGATTCCCCACCTCTGATTCCCCGCCTCTGATTCCCTGCCTCTGATTCGCAACCTCTAATTCCCCACCTCTCATTCCCCATATCTGATTCTCCGCCTCTGTTTCCCTGCCTCTGATTCCCGGCCTCTGTTTCCCCATATCTGATTCCCCTCCTCTGATTCCCCAACTCTGATTCCCCGCCTCTGATTCCCCAGCTCTGATTCCCAGCCTTTTATTCCCGGCCTCTGATTCCCTGCCACTGATTCCCCGCCACTGATTCCCCACCTCTGATTCCCCATATCTGATTCCCCGCCTCTGTTTCCCCAGCTCTGATTCCCCACCTCTGATTCCCCAGCTCTGATTCCCTGCCACTGATTCCCCGCCCCTGATTCCCCAACTCTGATTCCCCATATCTGATTCCCCGCCTCTGTTTCCCCAGCTCTGATTCCCTGCCTCTGATTCCCTGCCCTGATTCCCCATCTCTCTTTCACCGCCTTCGATTCGCCACCTCTGATTCCCCATATCTGACTCCCCGCCTCTGTTTCCCCGCCTCTGATTCCCTGCCTCTGATTCCCAACCTCTGATTCGACACCTCTGATTCCCAATATCTGATTCCCCGCCTCTATTTCCCCATATCTGATTCCCCGCCTCTGATTCCCCAACTCTGATTCCCCGCCTCTGTTTCCCCAGCTCTGATTCCCCGCCTCTGATTCCCGGCGTCCGATTCCCTGCCTCTGATTCCCCGCCTCTGATTCCCCATCTCTGATTCCCCGCCTCTGATTCCCCGTGTCTGATTCCCTGCCTCTGATTCCCCGCCTCTGATTCCCCGCCTCTGATTCCCTGCCACTGATTCCCTGCCCCTGATTCCCCACTTCTGATTCCCCATATCTGATTCCCCGCCTGTTTCCCCACCTCTGATTCCCTGCCTCTGATTCCCCATATCTGATTCCCTGCCTCTGTTTCCCCAACTCTGATACCCCGCCTCTGATTCCCCAGCTCTGAATCCCCGCCTCTGATTCCCCGCATCTGATTCCCTGCCTCTGATTCCCCGCCTTGATTCCCCATCTCTGATTCACAACCTCTGATTCCCCACCTCTGATTCCCCATATCTGATTCCCTGCATCTGTTTCCCCGCCTCTGACTCCCCGCCTCTGATTCCCCATATCTGATTCCCCGTCTCTGATTGCCCACCTCTGATTCCCCGCCTCTGATTCGCCAGCTCTGATTCCCCGCCTCTGATTCCCCGCATCTGATTCCCTGCCTCTGATTCCCCGCCTCTGATTGCCCACCTCTGATTCCCCGCCTCTGATTCGCCAGCTCTGATTCCCCGCCTCTGATTCCCCGCATCTGATTCCCTGCCTCTGATTCCCCGCCTCTGATTCCCCATCTCTGATTCACCGCCTTTGATTCGCCACCTCTGATTCCCCATATCTGATTCCCCACCTCTGTTTCCCCGCCTCTGATTCCCTGCCACTGATTCCCCGCCCCTGATTCCCCACCTCTGATTCTCCATATCTTATTCCCCGCCTCTGTTCCCCCCCTCTGATTCCCAGCCTCTGATTCCCCATATCTGATTCCCCGCCTCTGATTCCCCATATCTGATTCCCCGCCTCATTTTCCCCATATCTGCTTCGCCGCCTCTGATTCCCCAACTCTGATTCCCCTCCTCTGATTCCCCAGCTCTGATTTCCCGCCTCTGATTTCCGGCATCCGATTCCCTGCCTCTGATTCCCCGCCTCTGATTCCCCATCTCTGATTCCCCGCCTCTGATTCCCCGTGTCTGATTCCCTGCCTCTGATTCCCCGCCTCTGATTCCCCGCGTCTGATTCCCTGCCACTGATTCCCTGCCCCTGATTCCCCACCTCTGATTCCCCATATCTGATTCCCCGCCTCTGTTTCCCCGCCTCTGATTCCACGCCTCTGTTTCCCCATATCTGATCCACCGCCTCTGATTCCCCAACTCTGATTCCCCTCTTCTAATTCGCCAGCTATGATTCCCCGCCTCTGATTCCCTGCGTCTGATTCCCTGCCTCTGATTCCCCGCCTCTGATTCCCCTTCTCTGATTCACCACCTCTGAATCCCCACCTCTGATTCCCCATCTCTGATTCCGCACATCCGATTCCCTGCCTCTGATTCCCCGCCTCTGATTCCCCGCCTCTGATTCCCTGCCTCTGATTCGCAACCTCTAATTCCCCACCTCTGATTCCCCATATCTGATTCCCCGCCTCTGTTTCCCTTCCTCTGATTCCCGGCCTCTGTTTCCCCATATCTGATTCCCCTCCTCTGATTCCCCAACTCTGATTCCCCGCCTCTGATTCCCCAGCTCTGATTCCCCGCCTTTTATTCCCGGCCTCTGATTCCCTGCCACTGATTCCCCGCACCTGATTCCCCACCTCTGATTCCCCATATCTGATTCCCCGCCTCTGTTTCCCTGCCTCTGATTCCCGGCCTCTGTTTCCCCATATCTGATTCCCCTCCTCTGATTCCCCAACTCTGATTCCCCGCCTCTGATTCCCCAGCTCTGATTCCCAGCCTTTTATTCCCGGCCTCTGATTCCCTGCCACTGATTCCCCGCCCCTGATTCCCCACCTCTGATTCCCCATATCTGATTCCCCGCCTCTGTTTCCCCAGCTCTGATTCCCTGCCTCTGATTCCCTGCCCTGATTCCCCATCTCTGTTTCACCGCCTTTGATTCGCCACCTCTGATTCACCATATCTGATTCCCCGCCTCTGTTTCCCCGCCTCTGATTCCCTGCCTCTGATTCCCAACCTCTGATTCCACACCTCTGATTCCCCATATCTGATTCCCAGCCTCTATTTCCCCATATCTGATTCCCCGCCTCTGATTCCCCAACTCTGATTCCCCGCCTCTGATTCCCCAGCTCTGATTCCCCGCCTCTGATACCCGGCGTCCGATTCCCTGCCTCTGATTCCCCGCCTCTGATTCCCCATCTCTGATTCCCCGCCTCTGATTCCCCGTGTCTGATTCCCTGCCTCTGATTCCCCGCCTCTGATTCCCCGCCTCTGATTCCCTGCCACTGATTCCCTGCCCCTGATTCCCCACCTCTGATTCCCCATATCTGATTCCCTGCCTCTGTTTCCCCGCCTCTGATTCCCTGCCTCTGATTCCCCATATCTGATTCCCTGCCTCTGATTCCCCAACTCTGATTCCCCGCCTCTGATTCCCCAGCTCTGAATCCCCGCCTCTGATTCCCCGCATCTGATTCCCTGCCTCTGATTCCCCGCCTTGATTCCCCATCTCTGATTCACAACCTCTGATTCCCCATGTCTGATTCCCTGCATCTGAATCCCCGCCTCTGATTCCCCGCGTCTGATTCCCTGCCAATGATTCCCTGCCCCTGATTCCCCACCTCCGATTCCCCATATCTGATTCCCCGCCTCTGTTTCCCCGCCTCTGATTCCCCGCTTCTGTTTCCCCATATCTGATTCCCCGCCTCTGATTCCCCAGCTCTGATTCCCTGCCTCTGATTCCCCGCGTTCTATTCCCTGCCTCTGATTCCCCGCCTGTGATTCCCCATCTCTGATTCACCACCTCTGATTCCCCACCTCTGATTCCCCATATCTAATTCCCCGCCTCTGTTTGCCCGCCTCTGATTCCCCGCCTCTGTTTCCCCATATCTGATTCCCCGCCTCTGAATCCCCAACTCTGATTCCCTGCCTCTGATTCACCAGCTCTGATTCCCCGCCTTTGATTCCCCCCGTCTGATTCCCAGCCTCTGAATCCCCGTGTCTGATTTCCTGCCTCTGATTCCCCGCCTCTGATTCCCCATCTCTGATTCACCGCCTCTGATTCCCCACCTCTGATTCCCCATCTCTGATTCCGCACATCCGATTCCCTGCCTCTGATTCCCCGACTCTGATTCCCCACCTCTGATTCCCCAGCTCTGATTCCCCGCCTCTGATTCCCCGCGTCTGATTCCCTGCCTCTGATTCCCCGCCTCTGATTCCCCATCTCTGATTCCCCACCTCTGATTCCCCGTGTCTGATTCCCTGCCTCTGAATCCCCGCCTCTGATTCCCCGCCTCTGATTCCCTGCCACTGATTACCCGCCCCTGATTCCCCACCTCTGATTCCCCATATCTTATTCCCCGCCTCTGCTTCCCCCCCTCTGATTCCCAGCCTCTGATTCCCCATATCTGATTCCCCGCCTCTGATTCCCCATATCTGATTCCCCGCCTCTGATTCCCCAGCTCTGATTTCCCGCCTCTGATTTCCGGCATCCGATTCCCTGCCTCTGATTTCCCGCCTCTGATTCCCCGTCTCTGATTCTCCGCCTCTGATTCCCCGTGTCTGATTCCCTGCCTCTGATTCCCCGCCTCTGATTCCCCGCGTCTGATTCCCCGCCACTGATTCCCTGCCCCTGATTCCCCACCTCTGATTCCCCATATCTGATTCCCCGCCTCTGTTTCCCCGCCTCTGATTCCCCGCCTCTGTTTCCCCATATCTGATTCCCCGCCTCTGATTCCCCAACTCTGATTCCCCTCCTCTAATTCGCCAGCTATGATTCCCCGCCTCTGATTCCCTGCATCTGATTCCCTGCCTCTGATTCCCCGCCTCTGATTCCCCTTCTCTGATTCACCACCTCTGAATCCCTACCTCTGATTCCCCATCTCTGATTCCGCACATCCGATTCCCTGCCTCTGATTCCCCACCTCTGATTCCCCGCCTCTGATTCCCTGCCTCTGATTCGCAACCTCTAATTCCCCACCTCTCATTCCCCATATCTGATTCCCCGCCTCTGTTTCCCTGCCTCTGATTCCCGGCCTCTGTTTCCCCATATCTGATTCCCCTCCTCTGATTCCCCAACTCTGATTCCCCGCCTCTGATTCCCCAGCTCTGATTCCCAGCCTTTTATTCCCGGCCTCTGATTCCCTGCCACTGATTCCCCGCCACTGATTCCCCACCTCTGATTCCCCATATCTGATTCCCCGCCTCTGTTTCCCCAGCTCTGATTCCCCACCTCTGATTCCCCAGCTCTGATTCCCTGCCACTGATTCCCCGCCCCTGATTCCCCAACTCTGATTCCCCATATCTGATTCCCCGCCTCTGTTTCCCCAGCTCTGATTCCCTGCCTCTGATTCCCTGCCCTGATTCCCCATCTCTCTTTCACCGCCTTCGATTCGCCACCTCTGATTCCCCATATCTGACTCCCCGCCTCTGTTTCCCCGCCTCTGATTCCCTGCCTCTGATTCCCAACCTCTGATTCGACACCTCTGATTCCCAATATCTGATTCCCCGCCTCTATTTCCCCATATCTGATTCCCCGCCTCTGATTCCCCAACTCTGATTCCCCGCCTCTGTTTCCCCAGCTCTGATTCCCCGCCTCTGATTCCCGGCGTCCGATTCCCTGCCTCTGATTCCCCGCCTCTGATTCCCCATCTCTGATTCCCCGCCTCTGATTCCCCGTGTCTGATTCCCTGCCTCTGATTCCCCGCCTCTGATTCCCCGCCTCTGATTCCCTGCCACTGATTCCCTGCCCCTGATTCCCCACTTCTGATTCCCCATATCTGATTCCCCGCCTGTTTCCCCACCTCTGATTCCCTGCCTCTGATTCCCCATATCTGATTCCCTGCCTCTGTTTCCCCAACTCTGATACCCCGCCTCTGATTCCCCAGCTCTGAATCCCCGCCTCTGATTCCCCGCATCTGATTCCCTGCCTCTGATTCCCCGCCTTGATTCCCCATCTCTGATTCACAACCTCTGATTCCCCACCTCTGATTCCCCATATCTGATTCCCTGCATCTGTTTCCCCGCCTCTGACTCCCCGCCTCTGATTCCCCATATCTGATTCCCCGTCTCTGATTGCCCACCTCTGATTCCCCGCCTCTGATTCGCCAGCTCTGATTCCCCGCCTCTGATTCCCCGCATCTGATTCCCTGCCTCTGATTCCCCGCCTCTGATTCCCCATCTCTGATTCACCGCCTTTGATTCGCCACCTCTGATTCCCCATATCTGATTCCCCACCTCTGTTTCCCCGCCTCTGATTCCCTGCCACTGATTCCCCGCCCCTGATTCCCCACCTCTGATTCCCCATATCTTATTCCCCGCCTCTGTTCCCCCCCTCTGATTCCCAGCCTCTGATTCCCCATATCTGATTCCCCGCCTCTGATTCCCCATATCTGATTCCCCGCCTCATTTTCCCCATATCTGCTTCGCCGCCTCTGATTCCCCAACTCTGATTCCCCTCCTCTGATTCCCCAGCTCTGATTTCCCGCCTCTGATTTCCGGCATCCGATTCCCTGCCTCTGATTCCCCGCCTCTGATTCCCCATCTCTGATTCCCCGCCTCTGATTCCCCGTGTCTGAATCCCTGCCTCTGATTCCCCGCCTCTGATTCCCCGCGTCTGATTCCCTGCCACTGATTCCCTGCCCCTGATTCCCCACCTCTGATTCCCCATATCTGATTCCCCGCCTCTGTTTCCCCGCCTCTGATTCCCCGCCTCTGTTTCCCCATATCTGATTCACCGCCTCTGATTCCCCAACTCTGATTCCCCTCTTCTAATTCGCCAGCTATGATTCCCCGCCTCTGATTCCCTGCGTCTGAATCCCTGCCTCTGATTCCCCGCCTCTGATTCCCCTTCTCTGATTCACCACCTCTGAATCCCCACCTCTGATTCCCCATCTCTGATTCCGCACATCCGATTCCCTGCCTCTGATTCCCCGCCTCTGATTCCCCGCCTCTGATTCCCTGCCTCTGATTCGCAACCTCTAATTCCCCACCTCTGATTCCCCATATCTGATTCCCCGCCTCTGTTTCCCTTCCTCTGATTCCCGGCCTCTGTTTCCCCATATCTGATTCCCCTCCTCTGATTCCCCAACTCTGATTCCCCGCCTCTGATTCCCCAGCTCTGATTCCCCGCCTTTTATTCCCGGCCTCTGATTCCCTGCCACTGACTCCCCCCCCTGATTCCCAACCTCTGATTCCCCATATCTTATTCCCCGCCTCTGTTCCCCCCCTCTGATTCCCAGCCTCTGATTCCCCATATCTGATTCCCCGCCTCTGATTCCCCATATCTGATTCCCCGCCTCATTTTCCCCATATCTGCTTCGCCGCCTCTGATTCCCCAACTCTGATTCCCCTCCTCTGATTCCCCAGCTCTGATTTCCCGCCTCTGATTTCCGGCATCCGATTCCCTGCCTCTGATTCCCCGCCTCTGATTCCCCATCTCTGATTCCCCGCCTCTGATTCCCCGTGTCTGATTCCCTGCCTCTGATTCCCCGCCTCTGATTCCCCGCGTCTGATTCCCTGCCACTGATTCCCTGCCCCTGATTCCCCACCTCTGATTCCCCATATCTGATTCCCCGCCTCTGTTTCCCCGCCTCTGATTCCCCGCCTCTGTTTCCCCATATCTGATTCACCGCCTCTGATTCCCCAACTCTGATTCCCCTCTTCTAATTCGCCAGCTATGATTCCCCGCCTCTGATTCCCTGCGTCTGATTCCCTGCCTCTGATTCCCCGCCTCTGATTCCCCTTCTCTGATTCACCACCTCTGAATCCCCACCTCTGATTCCCCATCTCTGATTCCGCACATCCGATTCCCTGCCTCTGATTCCCCGCCTCTGATTCCCCGCCTCTGATTCCCTGCCTCTGATTCGCAACCTCTAATTCCCCACCTCTGATTCCCCATATCTGATTCCCCGCCTCTGTTTCCCTTCCTCTGATTCCCGGCCTCTGTTTCCCCATATCTGATTCCCCTCCTCTGATTCCCCAACTCTGATTCCCCGCCTCTGATTCCCCAGCTCTGATTCCCCGCCTTTTATTCCCGGCCTCTGATTCCCTGCCACTGATTCCCCGCCCCTGATTCCCCACCTCTGATTCCCCATATCTGATTCCCCGCCTCTGTTTCCCCAGCTCTGATTCCCCACCTCTGATTCCCCAGCTCTGATTCCCTGCCACTGATTCCCCGCCCCTGATTCCCCACCTCTGATTCCCCATATCTGATTCCCCGCCTCTGTTTCCCCAGCTCTGATTCCCTGCCTCTGATTCCCTGCCCTGATTCCCCATCTCTGTTTCACCGCCTTTGATTCGCCACCTCTGATTCCCCATATCTGATTACCCGCCTCTGTTTCCCCGCCTCTGATTCCCTGCCTCTGATTCCCAACCTCTGATTCCACACCTCTGATTCCCCATATCTGATTCCCCGCCTCTATTTCCCCATATCTGATTCCCCGCCTCTGATTCCCCAACTCTGATTCCCCGCCTCTGATTCCCCAGCTCTGATTCCCGGCCTCTGATTCCCGGCGTCCGATTCCCTGCCTCTGATTCCCCGCCTCTTATTCCGCATCTCTGATTCCCCGCCTCTGATTCCCTGCCCCTGATTCCCCACTTCTGATTCCCCATATCTGATTCCCCGCCTCTGTTTCCCCGCCTTTGATTCCCCGCCTCTGATTCCCCATATCTGATTCCCTGCCTCTGATTCCCCAACTCTGATTCCCCGCCTCTGATTCCCGGCCTCTTATTCCCAGCATTTGATTCCCGGCCTCTGATTCCCGGCCTTTGATTCCCCGCTTCTGATTCTGATTGCCTGCCTCTGATTCCCCGCCTCAGATTCCCCAGCTCTGATTCCCCGCCTCTGATTCCCCGCATCTGATTCCCCATGTCTGATTCCCCGCCTCTGTTTCCCCGCCTCTGATTCCCCGCCTCTGTTTCCCCATATCTGATTCCCCGCCTCTGATTCCCCAGCTCTGATTACCTGCCTCTGATTCCCTGCGTTCTATTCCCTGCCTCTGATTCCCCGCCTGTGATTCCCCATCTCTGATTCACCACCTCTGATTCACCACCTCTGATTCCCCATATCTAATTCCCCGCCTCTGTTTGCCCGCCTCTGATTCCCCGCCTCTGTTTCACCATATCTGATTCCCCGCCTCTGAATCCCCAACTCTGATTCCCTGCCTCTGATTCACCAGCTCTGATTCCCCGCCTTTGATTCCCCCCGTCTGATTCCCCGCCTCTGTTTCCCTTCCTCTGATTCCCGGCCTCTGTTTCCCCATATCTGATTCCCCTCCTCTGATTCCCCAACTCTGATTCCCCGCCTCTGATTCCCCAGCTCTGATTCCCCGCCTTTTATTCCCGGCCTCTGATTCCCTGCCACTGACTCCCCCCCCTGATTCCCAACCTCTGATTCCCCATATCTTATTCCCCGCCTCTGTTCCCCCCCTCTGATTCCCAGCCTCTGATTCCCCATATCTGATTCCCCGCCTCTGATTCCCCATATCTGATTCCCCGCCTCATTTTCCCCATATCTGCTTCGCCGCCTCTGATTCCCCAACTCTGATTCCCCTCCTCTGATTCCCCAGCTCTGATTTCCCGCCTCTGATTTCCGGCATCCGATTCCCTGCCTCTGATTCCCCGCCTCTGATTCCCCATCTCTGATTCCCCGCCTCTGATTCCCCGTGTCTGATTCCCTGCCTCTGATTCCCCGCCTCTGATTCCCCGCGTCTGATTCCCTGCCACTGATTCCCTGCCCCTGATTCCCCACCTCTGATTCCCCATATCTGATTCCCCGCCTCTGTTTCCCCGCCTCTGATTCCCCGCCTCTGTTTCCCCATATCTGATTCACCGCCTCTGATTCCCCAACTCTGATTCCCCTCTTCTAATTCGCCAGCTATGATTCCCCGCCTCTGATTCCCTGCGTCTGATTCCCTGCCTCTGATTCCCCGCCTCTGATTCCCCTTCTCTGATTCACCACCTCTGAATCCCCACCTCTGATTCCCCATCTCTGATTCCGCACATCCGATTCCCTGCCTCTGATTCCCCGCCTCTGATTCCCCGCCTCTGATTCCCTGCCTCTGATTCGCAACCTCTAATTCCCCACCTCTGATTCCCCATATCTGATTCCCCGCCTCTGTTTCCCTTCCTCTGATTCCCGGCCTCTGTTTCCCCATATCTGATTCCCCTCCTCTGATTCCCCAACTCTGATTCCCCGCCTCTGATTCCCCAGCTCTGATTCCCCGCCTTTTATTCCCGGCCTCTGATTCCCTGCCACTGATTCCCCGCCCCTGATTCCCCACCTCTGATTCCCCATATCTGATTCCCCGCCTCTGTTTCCCCAGCTCTGATTCCCCACCTCTGATTCCCCAGCTCTGATTCCCTGCCACTGATTCCCCGCCCCTGATTCCCCACCTCTGATTCCCCATATCTGATTCCCCGCCTCTGTTTCCCCAGCTCTGATTCCCTGCCTCTGATTCCCTGCCCTGATTCCCCATCTCTGTTTCACCGCCTTTGATTCGCCACCTCTGATTCCCCATATCTGATTACCCGCCTCTGTTTCCCCGCCTCTGATTCCCTGCCTCTGATTCCCAACCTCTGATTCCACACCTCTGATTCCCCATATCTGATTCCCCGCCTCTATTTCCCCATATCTGATTCCCCGCCTCTGATTCCCCAACTCTGATTCCCCGCCTCTGATTCCCCAGCTCTGATTCCCGGCCTCTGATTCCCGGCGTCCGATTCCCTGCCTCTGATTCCCCGCCTCTTATTCCGCATCTCTGATTCCCCGCCTCTGATTCCCCGTGTCTGATTCCCTGCCTCTGATTCCCCGCCTCTGATTCCCCGCCTCTGATTCCCTGCCACTGATTCCCTGCCCCTGATTCCCCACTTCTGATTCCCCATATCTGATTCCCCGCCTCTGTTTCCCCGCCTTTGATTCCCCGCCTCTGATTCCCCATATCTGATTCCCTGCCTCTGATTCCCCAACTCTGATTCCCCGCCTCTGATTCCCGGCCTCTTATTCCCAGCATTTGATTCCCGGCCTCTGATTCCCGGCCTTTGATTCCCCGCTTCTGATTCTGATTGCCTGCCTCTGATTCCCCGCCTCAGATTCCCCAGCTCTGATTCCCCGCCTCTGATTCCCCGCATCTGATTCCCCATGTCTGATTCCCCGCCTCTGTTTCCCCGCCTCTGATTCCCCGCCTCTGTTTCCCCATATCTGATTCCCCGCCTCTGATTCCCCAGCTCTGATTACCTGCCTCTGATTCCCTGCGTTCTATTCCCTGCCTCTGATTCCCCGCCTGTGATTCCCCATCTCTGATTCACCACCTCTGATTCACCACCTCTGATTCCCCATATCTAATTCCCCGCCTCTGTTTGCCCGCCTCTGATTCCCCGCCTCTGTTTCACCATATCTGATTCCCCGCCTCTGAATCCCCAACTCTGATTCCCTGCCTCTGATTCACCAGCTCTGATTCCCCGCCTTTGATTCCCCCCGTCTGATTCCCAGCCTCTAAATCCCCGTGTCTGATTTCCTGCCTCTGATTCCCCGCCTCTGATTCCCCATCTCTGATTCACCGCCTCTGATTCCCCACCTCTGATTCCCCGTGTCTGATTCCCTTCCTCTGATTCCCCGCCTCTGATTCCCCGCCTCTGATTCCCTGCCACTGATTCCCCGCCCCTGATTCGCCGCCTCTGATTCCCCGCCTCTGATTCCCTGCCACTGATTCCCCGCCCCTGATTCCCAGCCTCTGATTCCCCATATCTGATTCCCTGCCTCTGATTCCCCATATCTGATTCCCCGCCTCTATTTCCCCATATCTGCTTCGCCGCCTCTGATTCCCCAACTATGATTCCCAGCCTCTGATTCCCCAGCTCTGATTCCCCGCCTCTGATTCCCCATCTCTGATTCCCCGCCTCTGATTCCCCGTGTCTGATTCCCTGCCTCTGATTCCCCGCCTCTGATTCCCCGCATCTGATTCCCTGCCACTGATTCCCTGCCCCTGATTCCCCACTTCTGATTCCCCATATCTGATTCCCCGCCTCTGTTTTCTTGCCTCTGATTCCCTGCCTCTTATTCCCCATATCTGATTCCCCGCCTCTGATTCCCCAACTCTGATTCCCCGCCTCTGATTCCCCAGCTCTGAATCCCAGCCTCTGATTCCCCGCGTCTGATTCCCTGCCTCTGATTCCCCGCCTCTGATTCCCAATCTGTGATTCACAACCTCTGATGCCCCACCTCTGATTCCCCATATCTGATTCCCCGCCTCTGTTTCCCCGCCTCTGATTCCCCGCCTCTGATTCCCCATATCTGATTCCCCGCCTCTGATTGCCCACCTCTGATTCCCCGCGTCTGATTCCCTGCCTCTGATTCACCGCCTCTGATTCCCCATCTCTGATTCACCACCTCTGATTCCCGGCCTCTGATTCCCCATCTCTGATTCCGCACATCCGATTCCCTGCTTATGATTCCCCACCTCTGATTCCCCGCCTCTGATTCCCCATATCTGATTAACTGCCTCTGTTTCCCCGCCTCTGATTCCCCATATGTGATTCCCCACCTCTGTTTCCCCGCCTCTGATTCCCCGCCTCTGTTTCCCCATCTCTGATTCACCGCCTGTGATTCGCCACCTCTGATTCCCCATATCTGATTCCCCACCTCTGTTTCCCCGCCTCTGATTCCCCGCCTCTGATTCTCCATATCTCATTCCCCGCCTCTGAATCCCCATCTCTGATTCCCGGACTCTGATTCCCCACCTCTGATTCCCGGCCTCTTATTCCCAGCATCTGATTCCCGGCCTCTGATTCCCGGCCTCTAATTCCCCGCTTCTGATTCTGATTCCCTGCCTCTGATTCCCCATCTCTGATTCCGCACATCTGATTCCCTGCCTCTGATTCCCCACCTCTGATTCCCCATATCTGATTCCCCGCCTCTGTTTCCCTGCCTCTGATTCCCCGCCTCTGTTTCCCCCTATCTAATTCCCCACCTCTGATGCCCCAACTCTGATTCCCCGCCTCTGATTCCCCAGCTCTGATTCCCCACCTCTGATTCCCCGCATCCGATTCCCCATGTCTGATTCCCCGCCTCTGTTTCCCCACCTCTGATTCCCCGCCTCTGTTTCCCCATATCTGATTCCCCGCCTCTGATTCCCCAGCTCTGATTCCCTGCCTCTGATTCCCCGCATTCTATTCCCGGCCTCTGATTCCCCGCCTGTGATTCCCCATCTCTGATTTACCACCTCTGATTCCCCACCTCTGATTCCCCATATCTAATTCCCCGCCTCTGTTTGCCCGCCTCTGATTCCCCGCCTCTGTTTCCCCATATCTGATTCCCCGCCTCTGAATCCCCAACTCTGATTCCCTGCCTCTGATTCACCAGCTCTGATTCCCCGCCTTTGATTCCCCCCGTCTGATTCCCAACCTCTGAGTCCCCGTGTCTGATTTCCTGCCTCTGAATCCCCGCCTCTGATTCCCCATCTCTGATTCACCGCCTCAGATTCACCACCTCTGATTGCCCATCTCTGATTCCGCACATCCGATTCCCTGCCTCTGATTCCCCGACTCTGATTCCCCACCTCTGATTCCCCAGCTCTGATTCCCCGCCTCTGATTCCCCGCGTCTGATTCCCTGCCTCTGATTCCCCGCCTCTGATTCCCCATCTCTGATTCCCCACCTCTGATTCCCCGTGTCTGATTCCCTGCCTCTGAATCCCCGCCTCTGATTCCCCGCCTCTGATTCCCTGCCACTGATTACCCGCCCCTGATTCCCCACCTCTGATTCCCCATATCTTATTCCCCGCCTCTGTTTCCCCCCTCTGATTCCCAGCCTCTGATTCCCCATATCTGATTCCCCGCCTCTGATTCCCCATATCTGATTCCCCGCCTCTATTTCCCCATATCTGCTTCGCCGCCTCTGATTCCCCAACGCTGATTCCCCGCCTCTGATTCCCCAGCTCTGATTTCCCGCCTCTGATTTCCGGCATCCGATTCCCTGCCTCTGATTCCCCGCCTCTGATTCCCCATCTCTGATTCCCCGCCTCTGATTCCCCGTGTCTGATTCCCTGCCTCTGATTCCCTGCCTCTGATTCCCCGCCTCTGATTCCCTGCCTCTGATTCCCAACCTCTGATTCCCCACCTCTGAATCCCCATATCTGATTCCCCGCCTCTGTTTCCCCGCCTCTGATTCCCCGCCTCTGTTTCCCCATATCTGATTCCCCGCCTCTGATTCCCCAACTCTCATTCCCCTCCTCTAATTCGCCAGCTATGATTCCCCGCCTCTGATTCCCTGCGTCTGATTCCCTGCCTCTGATTCCCCGCCTCTGATTCCCCTTCTCTGATTCACCACCTCTGAATCCCCACCTCTGATTCCCCATCTCTGATTCCGCACATCCGATTCCCTGCTTCTGATTCCCCGCCTCTGATTCCCAGCCTCTGATTCCCTGCCACTGATTCGCAACCTCTAATTACCCACCTCTGATTCCCCATATCTGATTCCCCGCCTCTGCTTCCCTGCCTCTGATTGCCGGCCTCTGTTTCCCCATATCTGATTCCCCTCCTCTGATTCCCCAACTCTGATTCCCCGCCTCTGATTCCCCAGCTCTGATTCCCCGCCTTTTATTCCCGGCCTCTGATTCCCTGCCACTGATTCCCCGCCCCTGATTCCCCACCTCTGATTCCCCATATCTGATTCCCCGCCTCTGTTTCCCCAGCTCTGATTCCCGGCCTCTGTTTCCCCATATCTGATTCCCCTCCTCTGATTCCCCAACTCTGATTCCCCGCCTCTGATTCCCCAGCTCTGATTCCCAGCCTTTTATTCCCGGCCTCTGATTCCCTGCCACTGATTCCCCGCCCCTGATTCCCCACCTCTGATTCCCCATATCTGATTCCCCGCCTCTGTTTCCCCAGCTCTGATTCCCTGCCTCTGATTCCCTGCCCTGATTCCCCATCTCTGTTTCACCGCCTTTGATTCGCCACCTCTGATTCACCATATCTGATTCCCCGCCTCTGTTTCCCCGCCTCTGATTCCCTGCCTCTGATTCCCAACCTCTGATTCCACACCTCTGATTCCCCATATCTGATTCCCAGCCTCTATTTCCCCATATCTGATTCCCCGCCTCTGATTCCCCAACTCTGATTCCCCGCCTCTGATTCCCCAGCTCTGATTCCCCGCCTCTGATACCCGGCGTCCGATTCCCTGCCTCTGATTCCCCGCCTCTGATTCCCCATCTCTGATTCCCCGCCTCTGATTCCCCGTGTCTTATTCCCTGCCTCTGATTCCCCGCCTCTGATTCCCCGCCTCTGATTCCCTGCCACTGATTCCCTGCCCCTGATTCCCCACCTCTGATTCCCCATATCTGATTCCCTGCCTCTGTTTCCCCGCCTCTGATTCCCTGCCTCTGATTCCCCATATCTGATTCCCTGCCTCTGATTCCCCAACTCTGATTCCCCGCCTCTGATTCCCCAGCTCTGAATCCCCGCCTCTGATTCCCCGCATCTGATTCCCTGCCTCTGATTCCCCGCCTTGATTCCCCATCTCTGATTCACAACCTCTGATTCCCCATCTCTGATTCCCCATATCTGATTCCCCGCCTCTGTTTCCCCATATCTGATTCCCCGGCTCTGATTGCCCACCTCTGATTCCCCGCCTCTGATTCGCCAGCTCTGATTCACCGCCCTGATTCCCCGCATCTGATTCCCTGCCTCTGATTCCCCGCCTCTGATTCCCCATCTCTGATTCACCGCCTTTGATTCGCCACCTCTGATTCCCCATATCTGATTCACCACCTCTGTTTCCCCGCCTCTGATTCCCCGCCTCTGATTCTCAATATCTCATTCCCCGCCTCTGAATCCCCATCTCTGATTCCCGGACTCTGATTCCCCACCTCTGATTCCCGGCCTCTTATTCCCAGCATCTGATTCCCGGCCTCTGATTCCCGGCCTCTGATTCCCCGCTTCTGATTCTGATTCCCTGCCTCTGATTCCCTATCTCTGATTCTGCACATCTGATTCCCTGCCTCTGATTCCCCACCTCTGATTCCCCATATCTGATTCCCCGCCTCTGTTTCCCCGCCTCTGATTCCCCGCCTCTGTTTCCCCATATCTAATTCCCCACCTCTGATGCCCCAACTCTGATTCCCCGCCTCTGATTCCCCAGCTCTGATTCCCCACCTCTGATTCTCCGCATCCGATTCCCCATGTCTGATTCCCCGCCTCTGTTTCCCCGCCTCTGATTCCCCGCTTCTGTTTCCCCATATCTGATTCCCCGCCTCTGATTCCCCAGCTCTGATTCCCTGCCTCTGATTCCCCGCGTTCTATTCCCTGCCTCTGATTCCCCGCCTGTGATTCCCCATCTCTGATTCACCACCTCTGATTCCCCACCTCTGATTCCCCATATCTAATTCCCCGCCTCTGTTTGCCCGCCTCTGATTCCCCGCCTCTGTTTCCCCATATCTGATTCCCCGCCTCTGAATCCCCAACTCTGATTTCCTGCCTCTGATTCCCCGCCTCTGATTCCCCATCTCTGATTCACCGCCTCTGATTCCCCACCTCTGATTCCCCATCTCTGATTCCGCACATCCGATTCCCTGCCTCTGATTCCCCGACTCTGATTCCCCACCTCTGATTCCCCAGCTCTGATTCCCCGCCTCTGATTCCCCGCGTCTGATTCCCTGCCTCTGATTCCCCGCCTCTGATTCCCCATCTCTGATTCCCCACCTCTGATTCCCCGTGTCTGATTCCCTGCCTCTGAATCCCCGCCTCTGATTCCCCGCCTCTGATTCCCTGCCACTGATTACCCGCCCCTGATTCCCCACCTCTGATTCCCCATATCTTATTCCCCGCCTCTGCTTCCCCCCCTCTGATTCCCAGCCTCTGATTCCCCATATCTGATTCCCCGCCTCTGATTCCCCATATCTGATTCCCCGCCTCTGATTCCCCAGCTCTGATTTCCCGCCTCTGATTTCCGGCATCCGATTCCCTGCCTCTGATTTCCCGCCTCTGATTCCCCGTCTCTGATTCTCCGCCTCTGATTCCCCGTGTCTGATTCCCTGCCTCTGATTCCCCGCCTCTGATTCCCCGCGTCTGATTCCCCGCCACTGATTCCCTGCCCCTGATTCCCCACCTCTGATTCCCCATATCTGATTCCCCGCCTCTGTTTCCCCGCCTCTGATTCCCCGCCTCTGTTTCCCCATATCTGATTCCCCGCCTCTGATTCCCCAACTCTGATTCCCCTCCTCTAATTCGCCAGCTATGATTCCCCGCCTCTGATTCCCTGCATCTGATTCCCTGCCTCTGATTCCCCGCCTCTGATTCCCCTTCTCTGATTCACCACCTCTGAATCCCCACCTCTGATTCCCCATCTCTGATTCCGCACATCCGATTCCCTGCCTCTGATTCCCCACCTCTGATTCCCCGCCTCTGATTCCCTGCCTCTGATTCGCAACCTCTAATTCCCCACCTCTCATTCCCCATATCTGATTCCCCGCCTCTGTTTCCCTGCCTCTGATTCCCGGCCTCTGTTTCCCCATATCTGATTCCCCTCCTCTGATTCCCCAACTCTGATTCCCCGCCTCTGATTCCCCAGCTCTGATTCCCAGCCTTTTATTCCCGGCCTCTGATTCCCTGCCACTGATTCCCCGCCACTGATTCCCCACCTCTGATTCCCCATATCTGATTCCCCGCCTCTGTTTCCCCAGCTCTGATTCCCCACCTCTGATTCCCCAGCTCTGATTCCCTGCCACTGATTCCCCGCCCCTGATTCCCCAACTCTGATTCCCCATATCTGATTCCCCGCCTCTGTTTCCCCAGCTCTGATTCCCTGCCTCTGATTCCCTGCCCTGATTCCCCATCTCTCTTTCACCGCCTTTGATTCGCCACCTCTGATTCCCCATATCTGACTCCCCGCCTCTGTTTCCCCGCCTCTGATTCCCTGCCTCTGATTCCCAACCTCTGATTCCACACCTCTGATTCCCAATATCTGATTCCCCGCCTCTATTTCCCCATATCTGATTCCCCGCCTCTGATTCCCCAACTCTGATTCCCCGCCTCTGTTTCCCCAGCTCTGATTCCCCGCCTCTGATTCCCGGCGTCCGATTCCCTGCCTCTGATTCCCCGCCTCTGATTCCCCATCTCTGATTCCCCGCCTCTGATTCCCCGTGTCTGATTCCCTGCCTCTGATTCCCCGCCTCTGATTCCCCGCCTCTGATTCCCTGCCACTGATTCCCTGCCCCTGATTCCCCACTTCTGATTCCCCATATCTGATTCCCCGCCTCTTTCCCCACCTCTGATTCCCTGCCTCTGATTCCCCATATCTGATTCCCTGCCTCTGTTTCCCCAACTCTGATACCCCGCCTCTGATTCCCCAGCTCTGAATCCCCGCCTCTGATTCCCCGCATCTGATTCCCTGCCTCTGATTCCCCGCCTTGATTCCCCATCTCTGATTCACAACCTCTGATTCCCCACCTCTGATTCCCCATATCTGATTCCCTGCATCTGTTTCCCCGCCTCTGACTCCCCGCCTCTGATTCCCCATATCTGATTCCCCGTCTCTGATTGCCCACCTCTGATTCCCCGCCTCTGATTCGCCAGCTCTGATTCCCCGCCTCTGATTCCCCGCATCTGATTCCCTGCCTCTGATTCCCCGCCTCTGATTCCCCATCTCTGATTCACCGCCTTTGATTCGCCACCTCTGATTCCCCATATCTGATTCCCCACCTCTGTTTCCCCACCTCTGATTCCCTGCCTCTGATTCCCAACCTCTGATTCCACACCTCTGATTCCCAATATCTGATTCCCCGCCTCTATTTCCCCATATCTGATTCCCCGCCTCTGATTCCCCAACTCTGATTCCCTGCCTCTGATTCCCAACCTCTGATTCCACACCTCTGATTCCCAATATCTGATTCCCCGCCTCTATTTCCCCATATCTGATTCCCCGCCTCTGATTCCCCAACTCTGATTCCCCGCCTCTGTTTCCCCAGCTCTGATTCCCCGCCTCTGATTCCCGGCGTCCGATTCCCTGCCTCTGATTCCCCGCCTCTGATTCCCCATCTCTGATTCCCCGCCTCTGATTCCCCGTGTCTGATTCCCTGCCTCTGATTCCCCGCCTCTGATTCCCCGCCTCTGATTCCCTGCCACTGATTCCCTGCCCCTGATTCCCCACTTCTGATTCCCCATATCTGATTCCCCGCCTGTTTCCCCACCTCTGATTCCCTGCCTCTGATTCCCCATATCTGATTCCCTGCCTCTGTTTCCCCAACTCTGATACCCCGCCTCTGATTCCCCAGCTCTGAATCCCCGCCTCTGATTCCCCGCATCTGATTCCCTGCCTCTGATTCCCCGCCTTGATTCCCCATCTCTGATTCACAACCTCTGATTCCCCACCTCTGATTCCCCATATCTGATTCCCTGCATCTGTTTCCCCGCCTCTGACTCCCCGCCTCTGATTCCCCATATCTGATTCCCCGTCTCTGATTGCCCACCTCTGATTCCCCGCCTCTGATTCGCCAGCTCTGATTCCCCGCCTCTGATTCCCCGCATCTGATTCCCTGCCTCTGATTCCCCGCCTCTGATTCCCCATCTCTGATTCACCGCCTTTGATTCGCCACCTCTGATTCCCCATATCTGATTCCCCACCTCTGTTTCCCCACCTCTGATTCCCTGCCACTGATTCCCCGCCCCTGATTCCCCACCTCTGATTCCCCATATCTTATTCCCCGCCTCTGTTCCCCCCCTCTGATTCCCAGCCTCTGATTCCCCATATCTGATTCCCCGCCTCTGATTCCCCATATCTGATTCCCCGCCTCATTTTCCCCATATCTGCTTCGCCGCCTCTGATTCCCCAACTCTGATTCCCCTCCTCTGATTCCCCAGCTCTGATTTCCCGCCTCTGATTTCCGGCATCCGATTCCCTGCCTCTGATTCCCCGCCTCTGATTCCCCATCTCTGATTCCCCGCCTCTGATTCCCCGTGTCTGATTCCCTGCCTCTGATTCCCCGCCTCTGATTCCCCGCATCTGATTCCCTGCCACTGATTCCCTGCCCCTGATTCCCCACCTCTGATTCCCCATATCTGATTCCCCGCCTCTGTTTCCCCGCCTCTGATTCCCCGCCTCTGTTTCCCCATATCTGATTCACCGCCTCTGATTCCCCAACTCTGATTCCCCTCTTCTAATTCGCCAGCTATGATTCCCCGCCTCTGATTCCCTGCGTCTGATTCCCTGCCTCTGATTCCCCGCCTCTGATTCCCCTTCTCTGATTCACCACCTCTGAATCCCCACCTCTGATTCCCCATCTCTGATTCCGCACATCCGATTCCCTGCCTCTGATTCCCCGCCTCTGATTCCCCGCCTCTGATTCCCTGCCTCTGATTCGCAACCTCTAATTCCCCACCTCTGATTCCCCATATCTGATTCCCCGCCTCTGTTTCCCTTCCTCTGATTCCCGGCCTCTGTTTCCCCATATCTGATTCCCCTCCTCTGATTCCCCAACTCTGATTCCCCGCCTCTGATTCCCCAGCTCTGATTCCCCGCCTTTTATTCCCGGCCTCTGATTCCCTGCCACTGATTCCCCGCCCCTGATTCCCCACCTCTGATTCCCCATATCTGATTCCCCGCCTCTGTTTCCCTGCCTCTGATTCCCGGCCTCTGTTTCCCCATATCTGATTCCCCTCCTCTGATTCCCCAACTCTGATTCCCCGCCTCTGATTCCCCAGCTCTGATCCCAGCCTTTTATTCCCGGCCTCTGATTCCCTGCCACTGATTCCCCGCCACTGATTCCCCACCTCTGATTCCCCATATCTGATTCCCCGCCTCTGTTTCCCCAGCTCTGATTCCCCACCTCTGATTCCCAAGCTCTGATTCCCTGCCACTGATTCCCCGCCCCTGATTCCCCAACTCTGATTCCCCATATCTGATTCCCCGCCTCTGTTTCCCCAGCTCTGATTCCCTGCCTCTGATTCCCTGCCCTGATTCCCCATCTCTGTTTCACCGCCTTTGATTCGCCACCTCTGATTCCCCATATCTGACTCCCCGCCTCTGTTTCCCCGCCTCTGATTCCCTGCCTCTGATTCCCAACCTCTGATTCCACACCTCTGATTCCCCATATCTGATTCCCCGCCTCTATTTCCCCATATCTGATTCCCCGCCTCTGATTCCCCAACTCTGATTCCCCGCCTCTGTTTCCCCAGCTCTGATTCCCCGCTTCTGATTCCCGGCGTCCGATTCCCTGCCTCTGATTCCCCGCCTCTTATTCCCCATCTCTGATTCCCCGCCTCTGATTCCCCGTGTCTGATTCCCTGCCACTGATTCCCTGCCTCTGATTCCCCGCCTCTGATTCCCTGCCACTGATTCCCTGCCCCTGATTCCCCACTTCTGATTCCCCATATCTGATTCCCCGCCTGTTTCCCCACCTCTGATTCCCTGCCTCTGATTCCCCATATCTGATTCCCTGCCTCTGTTTCCCCAACTCTGATACCCCGCCTCTGATTCCCCAGCTCTGAATCCCCGCCTCTGATTCCCCGCGTCTGATTCCCTGCCTCTGATTCCCCGCCTTGATTCCCCATCTCTGATTCACAACCTCTGATTCCCCACCTCTGATTCCCCATATCTGATTCCCTGCATCTGTTTCCCCGCCTCTGATTCCCCGCCTCTGATTCCCCATATCTGATTCCCCGGCTCTGATTGCCCACCTCTGATTCCCCGCCTCTGATTCGCCAGCTCTGATTCCCCACCTCTGATTCCCCGCATCTGATTCCCTGCCTCTGATTCCCCGCCTCTGATTCCCCATCTCTGATTCACCGCCTTTGATTCGCCACCTCTGATTCCCCATATCTGATTCCCCACCTCTGTTTCCCCGCCTCTGATTCCCTGCCACTGACTCCCCGCCCCTGATTCCCCACCTCTGATTCCCCATATCTTATTCCCCGCCTCTGTTCCCCCCCTCTGATTCCCAGCCTCTGATTCCCCATATCTGATTCCCCGCCTCTGATTCCCCATATCTGATTCCCCGCCTCATTTTCCCCATATCTGCTTCGCCGCCTCTGATTCCCCAACTCTGATTCCCCTCCTCTGATTCCCCAGCTCTGATTTCCCGCCTCTGATTTCCGGCATCCGATTCCCTGCCTCTGATTCCCCGCCTCTGATTCCCCATCTCTGATTCCCCGCCTCTGATTCCCCGTGTCTGATTCCCTGCCTCTGATTCCCCGCCTCTGATTCCCCGCGTCTGATTCCCTGCCACTGATTCCCTGCCCCTGATTCCCCACCTCTGATTCCCCATATCTGATTCCCCGCCTCTGTTTCCCCGCCTCTGATTCCCCGCCTCTGTTTCCCCATATCTGATTCACCGCCTCTGATTCCCCAACTCTGATTCCCCTCTTCTAATTCGCCAGCTATGATTCCCCGCCTCTGATTCCCTGCGTCTGATTCCCTGCCTCTGATTCCCCGCCTCTGATTCCCCTTCTCTGATTCACCACCTCTGAATCCCCACCTCTGATTCCCCATCTCTGATTCCGCACATCCGATTCCCTGCCTCTGATTCCCCGCCTCTGATTCCCCGCCTCTGATTCCCTGCCTCTGATTCGCAACCTCTAATTCCCCACCTCTGATTCCCCATATCTGATTCCCCGCCTCTGTTTCCCTTCCTCTGATTCCCGGCCTCTGTTTCCCCATATCTGATTCCCCTCCTCTGATTCCCCAACTCTGATTCCCCGCCTCTGATTCCCCAGCTCTGATTCCCCGCCTTTTATTCCCGGCCTCTGATTCCCTGCCACTGATTCCCCGCCCCTGATTCCCCACCTCTGATTCCCCATATCTGATTCCCCGCCTCTGTTTCCCCAGCTCTGATTCCCCACCTCTGATTCCCCAGCTCTGATTCCCTGCCACTGATTCCCCGCCCCTGATTCCCCACCTCTGATTCCCCATATCTGATTCCCCGCCTCTGTTTCCCCAGCTCTGATTCCCTGCCTCTGATTCCCTGCCCTGATTCCCCATCTCTGTTTCACCACCTTTGATTCGCCACCTCTGATTCCCCATATCTGATTCCCCGCCTCTGTTTCCCCGCCTCTGATTCCCTGCCTCTGATTCCCAACCTCTGATTCCACACCTCTGATTCCCCATATCTGATTCCCCGCCTCTATTTCCCAATATCTGATTCCCCGCCTCTGATTCCCCAACTCTGATTCCCCGCCTCTGATTCCCCAGCTCTGATTCCCGGCCTCTGATTCCCGGCGTCCGATTCCCTGCCTCTGATTCCCCGCCTCTTATTCCGCATCTCTGATTCCCCGCCTCTGATTCCCCGTGTCTGATTCCCTGCCTCTGATTCCCCGCCTCTGATTCCCCGCCTCTGATTCCCTGCCACTGATTCCCTGCCCCTGATTCCCCACTTCTGATTCCCCATATCTGATTCCCCGCCTCTGTTTCCCCGCCTTTGATTCCCCGCCTCTGATTCCCCATATCTGATTCCCTGCCTCTGATTCCCCAACTCTGATTCCCCGCCTCTGATTCCCGGCCTCTTATTCCCAGCATTTGATTCCCGGCCTCTGATTCCCGGCCTTTGATTCCCCGCTTCTGATTCTGATTGCCTGCCTCTGATTCCCCATCTCTGATTCCGCACATCTGATTCCCTGCCTCTGATTCCCCACCTCTGATTCCCTATATCTGATTCCCCGCCTCTGTTTCCCCACCTCTGATTCCCCGCCTCTGTTTCCCCATATCTAATTCCCCACCTCTGATGCCCCAACTCTGATTCCCCGCCTCAGATTCCCCAGCTCTGATTCCCCGCCTCTGATTCCCCGCATCTGATTCCCCATGTCTGATTCCCCGCCTCTGTTTCCCCGCCTCTGATTCCCCGCCTCTGATTCCCCATATCTGATTCCCCGCCTCTGATTCCACAGCTCTGATTACCTGCCTCTGATTCCCTGCGTTCTATTCCCTGCCTCTGATTCCCCGCCTGTGATTCCCCATCTCTGATTCACCACCTCTGATTCACCACCTCTGATTCCCCATATCTAATTCCCCGCCTCTGTTTGCCCGCCTCTGATTCCCCGCCTCTGTTTCACCATATCTGATTCCCCGCCTCTGAATCCCCAACTCTGATTCCCTGCCTCTGATTCACCAGCTCTGATTCCCCGCCTTTGATTCCCCCCGTCTGATTCCCAGCCTCTAAATCCCCGTGTCTGATTTCCTGCCTCTGATTCCCCGCCTCTGATTCCCCATCTCTGATTCACCGCCTCTGATTCCCCACCTCTGATTCCCCGTGTCTGATTCCCTTCCTCTGATTCCCCGCCTCTGATTCCCCGCCTCTGATTCCCTGCCACTGATTCCCCGCCCCTGATTCACCGCCTCTGATTCCCCGCCTCTGATTCCCTGCCACTGATTCCCCGCCCCTGATTCCCAGCCTCTGATTCCCCATATCTGATTCCCTGCCTCTGATTCCCCATATCTGATTCCCCGCCTCTATTTCCCCATATCTGCTTCGCCGCCTCTGATTCCCCAACTATGATTCCCAGCCTCTGATTCCCCAGCTCTGATTCCCCGCCTCTGATTCCCCATCTCTGATTCCCCGCCTCTGATTCCCCGTGTCTGATTCCCTGCCTCTGATTCCCCGCCTCTGATTCCCCGCATCTGATTCCCTGCCACTGATTCCCTGCCCCTGATTCCCCACTTCTGATTCCCCATATCTGATTCCCCGCCTCTGTTTTCTTGCCTCTGATTCCCTGCCTCTTATTCCCCATATCTGATTCCCCGCCTCTGATTCCCCAACTCTGATTCCCCGCCTCTGATTCCCCAGCTCTGAATCCCAGCCTCTGATTCCCCGCGTCTGATTCCCTGCCTCTGATTCCCCGCCTCTGATTCCCAATCTGTGATTCACAACCTCTGATGCCCCACCTCTGATTCCCCATATCTGATTCCCCGCCTCTGTTTCCCCGCCTCTGATTCCCCGCCTCTGATTCCCCATATCTGATTCCCCGCCTCTGATTGCCCACCTCTGATTCCCCGCGTCTGATTCCCTGCCTCTGATTCACCGCCTCTGATTCCCCATCTCTGATTCACCACCTCTGATTCCCGGCCTCTGATTCCCCATCTCTGATTCCGCACATCCGATTCCCTGCTTATGATTCCCCACCTCTGATTCCCCGCCTCTGATTCCCCATATCTGATTCCCTGCCTCTGTTTCCCCGCCTCTGATTCCCCATATGTGATTCCCCACCTCTGTTTCCCCGCCTCTGATTCCCCGCCTCTGTTTCCCCATCTCTGATTCACCGCCTGTGATTCGCCACCTCTGATTCCCCATATCTGATTCCCCACCTCTGTTTCCCCGCCTCTGATTCCCCGCCTCTGATTCTCCATATCTCATTCCCCGCCTCTGAATCCCCATCTCTGATTCCCGGACTCTGATTCCCCACCTCTGATTCCCGGCCTCTTATTCCCAGCATCTGATTCCCGGCCTCTGATTCCCGGCCTCTAATTCCCCGCTTCTGATTCTGATTCCCTGCCTCTGATTCCCCATCTCTGATTCCGCACATCTTATTCCCTGCCTCTGATTCCCCACCTCTGATTCCCCATATCTGATTCCCCGCCTCTGTTTCCCTGCCTCTGATTCCCCGCCTCTGTTTCCCCCTATCTAATTCCCCACCTCTGATGCCCCAACTCTGATTCCCCGCCTCTGATTCCCCAGCTCTGATTCCCCACCTCTGATTCCCCGCATCCGATTCCCCATGTCTGATTCCCCGCCTCTGTTTCCCCGCCTCTGATTCCCCGCCTCTGTTTCCCCATATCTGATTCCCCGCCTCTGATTCCCCAGCTCTGATTCCCTGCCTCTGATTCCCCGCGTTCTATTCCCGGCCTCTGATTCCCCGCCTGTGATTCCCCATCTCTGATTTACCACCTCTGATTCCCCACCTCTGATTCCCCATATCTAATTCCCCGCCTCTGTTTGCCCGCCTCTGATTCCCCGCCTCTGTTTCCCCATATCTGATTCCCCGCCTCTCAATCCCCAACTCTGATTCCCTGCCTCTGATTCACCAGCTCTGATTCCCCGCCTTTGATTCCCCCCGTCTGATTCCCAACCTCTGAGTCCCCGTGTCTGATTTCCTGCCTCTGAATCCCCGCCTCTGATTCCCCATCTCTGATTCACCGCCTCAGATTCACCACCTCTGATTCCCCATCTCTGATTCCGCACATCCGATTCCCTGCCTCTGATTCCCCGACTCTGATTCCCCACCTCTGATTCCCCAGCTCTGATTCCCCGCCTCTGATTCCCCGCGTCTGATTCCCTGCCTCTGATTCCCCGCCTCTGATTCCCCATCTCTGATTCCCCACCTCTGATTCCCCGTGTCTGATTCCCTGCCTCTGAATCCCCGCCTCTGATTCCCCGCCTCTGATTCCCTGCCACTGATTACCCGCCCCTGATTCCCCACCTC
Source organism: Narcine bancroftii (assembly GCF_036971445.1). Lineage (NCBI taxonomy): Eukaryota > Metazoa > Chordata > Chondrichthyes > Torpediniformes > Narcinidae > Narcine > Narcine bancroftii. The sequence continues at coordinate 290,242,605 of NC_091471.1, forward strand.
TGATTCCCCATATCTTATTCCCCGCCTCTGTTTCCCCCCTCTGATTCCCAGCCTCTGATTCCCCATATCTGATTCCCCGCCTCTGATTCCCCATATCTGATTCCCCGCCTCTATTTCCCCATATCTGCTTCGCCGCCTCTGATTCCCCAACGCTGATTCCCCGCCTCTGATTCCCCAGCTCTGATTTCCCGCCTCTGATTTCCGGCATCCGATTCCCTGCCTCTGATTCCCCGCCTCTGATTCCCCATCTCTGATTCCCCGCCTCTGATTCCCCGTGTCTGATTCCCTGCCTCTGATTCCCTGCCTCTGATTCCCCGCCTCTGATTCCCTGCCTCTGATTCCCAACCTCTGATTCCCCACCTCTGAATCCCCATATCTGATTCCCCACCTCTGTTTCCCCACCTCTGATTCCCTGCCACTGATTCCCCGCCCCTGATTCCCCACCTCTGATTCCCCATATCTTATTCCCCGCCTCTGTTCCCCCCCTCTGATTCCCAGCCTCTGATTCCCCATATCTGATTCCCCGCCTCTGATTCCCCATATCTGATTCCCCGCCTCATTTTCCCCATATCTGCTTCGCCGCCTCTGATTCCCCAACTCTGATTCCCCTCCTCTGATTCCCCAGCTCTGATTTCCCGCCTCTGATTTCCGGCATCCGATTCCCTGCCTCTGATTCCCCGCCTCTGATTCCCCATCTCTGATTCCCCGCCTCTGATTCCCCGTGTCTGATTCCCTGCCTCTGATTCCCCGCCTCTGATTCCCCGCGTCTGATTCCCTGCCACTGATTCCCTGCCCCTGATTCCCCACCTCTGATTCCCCATATCTGATTCCCCGCCTCTGTTTCCCCGCCTCTGATTCCCCGCCTCTGTTTCCCCATATCTGATTCACCGCCTCTGATTCCCCAACTCTGATTCCCCTCTTCTAATTCGCCAGCTATGATTCCCCGCCTCTGATTCCCTGCGTCTGATTCCCTGCCTCTGATTCCCCGCCTCTGATTCCCCTTCTCTGATTCACCACCTCTGAATCCCCACCTCTGATTCCCCATCTCTGATTCCGCACATCCGATTCCCTGCCTCTGATTCCCCGCCTCTGATTCCCCGCCTCTGATTCCCTGCCTCTGATTCGCAACCTCTAATTCCCCACCTCTGATTCCCCATATCTGATTCCCCGCCTCTGTTTCCCTTCCTCTGATTCCCGGCCTCTGTTTCCCCATATCTGATTCCCCTCCTCTGATTCCCCAACTCTGATTCCCCGCCTCTGATTCCCCAGCTCTGATTCCCCGCCTTTTATTCCCGGCCTCTGATTCCCTGCCACTGATTCCCCGCCCCTGATTCCCCACCTCTGATTCCCCATATCTGATTCCCCGCCTCTGTTTCCCTGCCTCTGATTCCCGGCCTCTGTTTCCCCATATCTGATTCCCCTCCTCTGATTCCCCAACTCTGATTCCCCGCCTCTGATTCCCCAGCTCTGATCCCAGCCTTTTATTCCCGGCCTCTGATTCCCTGCCACTGATTCCCCGCCACTGATTCCCCACCTCTGATTCCCCATATCTGATTCCCCGCCTCTGTTTCCCCAGCTCTGATTCCCCACCTCTGATTCCCCAGCTCTGATTCCCTGCCACTGATTCCCCGCCCCTGATTCCCCAACTCTGATTCCCCATATCTGATTCCCCGCCTCTGTTTCCCCAGCTCTGATTCCCTGCCTCTGATTCCCTGCCCTGATTCCCCATCTCTGTTTCACCGCCTTTGATTCGCCACCTCTGATTCCCCATATCTGACTCCCCGCCTCTGTTTCCCCGCCTCTGATTCCCTGCCTCTGATTCCCAACCTCTGATTCCACACCTCTGATTCCCCATATCTGATTCCCCGCCTCTATTTCCCCATATCTGATTCCCCGCCTCTGATTCCCCAACTCTGATTCCCCGCCTCTGTTTCCCCAGCTCTGATTCCCCGCCTCTGATTCCCGGCGTCCGATTCCCTGCCTCTGATTCCCCGCCTCTTATTCCCCATCTCTGATTCCCCGCCTCTGATTCCCCGTGTCTGATTCCCTGCCACTGATTCCCTGCCTCTGATTCCCCGCCTCTGATTCCCTGCCACTGATTCCCTGCCCCTGATTCCCCACTTCTGATTCCCCATATCTGATTCCCCGCCTGTTTCCCCACCTCTGATTCCCTGCCTCTGATTCCCCATATCTGATTCCCTGCCTCTGTTTCCCCAACTCTGATACCCCGCCTCTGATTCCCCAGCTCTGAATCCCCGCCTCTGATTCCCCGCGTCTGATTCCCTGCCTCTGATTCCCCGCCTTGATTCCCCATCTCTGATTCACAACCTCTGATTCCCCACCTCTGATTCCCCATATCTGATTCCCTGCATCTGTTTCCCCGCCTCTGATTCCCCGCCTCTGATTCCCCATATCTGATTCCCCGGCTCTGATTGCCCACCTCTGATTCCCCGCCTCTGATTCGCCAGCTCTGATTCCCCACCTCTGATTCCCCGCATCTGATTCCCTGCCTCTGATTCCCCGCCTCTGATTCCCCATCTCTGATTCACCGCCTTTGATTCGCCACCTCTGATTCCCCATATCTGATTCCCCACCTCTGTTTCCCCGCCTCTGATTCCCTGCCACTGACTCCCCGCCCCTGATTCCCCACCTCTGATTCCCCATATCTTATTCCCCGCCTCTGTTCCCCCCCTCTGATTCCCAGCCTCTGATTCCCCATATCTGATTCCCCGCCTCTGATTCCCCATATCTGATTCCCCGCCTCATTTTCCCCATATCTGCTTCGCCGCCTCTGATTCCCCAACTCTGATTCCCCTCCTCTGATTCCCCAGCTCTGATTTCCCGCCTCTGATTTCCGGCATCCGATTCCCTGCCTCTGATTCCCCACCTCTGATTCCCCATCTCTGATTCCCCGCCTCTGATTCCCCGTGTCTGATTCCCTGCCTCTGATTCCCCGCCTCTGATTCCCCGCGTCTGATTCCCTGCCACTGATTCCCTGCCCCTGATTCCCCACCTCTGATTCCCCATATCTGATTCCCCGCCTCTGTTTCCCCGCCTCTGATTCCCCGCCTCTGTTTCCCCATATCTGATTCACCGCCTCTGATTCCCCAACTCTGATTCCCCTCTTCTAATTCGCCAGCTATGATTCCCCGCCTCTGATTCCCTGCGTCTGATTCCCTGCCTCTGATTCCCCGCCTCTGATTCCCCTTCTCTGATTCACCACCTCTGAATCCCCACCTCTGATTCCCCATCTCTGATTCCGCACATCCGATTCCCTGCCTCTGATTCCCCGCCTCTGATTCCCCGCCTCTGATTCCCTGCCTCTGATTCGCAACCTCTAATTCCCCACCTCTGATTCCCCATATCTGATTCCCCGCCTCTGTTTCCCTTCCTCTGATTCCCGGCCTCTGTTTCCCCATATCTGATTCCCCTCCTCTGATTCCCCAACTCTGATTCCCCGCCTCTGATTCCCCAGCTCTGATTCCCCGCCTTTTATTCCCGGCCTCTGATTCCCTGCCACTGATTCCCCGCCCCTGATTCCCCACCTCTGATTCCCCATATCTGATTCCCCGCCTCTGTTTCCCCAGCTCTGATTCCCCACCTCTGATTCCCCAGCTCTGATTCCCTGCCACTGATTCCCCGCCCCTGATTCCCCACCTCTGATTCCCCATATCTGATTCCCCGCCTCTGTTTCCCCAGCTCTGATTCCCTGCCTCTGATTCCCTGCCCTGATTCCCCATCTCTGTTTCACCGCCTTTGATTCGCCACCTCTGATTCCCCATATCTGATTCCCCGCCTCTGTTTCCCCGCCTCTGATTCCCTGCCTCTGATTCCCAACCTCTGATTCCACACCTCTGATTCCCCATATCTGATTCCCCGCCTCTATTTCCCCATATCTGATTCCCCGCCTCTGATTCCCCAACTCTGATTCCCCGCCTCTGATTCCCCAGCTCTGATTCCCGGCCTCTGATTCCCGGCGTCCGATTCCCTGCCTCTGATTCCCCGCCTCTTATTCCGCATCTCTGATTCCCCGCCTCTGATTCCCCGTGTCTGATTCCCTGCCTCTGATTCCCCGCCTCTGATTCCCCGCCTCTGATTCCCTGCCACTGATTCCCTGCCCCTGATTCCCCACTTCTGATTCCCCATATCTGATTCCCCGCTCTGTTTCCCCGCCTTTGATTCCCCGCCTCTGATTCCCCATATCTGATTCCCTGCCTCTGATTCCCCAACTCTGATTCCCCGCCTCTGATTCCCGGCCTCTTATTCCCAGCATTTGATTCCCGGCCTCTGATTCCCGGCCTTTGATTCCCCGCTTCTGATTCTGATTGCCTGCCTCTGATTCCCCATCTCTGATTCCGCACATCTGATTCCCTGCCTCTGATTCCCCACCTCTGATTCCCTATATCTGATTCCCCGCCTCTGTTTCCCCGCCTCTGATTCCCCGCCTCTGTTTCCCCATATCTAATTCCCCACCTCTGATGCCCCAACTCTGATTCCCCGCCTCAGATTCCCCAGCTCTGATTCCCCGCCTCTGATTCCCCGCATCTGATTCCCCATGTCTGATTCCCCGCCTCTGTTTCCCCGCCTCTGATTCCCCGCCTCTGTTTCCCCATATCTGATTCCCCGCCTCTGATTCCCCAGCTCTGATTACCTGCCTCTGATTCCCTGCGTTCTATTCCCTGCCTCTGATTCCCCGCCTGTGATTCCCCATCTCTGATTCACCACCTCTGATTCACCACCTCTGATTCCCCATATCTAATTCCCCGCCTCTGTTTGCCCGCCTCTGATTCCCCACCTCTGTTTCACCATATCTGATTCCCCGCCTCTGAATCCCCAACTCTGATTCCCTGCCTCTGATTCACCAGCTCTGATTCCCCGCCTTTGATTCCCCCCGTCTGATTCCCAGCCTCTAAATCCCCGTGTCTGATTTCCTGCCTCTGATTCCCCGCCTCTGATTCCCCATCTCTGATTCACCGCCTCTGATTCCCCACCTCTGATTCCCCGTGTCTGATTCCCTTCCTCTGATTCCCCGCCTCTGATTCCCCGCCTCTGATTCCCTGCCACTGATTCCCCGCCCCTGATTCGCCGCCTCTGATTCCCCGCCTCTGATTCCCTGCCACTGATTCCCCGCCCCTGATTCCCAGCCTCTGATTCCCCATATCTGATTCCCTGCCTCTGATTCCCCATATCTGATTCCCCGCCTCTATTTCCCCATATCTGCTTCGCCGCCTCTGATTCCCCAACTATGATTCCCAGCCTCTGATTCCCCAGCTCTGATTCCCCGCCTCTGATTCCCCATCTCTGATTCCCCGCCTCTGATTCCCCGTGTCTGATTCCCTGCCTCTGATTCCCCGCCTCTGATTCCCCGCATCTGATTCCCTGCCACTGATTCCCTGCCCCTGATTCCCCACTTCTGATTCCCCATATCTGATTCCCCGCCTCTGTTTTCTTGCCTCTGATTCCCTGCCTCTTATTCCCCATATCTGATTCCCCGCCTCTGATTCCCCAACTCTGATTCCCCGCCTCTGATTCCCCAGCTCTGAATCCCAGCCTCTGATTCCCCGCGTCTGATTCCCTGCCTCTGATTCCCCGCCTCTGATTCCCAATCTGTGATTCACAACCTCTGATGCCCCACCTCTGATTCCCCATATCTGATTCCCCGCCTCTGTTTCCCCGCCTCTGATTCCCCGCCTCTGATTCCCCATATCTGATTCCCCGCCTCTGATTGCCCACCTCTGATTCCCCGCGTCTGATTCCCTGCCTCTGATTCACCGCCTCTGATTCCCCATCTCTGATTCACCACCTCTGATTCCCGGCCTCTGATTCCCCATCTCTGATTCTGCACATCCGATTCCCTGCTTATGATTCCCCACCTCTGATTCCCCGCCTCTGATTCCCCATATCTGATTCCCTGCCTCTGTTTCCCCGCCTCTGATTCCCCATATGTGATTCCCCACCTCTGTTTCCCCGCCTCTGATTCCCCGCCTCTGTTTCCCCATCTCTGATTCACCGCCTGTGATTCGCCACCTCTGATTCCCCATATCTGATTCCCCACCTCTGTTTCCCCGCCTCTGATTCCCCGCCTCTGATTCTCCATATCTCATTCCCCGCCTCTGAATCCCCATCTCTGATTCCCGGACTCTGATTCCCCACCTCTGATTCCCGGCCTCTTATTCCCAGCATCTGATTCCCGGCCTCTGATTCCCGGCCTCTAATTCCCCGCTTCTGATTCTGATTCCCTGCCTCTGATTCCCCATCTCTGATTCCGCACATCTGATTCCCTGCCTCTGATTCCCCACCTCTGATTCCCCATATCTGATTCCCCGCCTCTGTTTCCCTGCCTCTGATTCCCCGCCTCTGTTTCCCCCTATCTAATTCCCCACCTCTGATGCCCCAACTCTGATTCCCCGCCTCTGATTCCCCAGCTCTGATTCCCCACCTCTGATTCCCCGCATCCGATTCCCCATGTCTGATTCCCCGCCTCTGTTTCCCCGCCTCTGATTCCCCGCCTCTGTTTCCCCATATCTGATTCCCCGCCTCTGATTCCCCAGCTCTGATCCCCTGCCTCTGATTCCCCGCGTTCTATTCCCGGCCTCTGATTCCCCGCCTGTGATTCCCCATCTCTGATTTACCACCTCTGATTCCCCACCTCTGATTCCCCATATCTAATTCCCCGCCTCTGTTTGCCCGCCTCTGATTCCCCGCCTCTGTTTCCCCATATCTGATTCCCCGCCTCTGAATCCCCAACTCTGATTCCCTGCCTCTGATTCAACAGCTCTGATTCCCCGCCTTTGATTCCCCCCGTCTGATTCCCAACCTCTGAGTCCCCGTGTCTGATTTCCTGCCTCTGAATCCCCGCCTCTGATTCCACATCTCTGATTCACCGCCTCAGATTCACCACCTCTGATTCCCCATCTCTGATTCCGCACATCCGATTCCCTGCCTCTGATTCCCCGACTCTGATTCCCCACCTCTGATTCCCCAGCTCTGATTCCCCGCCTCTGATTCCCCGCGTCTGATTCCCTGCCTCTGATTCCCCGCCTCTGATTCCCCATCTCTGATTCCCCACCTCTGATTCCCCGTGTCTGATTCCCTGCCTCTGAATCCCCGCCTCTGATTCCCCGCCTCTGATTCCCTGCCACTGATTACCCGCCCCTGATTCCCCACCTCTGATTCCCCATATCTTATTCCCCGCCTCTGTTTCCCCCCTCTGATTCCCAGCCTCTGATTCCCCATATCTGATTCCCCGCCTCTGATTCCCCATATCTGATTCCCCGCCTCTATTTCCCCATATCTGCTTCGCCGCCTCTGATTCCCCAACGCTGATTCCCCGCCTCTGATTCCCCAGCTCTGATTTCCCGCCTCTGATTTCCGGCATCCGATTCCCTGCCTCTGATTCCCCGCCTCTGATTCCCCATCTCTGATTCCCCGCCTCTGATTCCCCGTGTCTGATTCCCTGCCTCTGATTCCCTGCCTCTGATTCCCCGCCTCTGATTCCCTGCCTCTGATTCCCAACCTCTGATTCCCCACCTCTGAATCCCCATATCTGATTCCCCGCCTCTGTTTCCCCGCCTCTGATTCCCCGCCTCTGTTTCCCCATATCTGATTCCCCGCCTCTGATTCCCCAACTCTCATTCCCCTCCTCTAATTCGCCAGCTATGATTCCCCGCCTCTGATTCCCCGCCTCTGATTCCCCTTCTCTGATTCACCACCTCTGAATCCCCACCTCTGATTCCCCATCTCTGATTCCGCACATCCGATTCCCTGCTTCTGATTCCCCGCCTCTGATTCCCAGCCTCTGATTCCCTGCCACTGATTCGCAACCTCTAATTACCCACCTCTGATTCCCCATATCTGATTCCCCGCCTCTGCTTCCCTGCCTCTGATTGCCGGCCTCTGTTTCCCCATATCTGATTCCCCTCCTCTGATTCCCCAACTCTGATTCCCCGCCTCTGATTCCCCAGCTCTGATTCCCCGCCTTTTATTCCCGGCCTCTGATTCCCTGCCACTGATTCCCCGCCCCTGATTCCCCACCTCTGATTCCCCATATCTGATTCCCCGCCTCTGTTTCCCCAGCTCTGATTCCCCACCTCTGATTCCCCAGCTCTGATTCCCTGCCACTGATTCCCCGCCCCTGATTCCCCACCTCTGATTCCCCATATCTGATTCCCCGCCTCTGTTTCCCCAGCTCTGATTCCCTGCCTCTGATTCCCTGCCCTGATTCCCCATCTCTGTTTCACCTCCTTTGATTCGCCACCTCTGATTCCCCATATCTGATTCCCCGCCTCTGTTTCCCCGCCTCTGATTCCCTGCCACTGATTCCCCGCCCCTGATTCCCAGCCTCTGATTCCCCATATCTGATTCCCTGCCTCTGATTCCCCATATCTGATTCCCCGCCTCTATTTCCCCATATCTGCTTCGCCGCCTCTGATTCCCCAACTATGATTCCCAGCCTCTGATTCCCCAGCTCTGATTCCCCGCCTCTGATTCCCCATCTCTGATTCCCCGCCTCTGATTCCCCGTGTCTGATTCCCTGCCTCTGATTCCCCGCCTCTGATTCCCCGCATCTGATTCCCTGCCACTGATTCCCTGCCCCTGATTCCCCACCTCTGATTCCCCATATCTGATTCCCCGCCTCTGTTTTCTTGCCTCTGATTCCCTGCCTCTTATTCCCCATATCTGATTCCCCGCCTCTGATTCCCCAACTCTGATTACCCGCCTCTGATTCCCCAGCTCTGAATCCCAGCCTCTGATTCCCCATATCTGATTCCCCACCTCTGTTTCCCCGCCTCTGATTCCCTGCCACTGATTCCCCGCCCCTGATTCCCCACCTCTGATTCCCCATATCTTATTCCCCGCCTCTGTTCCCCCCCTCTGATTCCCAGCCTCTGATTCCCCATATCTGATTCCCCGCCTCTGATTCCCCATATCTGATTCCCCGCCTCATTTTCCCCATATCTGCTTCGCCGCCTCTGATTCCCCAACTCTGATTCCCCTCCTCTGATTCCCCAGCTCTGATTTCCCGCCTCTGATTTCCGGCATCCGATTCCCTGCCTCTGATTCCCCGCCTCTGATTCCCCATCTCTGATTCCCCGCCTCTGATTCCCCGTGTCTGATTCCCTGCCTCTGATTCCCCGCCTCTGATTCCCCGCGTCTGATTCCCTGCCACTGATTCCCTGCCCCTGATTCCCCACCTCTGATTCCCCATATCTGATTCCCCGCCTCTGTTTCCCCGCCTCTGATTCCCCGCCTCTGTTTCCCCATATCTGATTCACCGCCTCTGATTCCCCAACTCTGATTCCCCTCTTCTAATTCGCCAGCTATGATTCCCCGCCTCTGATTCCCTGCGTCTGATTCCCTGCCTCTGATTCCCCGCCTCTGATTCCCCTTCTCTGATTCACCACCTCTGAATCCCCACCTCTGATTCCCCATCTCTGATTCCGCACATCCGATTCCCTGCCTCTGATTCCCCGCCTCTGATTCCCCGCCTCTGATTCCCTGCCTCTGATTCGCAACCTCTAATTCCCCACCTCTGATTCCCCATATCTGATTCCCCGCCTCTGTTTCCCTTCCTCTGATTCCCGGCCTCTCTTCCCCATATCTGATTCCCCTCCTCTGATTCCCCAACTCTGATTCCCCGCCTCTGATTCCCCAGCTCTGATTCCCCGCCTTTTATTCCCGGCCTCTGATTCCCTGCCACTGATTCCCCGCCCCTGATTCCCCACCTCTGATTCCCCATATCTGATTCCCCGCCTCTGTTTCCCTGCCTCTGATTCCCGGCCTCTGTTTCCCCATATCTGATTCCCCTCCTCTGATTCCCCAACTCTGATTCCCCGCCTCTGATTCCCCAGCTCTGATTCCCAGCCTTTTATTCCCGGCCTCTGATTCCCTGCCACTGATTCCCCGCCCCTGATTCCCCACCTCTGATTCCCCATATCTGATTCCCCGCCTCTGTTTCCCCAGCTCTGATTCCCTGCCTCTGATTCCCTGCCCTGATTCCCCATCTCTGTTTCACCGCCTTTGATTCGCCACCTCTGATTCACCATATCTGATTCCCCGCCTCTGTTTCCCCGCCTCTGATTCCCTGCCTCTGATTCCCAACCTCTGATTCCACACCTCTGATTCCCCATATCTGATTCCCAGCCTCTATTTCCCCATATCTGATTCCCCGCCTCTGATTCCCCAACTCTGATTCCCCGCCTCTGATTCCCCAGCTCTGATTCCCCGCCTCTGATACCCGGCGTCCGATTCCCTGCCTCTGATTCCCCGCCTCTGATTCCCCATCTCTGATTCCCCGCCTCTGATTCCCCGTGTCTGATTCCCTGCCTCTGATTCCCCGCCTCTGATTCCCCGCCTCTGATTCCCTGCCACTGATTCCCTGCGCCTGATTCCCCACCTCTGATTCCCCATATCTGATTCCCTGCCTCTGTTTCCCCGCCTCTGATTCCCTGCCTCTGATTCCCCATATCTGATTCCCTGCCTCTGATTCCCCAACTCTGATTCCCCGCCTCTGATTCCCCAGCTCTGAATCCCCGCCTCTGATTCCCCGCATCTGATTCCCTGCCTCTGATTCCCCGCCTTGATTCCCCATCTCTGATTCACAACCTCTGATTCCCCATCTCTGATTCCCCATATCTGATTCCCCGCCTCTGTTTCCCCATATCTGATTCCCCGGCTCTGATTGCCCACCTCTGATTCCCCGCCTCTGATTCGCCAGCTCTGATTCGCCGCCCTGATTCCCCGCATCTGATTCCCTGCCTCTGATTCCCCGCCTCTGATTCCCCATCTCTGATTCACCGCCTTTGATTCGCCACCTCTGATTCCCCATATCTGATTCACCACCTCTGTTTCCCCGCCTCTGATTCCCCGCCTCTGATTCTCCATATCTCATTTCCCGCCTCTGAATCCCCATCTCTGATTCCCGGACTCTGATTCCCCACCTCTGATTCCCGGCCTCTTATTCCCAGCATCTGATTCCCGGCCTCTGATTCCCGGCCTCTGATTCCCCGCTTCTGATTCTGATTCCCTGCCTCTGATTCCCTATCTCTGATTCTGCACATCTGATTCCCTGCCTCTGATTCCCCACCTCTGATTCCCCATATCTGATTCCCCGCCTCTGTTTCCCCGCCTCTGATTCCCCGCCTCTGTTTCCCCATATCTAATTCCCCACCTCTGATGCCCCAACTCTGATTCCCCGCCTCTGATTCCCCAGCTCTGATTCCCCACCTCTGATTCTCCGCATCCGATTCCCCATGTCTGATTCCCCGCCTCTGTTTCCCCGCCTCTGATTCCCCGCTTCTGTTTCCCCATATCTGATTCCCCGCCTCTGATTCCCCAGCTCTGATTCCCTGCCTCTGATTCCCCGCGTTCTATTCCCTGCCTCTGATTCCCCGCCTGTGATTCCCCATCTCTGATTCACCACCTCTGATTCCCCACCTCTGATTCCCCATATCTAATTCCCCGCCTCTGTTTGCCCGCCTCTGATTCCCCGCCTCTGTTTCCCCATATCTGATTCCCCGCCTCTGAATCCCCAACTCTGATTCCCTGCCTCTGATTCACCAGCTCTGATTCCCCGCCTTTGATTCCCCCCGTCTGTTTCCCAGCCTCTGAATCCCCGTGTCTGATTTCCTGCCTCTGATTCCCCGCCTCTGATTCCCCATCTCTGATTCACCGCCTCTGATTCCCCACCTCTGATTCCCCATCTCTGATTCCGCACATCCGATTCCCTGCCTCTGATTCCCCGACTCTGATTCCCCACCTCTGATTCCCCAGCTCTGATTCCCCGCCTCTGATTCCCCGCGTCTGATTCCCTGCCTCTGATTCCCCGCCTCTGATTCCCCATCTCTGATTCCCCACCTCTGATTCCCCGTGTCTGATTCCCTGCCTCTGAATCCCCGCCTCTGATTCCCCGCCTCTGATTCCCTGCCACTGATTACCCGCCCCTGATTCCCCACCTCTGATTCCCCATATCTTATTCCCCGCCTCTGCTTCCCCCCCTCTGATTCCCAGCCTCTGATTCCCCATATCTGATTCCCCGCCTCTGATTCCCCATATCTGATTCCCCGCCTCTGATTCCCCAGCTCTGATTTCCCGCCTCTGATTTCCGGCATCCGATTCCCTGCCTCTGATTTCCCGCCTCTGATTCCCCGTCTCTGATTCTCCGCCTCTGATTCCCCGTGTCTGATTCCCTGCCTCTGATTCCCCGCCTCTGATTCCCCGCGTCTGATTCCCCGCCACTGATTCCCTGCCCCTGATTCCCCACCTCTGATTCCCCATATCTGATTCCCCGCCTCTGTTTCCCCGCCTCTGATTCCCCGCCTCTGTTTCCCCATATCTGATTCCCCGCCTCTGATTCCCCAACTCTGATTCCCCTCCTCTAATTCGCCAGCTATGATTCCCCGCCTCTGATTCCCTGCATCTGATTCCCTGCCTCTGATTCCCCGCCTCTGATTCCCCTTCTCTGATTCACCACCTCTGAATCCCCACCTCTGATTCCCCATCTCTGATTCCGCACATCCGATTCCCTGCCTCTGATTCCCCACCTCTGATTCCCCGCCTCTGATTCCCTGCCTCTGATTCGCAACCTCTAATTCCCCACCTCTGATTCCCCATATCTGATTCCCCGCCTCTGTTTCCCTGGCTCTGATTCCCGGCCTCTGTTTCCCCATATCTGATTCCCCTCCTCTGATTCCCCAACTCTGATTCCCCGCCTCTGATTCCCCAGCTCTGATTTCCAGCCTTTTATTCCCGGCCTCTGATTCCCTGCCACTGATTCCCCGCCACTGATTCCCCACCTCTGATTCCCCATATCTGATTCCCCGCCTCTGTTTCCCCAGCTCTGATTCCCCACCTCTGATTCCCCAGCTCTGATTCCCTGCCACTGATTCCCCGCCCCTGATTCCCCAACTCTGATTCCCCATATCTGATTCCCCGCCTCTGTTTCCCCAGCTCTGATTCCCCGCCTCTGTTTCCCCAGCTCTGATTCCCCAGCTCTGATTCCCCAGCTCTGATTCCCTGCCACTGATTCCCCGCCCCTGATTCCCCAACTCTGATTCCCCATATCTGATTCCCCGCCTCTATTTCCCCATATCTGCTTCGCCGCCTCTGATTCCCCAACTATGATTCCCAGCCTCTGATTCCCCAGCTCTGATTCCCCGCCTCTGATTCCCCATCTCTGATTCCCCGCCTCTGATTCCCCGTGTCTGATTCCCTGCCTCTGATTCCCCGCCTCTGATTCCCCGCATCTGATTCCCTGCCACTGATTCCCTGCCCCTGATTCCCCACCTCTGATTCCCCATATCTGATTCCCCGCCTCTGTTTTCTTGCCTCTGATTCCCTGCCTCTTATTCCCCATATCTGATTCCCCGCCTCTGATTCCCCAACTCTGATTACCCGCCTCTGATTCCCCAGCTCTGAATCCCAGCCTCTGATTCCCCATATCTGATTCCCCACCTCTGTTTCCCCGCCTCTGATTCCCTGCCACTGATTCCCCGCCCCTGATTCCCCACCTCTGATTCCCCATATCTTATTCCCCGCCTCTGTTCCCCCCCTCTGATTCCCAGCCTCTGATTCCCCATATCTGATTCCCCGCCTCTGATTCCCCATATCTGATTCCCCGCCTCATTTTCCCCATATCTGCTTCGCCGCCTCTGATTCCCCAACTCTGATTCCCCTCCTCTGATTCCCCAGCTCTGATTTCCCGCCTCTGATTTCCGGCATCTGATTCCCTGCCTCTGATTCCCCGCCTCTGATTCCCAATCTCTGATTCCCCGCCTCTGATTCCCCGTGTCTGATTCCCTGCCTCTGATTCCCCGCCTCTGATTCCCCGCGTCTGATTCCCTGCCACTGATTCCCTGCCCCTGATTCCCCACCTCTGATTCCCCATATCTGATTCGCCGCCTCTGTTTCCCCGCCTCTGATTCCCCGCCTCTGTTTCCCCATATCTGATTCACCGCCTCTGATTCCCCAACTCTGATTCCCCTCTTCTAATTCGCCAGCTATGATTCCCCGCCTCTGATTCCCTGCGTCTGATTCCCTGCCTCTGATTCCCCGCCTCTGATTCCCCTTCTCTGATTCACCACCTCTGAATCCCCACCTCTGATTCCCCATCTCTGATTCCGCACATCCGATTCCCTGCCTCTGATTCCCCGCCTCTGATTCCCCGCCTCTGATTCCCTGCCTCTGATTCGCAACCTCTAATTCCCCACCTCTGATTCCCCATATCTGATTCCCCGCCTCTGTTTCCCTTCCTCTGATTCCCGGCCTCTGTTTCCCCATATCTGATTCCCCTCCTCTGATTCCCCAACTCTGATTCCCCGCCTCTGATTCCCCAGCTCTGATTCCCCGCCTTTTATTCCCGGCCTCTGATTCCCTGCCACTGATTCCCCGCCCCTGATTCCCCACCTCTGATTCCCCATATCTGATTCCCCGCCTCTGTTTCCCTGCCTCTGATTCCCGGCCTCTGTTTCCCCATATCTGATTCCCCTCCTCTGATTCCCCAACTCTGATTCCCCGCCTCTGATTCCCCAGCTCTGATTCCCAGCCTTTTATTCCCGGCCTCTGATTCCCTGCCACTGATTCCCCGCCCCTGATTCCCCACCTCTGATTCCCCATATCTGATTCCCCGCCTCTGTTTCCCCAGCTCTGATTCCCTGCCTCTGATTCCCTGCCCTGATTCCCCATCTCTGTTTCACCGCCTTTGATTCGCCACCTCTGATTCACCATATCTGATTCCCCGCCTCTGTTTCCCCGCCTCTGATTCCCTGCCTCTGATTCCCAACCTCTGATTCCACACCTCTGATTCCCCATATCTGATTCCCAGCCTCTATTTCCCCATATCTGATTCCCCGCCTCTGATTCCCCAACTCTGATTCCCCGCCTCTGATTCCCCAGCTCTGATTCCCCGCCTCTGATACCCGGCGTCCGATTCCCTGCCTCTGATTCCCCGCCTCTGATTCCCCATCTCTGATTCCCCGCCTCTGATTCCCCGTGTCTGATTCCCTGCCTCTGATTCCCCGCCTCTGATTCCCCGCCTCTGATTCCCTGCCACTGATTCCCTGCCCCTGTTTCCCCACCTCTGATTCCCCATATCTGATTCCCTGCCTCTGTTTCCCCGCCTCTGATTCCCTGCCTCTGATTCCCCATATCTGATTCCCTGCCTCTGATTCCCCAACTCTGATTCCCCACCTCTGATTCCCCAGCTCTGAATCCCTGCCTCTGATTCCCCGCATCTGATTCCCTGCCTCTGATTCCCCGCCTTGATTCCCCATCTCTGATTCACAACCTCTGATTCCCCATCTCTGATTCCCCATATCTGATTCCCCGCCTCTGTTTCCCCATATCTGATTCCTCGGCTCTGATTGCCCACCTCTGATTCCCCGCCTCTGATTCGCCAGCTCTGATTCGCCGCCCTGATTCCCCGCATCTGATTCCCTGCCTCTGATTCCCCGCCTCTGATTCCCCATCTCTGATTCACCGCCTTTGATTCGCCACCTCTGATTCCCCATATCCGATTCACCACCTCTGTTTCCCCGCCTCTGATTCCCCGCCTCTGATTCTCCATATCTCATTTCCCGCCTCTGAATCCCCATCTCTGATTCCCGGACTCTGATTCCCCACCTCTGATTCCCGGCCTCTTATTCCCAGCATCTGATTCCCGGCCTCTGATTCCCGGCCTCTGATTCCCCGCTTCTGATTCTGATTCCCTGCCTCTGATTCCCTATCTCTGATTCTGCACATCTGATTCCCTGCCTCTGATTCCCCACCTCTGATTCCCCATATCTGATTCCCCGCCTCTGTTTCCCCGCCTCTGATTCCCCGCCTCTGTTTCCCCATATCTAATTCCCCACCTCTGATGCCCCAACTCTGATTCCCCGCCTCTGATTCCCCAGCTCTGATTCCCCACCTCTGATTATCCGCATCCGATTCCCCATGTCTGATTCCCCGCCTCTGTTTCCCCGCCTCTGATTCCCCGCTTCTGTTTCCCCATATCTGATTCCCCGCCTCTGATTCCCCAGCTCTGATTCCCTGCCTCTGATTCCCCGCGTTCTATTCCCTGCCTCTGATTCCCCGCCTGTGATTCCCCATCTCTGATTCACCACCTCTGATTCCCCACCTCTGATTCCCCATATCTAATTCCCCGCCTCTGTTTGCCCGCCTCTGATTCCCCGCCTCTGTTTCCCCATATCTGATTCCCCGCCTCTGAATCCCCAACTCTGATTCGCTGCCTCTGATTCACCAGCTCTGATTCCCCGCCTTTGATTCCCCCCGTCTGATTCCCAGCCTCTGAATCCCCGTGTCTGATTTCCTGCCTCTGATTCCCCGCCTCTGATTCCCCATCTCTGATTCACCGCCTCTGATTCCCCACCTCTGATTCCCCATCTCTGATTCCGCACATCCGATTCCCTGCCTCTGATTCCCCGACTCTGATTCCCCACCTCTGATTCCCCAGCTCTGATTCCCCGCCTCTGATTCCCCGCGTCTGATTCCCTGCCTCTGATTCCCCGCCTCTGATTCCCCATCTCTGATTCCCCACCTCTGATTCCCCGTGTCTGATTCCCTGCCTCTGAATCCCCGCCTCTGATTCCCCGCCTCTGATTCCCTGCCACTGATTACCCGCCCCTGATTCCCCACCTCTGATTCCCCATATCTTATTCCCCGCCTCTGCTTCCCCCCCTCTGATTCCCAGCCTCTGATTCCCCATATCTGATTCCCCGCCTCTGATTCCCCATATCTGATTCCCCGCCTCTGATTCCCCAGCTCTGATTTCCCGCCTCTGATTTCCGGCATCCGATTCCCTGCCTCTGATTTCCCGCCTCTGATTCCCCGTCTCTGATTCTCCGCCTCTGATTCCCCGTGTCTGATTCCCTGCCTCTGATTCCCCGCCTCTGATTCCCCGCGTCTGATTCCCCGCCACTGATTCCCTGCCCCTGATTCCCCACCTCTGATTCCCCATATCTGATTCCCCGCCTCTGTTTCCCCGCCTCTGATTCCCCGCCTCTGTTTCCCCATATCTGATTCCCCGCCTCTGATTCCCCAACTCTGATTCCCCTCCTCTAATTCGCCAGCTATGATTCCCCGCCTCTGATTCCCTGCATCTGATTCCCTGCCTCTGATTCCCCGCCTCTGATTCCCCTTCTCTGATTCACCACCTCTGAATCCCCACCTCTGATTCCCCATCTCTGATTCCGCACATCCGATTCCCTGCCTCTGATTCCCCACCTCTGATTCCCCGCCTCTGATTCCCTGCCTCTGATTCGCAACCTCTAATTCCCCACCTCTGATTCCCCATATCTGATTCCCCGCCTCTGTTTCCCTGGCTCTGATTCCCGGCCTCTGTTTCCCCATATCTGATTCCCCTCCTCTGATTCCCCAACTCTGATTCCCCGCCTCTGATTCCCCAGCTCTGATTCCCAGCCTTTTATTCCCGGCCTCTGATTCCCTGCCACTGATTCCCCGCCACTGATTCCCCACCTCTGATTCCCCATATCTGATTCCCCGTCTCTGTTTCCCCAGCTCTGATTCCCCACCTCTGATTCCCCAGCTCTGATTCCCTGCCACTGATTCCCCGCCCCTGATTCCCCAACTCTGATTCCCCATATCTGATTCCCCGCCTCTGTTTCCCCAGCTCTGATTCCCTGCCTCTGATTCCCTGCCCTGATTCCCCATCTCTGTTTCACCGCCTTTGATTCGCCACCTCTGATTCCCCATATCTGACTCCCCGCCTCTGTTTCCCCGCCTCTGATTCCCTGCCTCTGATTCCCAACCTCTGATTCCACACCTCTGATTCCCCATATCTGATTCCCCGCCTCTATTTCCCCATATCTGATTCCCCGCCTCTGATTCCCCAACTCTGATTCCCCGCCTCTGTTTCCCCAGCTCTGATTCCCCGCCTCTGATTCCCGGCGTCCGATTCCCTGCCTCTGATTCCCCGCCTCTGATTCCCCATCTCTGATTCCCCGCCTCTGATTCCCCGTGTCTGATTCCCTGCCTCTGATTCCCCGCCTCTGATTCCCCGCCTCTGATTCCCTGCCACTGATTCCCTGCCCCTGTTTCCCCACCTCTGATTCCCCATATCTGATTCCCTGCCTCTGTTTCCCCGCCTCTGATTCCCTGCCTCTGATTCCCCATATCTGATTCCCTGCCTCTGATTCCCCAACTCTGATTCCCTGCCTCTGATTCCCCAGCTCTGAATCCCCGCCTCTGATTCCCCGCATCTGATTCCCTGCCTCTGATTCCCCGCCTTGATTCCCCATCTCTGATTCACAACCTCTGATTCCCCATCTCTGATTCCCCATATCTGATTCCCCGCCTCTGTTTCCCCATATCTGATTCCCCGGCTCTGATTGCCCACCTCTGATTCCCCGCCTCTGATTCGCCAGCTCTGATTCGCCGCCCTGATTCCCCGCATCTGATTCCCTGCCTCTGATTCCCCGCCTCTGATTCCCCATCTCTGATTCACCGCCTTTGATTCGCCACCTCTGATTCCCCATATCTGATTCACCACCTCTCTTTCCCCGCCTCTGATTCCCCTCCTCTGATTCTCCATATCTCATTTCCCGCCTCTGAATCCCCATCTCTGATTCCCGGACTCTGATTCCCCACCTCTGATTCCCGGCCTCTTATTCCCAGCATCTGATTCCCGGCCTCTGATTCCCGGCCTCTGATTCCCCGCTTCTGATTCTGATTCCCTGCCTCTGATTCCCTATCTCTGATTCTGCACATCTGATTCCCTGCCTCTGATTCCCCACCTCTGATTCCCCATATCTGATTCCCCGCCTCTGTTTCCCCGCCTCTGATTCCCCGCCTCTGTTTCCCCATATCTAATTCCCCACCTCTGATGCCCCAACTCTGATTCCCCGCCTCTGATTCCCCAGCTCTGATTCCCCACCTCTGATTCTCCGCATCCGATTCCCCATGTCTGATTCCCCGCCTCTGTTTCCCCGCCTCTGATTCCCCGCTTCTGTTTCCCCATATCTGATTCCCCGCCTCTGATTCCCCAGCTCTCATTCCCTGCCTCTGATTCCCCGCGTTCTATTCCCTGCCTCTGATTCCCCGCCTGTGATTCCCCATCTCTGATTCACCACCTCTGATTCCCCACCTCTGATTCCCCATATCTAATTCCCCGCCTCTGTTTGCCCGCCTCTGATTCCCCGCCTCTGTTTCCCCATATCTGATTCCCCGCCTCTGAATCCCCAACTCTGATTCCCTGCCTCTGATTCACCAGCTCTGATTCCCCGCCTTTGATTCCCCCCGTCTGATTCCCAGCCTCTGAATCCCCGTGTCTGATTTCCTGCCTCTGATTCCCCGCCTCTGATTCCCCATCTCTGATTCACCGCCTCTGATTCCCCACCTCTGATTCCCCATCTCTGATTCCGCACATCCGATTCCCTGCCTCTGATTCCCCGACTCTGATTCCCCAACTCTGATTCCCCAGCTCTGATTCCCCGCCTCTGATTCCCCGCGTCTGATTCCCTGCCTCTGATTCCCCGCCTCTGATTCCCCATCTCTGATTCCCCACCTCTGATTCCCCGTGTCTGATTCCCTGCCTCTGAATCCCCGCCTCTGATTCCCCGCCTCTGATTCCCTGCCACTGATTACCCGCCCCTGATTCCCCACCTCTGATTCCCCATATCTTATTCCCCGCCTCTGCTTCCCCCCCTCTTATTCCCAGCCTCTGATTCCCCATATCTGATTCCCCGCCTCTGATTCCCCATATCTGATTCCCCGCCTCTGATTCCCCAGCTCTGATTTCCCGCCTCTGATTTCCGGCATCCGATTCCCTGCCTCTGATTTCCCGCCTCTGATTCCCCGTCTCTGATTCTCCGCCTCTGATTCCCCGTGTCTGATTCCCTGCCTCTGATTCCCCGCCTCTGATTCCCCGCGTCTGATTCCCCGCCACTGATTCCCTGCCCCTGTTTCCCCGCCTCTGATTCCCCGCCTCTGTTTCCCCATATCTGATTCCCCGCCTCTGATTCCCCAACTCTGATTCCCCTCCTCTAATTCGCCAGCTATGATTCCCCGCCTCTGATTCCCTGCATCTGATTCCCTGCCTCTGATTCCCCGCCTCTGATTCCCCTTCTCTGATTCACCACCTCTGAATCCCCACCTCTGATTCCCCATCTCTGATTCCGCACATCCGATTCCCTGCCTCTGATTCCCCACCTCTGATTCCCCGCCTCTGATTCCCTGCCTCTGATTCGCAACCTCTAATTCCCCACCTCTGATTCCCCATATCTGATTCCCCGCCTCTGTTTCCCTGGCTCTGATTCCCGGCCTCTGTTTCCCCATATCTGATTCCCCTCCTCTGATTCCCCAACTCTGATTCCCCGCCTCTGATTCCCCAGCTCTGATTCCCAGCCTTTTATTCCCGGCCTCTGATTCCCTGCCACTGATTCCCCGCCACTGATTCCCCACCTCTGATTCCCCATATCTGATTCCCCGCCTCTGTTTCCCCAGCTCTGATTCCCCACCCTGATTCCCCAGCTCTGATTCCCTGCCACTGATTCCCCGCCCCTGATTCCCCAACTCTGATTCCCCTTATCTGATTCCCCGCCTCTGTTTCCCCAGCTCTGATTCCCTGCCTCTGATTCCCTGCCCTGATTCCCCATCTCTGTTTCACCGCCTTTGATTCGCCACCTCTGATTCCCCATATCTGACTCCCCGCCTCTGTTTCCCCGCCTCTGATTCCCTGCCTCTGATTCCCAACCTCTGATTCCACACCTCTGATTCCCCATATCTGATTCCCCGCCTCTATTTCCCCATATCTGATTCCCCGCCTCTGATTCCCCAAAGCTGATTCCCCGCCTCTGTTTCCCCAGCTCTGATTCCCCGCCTCTGATTCCCGGCGTCCGATTCCCTGCCTCTGATTCCCCGCCTCTGATTCCCCATCTCTGATTCCCCGCCTCTGATTCCCCGTGTCTGATTCCCTGCCTCTGATTCCCCGCCTCTGATTCCCCGCGTCTGATTCCCTGCCACTGATTCCCTGCCCCTGATTCCCCACCTCTGATTCCCCATATCTGATTCCCCGCCTCTGTTTCCCCGCCTCTGATTCCCCGCCTCTGTTTCCCCATATCTGATTCACCGCCTCTGATTCCCCAACTCTGATTCCCCTCTTCTAATTCGCCAGCTATGATTCCCCGCCTCTGATTCCCTGCGTCTGATTCCCTGCCTCTGATTCCCCGCCTCTGATTCCCCTTCTCTGATTCACCACCTCTGAATCCCCACCTCTGATTCCCCATCTCTGATTCCGCACATCCGATTCCCTGCCTCTGATTCCCCGCCTCTGATTCCCCGCCTCTGATTCCCTGCCTCTGATTCGCAACCTCTAATTCCCCACCTCTGATTCCCCATATCTGATTCCCCGCCTCTGTTTCCCTTCCTCTGATTCCCGGCCTCTGTTTCCCCATATCTGATTCCCCTCCTCTGATTCCCCAACTCTGATTCCCCGCCTCTGATTCCCCAGCTCTGATTCCCCGCCTTTTATTCCCGGCCTCTGATTCCCTGCCACTGATTCCCCGCCCCTGATTCCCCACCTCTGATTCCCCATATCTGATTCCCCGCCTCTGTTTCCCTGCCTCTGATTCCCGGCCTCTGTTTCCCCATATCTGATTCCCCTCCTCTGATTCCCCAACTCTGATTCCCCGCCTCTGATTCCCCAGCTCTGATCCCAGCCTTTTATTCCCGGCCTCTGATTCCCTGCCACTGATTCCCCGCCACTGATTCCCCACCTCTGATTCCCCATATCTGATTCCCCGCCTCTGTTTCCCCAGCTCTGATTCCCCACCTCTGTTTCCCCAGCTCTGATTCCCTGCCACTGATTCCCCGCCCCTGATTCCCCAACTCTGATTCCCCATATCTGATTCCCCGCCTCTTTTTCCCCAGCTCTGATTCCCTGCCTCTGATTCCCTGCCCTGATTCCCCATCTCAGTTTCACCGCCTTTGATTCGCCACCTCTGATTCCCCATATCTGACTCCCCGCCTCTGTTTCCCCTCCTCTGATTCCCTGCCTCTGATTCCCAACCTCTGATTCCACACCTCTGATTCCCCATATCTGATTCCCCTCCTCTATTTCCCCATATCTGATTCCCCGCCTCTGATTCCCCAACTCTGATTCCCCGCCTCTGTTTCCCCAGCTCTGATTCCCCGCCTCTGATTCCCGGCGTCCGATTCCCTGCCTCTGATTCCCGCCTCTTATTCCCAATCTCTGATTCCCTGCCTCTGATTCCCCGTGTCTGATTCCCTGCCACTGATTCCCTGCCTCTGATTCCCCGCCTCTGATTCCCTGCCACTGATTCCCTGCCCCTGATTCCCCACTTCTGATTCCCCATATCTGATTCCCCGCCTGTTTCCCCACCTCTGATTCCCTGCCTCTGATTCCCCATATCTGATTCCCTGCCTCTGTTTCCCCAACTCTGATACCCCGCCTCTGATTCCCCAGCTCTGAATCCCCGCCTCTGATTCCCCGCGTCTGATTCCCTGCCTCTGATTCCCCGCCTCTGTTTCCCCATCTCTGATTCACAACCTCTGATTCCCCACCTCTGATTCCCCATATCTGATTCCCTGCATCTGTTTCCCCGCCTCTGATTCCCCGCATCTGATTCCCCATATCTGATTCCCCGGCTCTGATTGCCCACCTCTGATTCCCCGCCTCTGATTCGCCAGCTCTGATTCCCCGCCTCTGATTCCCCGCATCTGATTCCCTGCCTCTGATTCCCCGCCTCTGATTCCCCATCTCTGATTCACCGCCTTTGATTCGCCACCTCTGATTCCCCATATCTGATTCCCCACCTCTGTTTCCCCGCCTCTGATTCCCTGCCACTGATTCCCCGCCCCTGATTCCCCACCTCTGATTCCCCATATCTTATTCCCCGCCTCTGTTCCCCCCCTCTGATTCCCAGCCTCTGATTCCCCATATCTGATTCCCCGCCTCTGATTCCCCATATCTGATTCCCCGCCTCATTTTCCCCATATCTGCTTCGCCGCCTCTGATTCCCCAACTCTGATTCCCCTCCTCTGATTCCCCAGCTCTGATTTCCCGCCTCTGATTTCCGGCATCCGATTCCCTGCCTCTTATTCCCCGCCTCTGATTCCCCATCTCTGATTCCCCGCCTCTGATTCCCCGTGTCTGATTCCCTGCCTCTGATTCCCCGCCTCTGATTCCCCGCGTCTGATTCCCTGCCACTGATTCCCTGCCCCTGATTCCCCACCTCTGATTCCCCATATCTGATTCCCCGCCTCTGTTTCCCCGCCTCTGATTCCCCGCCTCTGTTTCCCCATATCTGATTCACCGCCTCTGATTCCC
Source organism: Narcine bancroftii (assembly GCF_036971445.1). Classification (NCBI taxonomy): domain Eukaryota; kingdom Metazoa; phylum Chordata; class Chondrichthyes; order Torpediniformes; family Narcinidae; genus Narcine; species Narcine bancroftii. Next base: position 290,265,907 of record NC_091471.1, read on the forward strand.
CAACTCTGATTCCCCTCTTCTAATTCGCCAGCTATGATTCCCCGCCTCTGATTCCCTGCGTCTGATTCCCTGCCTCTGATTCCCCGCCTCTGATTCCCCTTCTCTGATTCACCACCTCTGAATCCCCACCTCTGATTCCCCATCTCTGATTCCGCATATCCGATTCCCTGCCTCTGATTCCCCGCCTCTGATTCCCCGCCTCTGATTCCCTGCCTCTGATTCGCAACCTCTAATTCCCCACCTCTGATTCCCCATATCTGATTCCCCGCCTCTGTTTCCCTTCCTCTGATTCCCGGCATCTGTTTCCCCATATCTGATTCCCCTCCTCTGATTCCCCAACTCTGATTCCCCGCCTCTGATTCCCCAGCTCTGATTCCCCGCCTTTTATTCCCGGCCTCTGATTCCCTGCCACTGATTCCCCGCCCCTGATTCCCCACCTCTGATTCCCCATATCTGATTCCCCGCCTCTGTTTCCCCAGCTCTGATTCCCCACCTCTGATTCCCCAGCTCTGATTCCCTGCCACTGATTCCCCGCCCCTGATTCCCCACCTCTGATTCCCCATATCTGATTCCCCGCCTCTGTTTCCCCAGCTCTGATTCCCTGCCTCTGATTCCCTGCCCTGATTCCCCATCTCTGTTTCACCGCCTTTGATTCGCCACCTCTGATTCCCCATATCTGATTCCCCGCCTCTGTTTCCCCGCCTCTGATTCCCTGCCTCTGATTCCCAACCTCTGATTCCACACCTCTGATTCCCCATATCTGATTCCCCGCCTCTATTTCCCCATATCTGATTCCCCGCCTCTGATTCCCCAACTCTGATTCCCCGCCTCTGATTCCCCAGCTCTGATTCCCGGCCTCTGATTCCCGGCGTCCGATTCCCTGCCTCTGATTCCCCGCCTCTTATTCCGCATCTCTGATTCCCCGCCTCTGATTCCCCGTGTCTGATTCCCTGCCTCTGATTCCCCGCCTCTGATTCCCCGCCTCTGATTCCCTGCCACTGATTCCCTGCCCCTGATTCCCCACTTCTGATTCCCCATATCTGATTCCCCGCCTCTGTTTCCCCGCCTCTGATTCCCCGCCTCTGATTCCCCATATCTGATTCCCTGCCTCTGATTCCCCAACTCTGATTCCCCGCCTCTGATTCCCGGCCTCTTATTCCCAGCATTTGATTCCCGGCCTCTGATTCCCGGCCTTTGATTCCCCGCTTCTGATTCTGATTCCCTGCCTCTGATTCCCCATCTCTGATTCCGCACATCTGATTCCCTGCCTCTGATTCCCCACCTCTGATTCCCTATATCTGATTCCCCGCCTCTGTTTCCCCGCCTCTGATTCCCCGCCTCTGTTTCCCCATATCTAATTCCCCACCTCTGATGCCCCAACTCTGATTCCCCGCCTCAGATTCCCCAGCTCTGATTCCCCGCCTCTGATTCCCCGCATCTGATTCCCCATGTCTGATTCCCCGCCTCTGTTTCCCCGCCTCTGATTCCCCGCCTCTGTTTCCCCATATCTGATTCCCCGCCTCTGATTCCCCAGCTCTGATTACCTGCCTCTGATTCCCTGCGTTCTATTCCCTGCCTCTGATTCCCCGCCTGTGATTCCCCATCTCTGATTCACCACCTCTGATTCACCACCTCTGATTCCCCATATCTAATTCCCCGCCTCTGTTTGCCCGCCTCTGATTCCCCGCCTCTGTTTCACCATATCTGATTCCCCGCCTCTGAATTCCCAACTCTGATTCCCTGCCTCTGATTCACCAGCTCTGATTCCCCGCCTTTGATTCCCCCCGTCTGATTCCCAGCCTCTAAATCCCCGTGTCTGATTACCTGCCTCTGATTCCCCGCCTCTGATTCCCCATCTCTGATTCACCGCCTCTGATTCCCCACCTCTGATTCCCCGTGTCTGATTCCCTTCCTCTGATTCCCCGCCTCTGATTCCCCGCCTCTGATTCCCTGCCACTGATTCCCCGCCCCTGATTCGCCGCCTCTGATTCCCCGCCTCTGATTCCCTGCCACTGATTCCCCGCCCCTGATTCCCAGCCTCTGATTCCCCATATCTGATTCCCTGCCTCTGATTCCCCATATCTGATTCCCCGCCTCTATTTCCCCATATCTGCTTCGCCGCCTCTGATTCCCCAACTATGATTCCCAGCCTCTGATTCCCCAGCTTTGATTCCCCGCCTCTGATTCCCCATCTCTGATTCCCCGCCTCTGATTCCCCGTGTCTGATTTCCTGCCTCTGATTCCCCGCCTCTGATTCCCCGCATCTGATTCCCTGCCACTGATTCCCTGCCCCTGATTCCCCACCTCTGATTCCCCATATCTGATTCCCCGCCTCTGTTTTCTTGCCTCTGATTCCCTGCCTCTTATTCCCCATATCTGATTCCCCGCCTCTGATTCCCCAACTCTGATTCCCCGCCTCTGATTCCCCAGCTCTGAATCCCAGCCTCTGATTCCCCGCGTCTGATTCCCTGCCTCTGATTCCCCGCCTCTGATTCCCAATCTGTGATTCACAACCTCTGATGCCCCACCTCTGATTCCCCATATCTGATTCCCCGCCTCTGTTTCCCCGCCTCTGATTCCCCGCCTCTGATTCCCCATATCTGATTCCCCGCCTCTGTTTCCCCAGCTCTGATTCCCTGCCTCTGATTCCCTGCCCTGATTCCCCATCTCTGTTTCACCGCCTTTGATTCGCCACCTCTGATTCCCCATATCTGATTCCCCGCCTCTGTTTCCCCGCCTCTGATTCCCTGCCTCTGATTCCCAACCTCTGATTCCACACCTCTGATTCCCCATATCTGATTCCCCGCCTCTATTTCCCCATATCTGATTCCCCGCCTCTGATTCCCCAACTCTGATTCCCCGCCTCTGATTCCCCAGCTCTGATTCCCGGCCTCTGATTCCCGGCGTCCGATTCCCTGCCTCTGATTCCCCGCCTCTTATTCCGCATCTCTGATTCCCCGCCTCTGATTCCCCGTGTCTGATTCCCTGCCTCTGATTCCCCGCCTCTGATTCCCCGCCTCTGATTCCCTGCCACTGATTCCCTGCCCCTGATTCCCCACTTCTGATTCCCCATATCTGATTCCCCGCCTCTGTTTCCCCGCCTCTGATTCCCCGCCTCTGATTCCCCATATCTGATTCCCTGCCTCTGATTCCCCAACTCTGATTCCCCGCCTCTGATTCCCGGCCTCTTATTCCCAGCATTTGATTCCCGGCCTCTGATTCCCGGCCTTTGATTCCCCGCTTCTGATTCTGATTCCCTGCCTCTGATTCCCCATCTCTGATTCCGCACATCTGATTCCCTGCCTCTGATTCCCCACCTCTGATTCCCTATATCTGATTCCCCGCCTCTGTTTCCCCGCCTCTGATTCCCCGCCTCTGTTTCCCCATATCTAATTCCCCACCTCTGATGCCCCAACTCTGATTCCCCGCCTCAGATTCCCCAGCTCTGATTCCCCGCCTCTGATTCCCCGCATCTGATTCCCCATGTCTGATTCCCCGCCTCTGTTTCCCCGCCTCTGATTCCCCGCCTCTGTTTCCCCATATCTGATTCCCCGCCTCTGATTCCCCAGCTCTGATTACCTGCCTCTGATTCCCTGCGTTCTATTCCCTGCCTCTGATTCCCCGCCTGTGATTCCCCATCTCTGATTCACCACCTCTGATTCACCACCTCTGATTCCCCATATCTAATTCCCCGCCTCTGTTTGCCCGCCTCTGATTCCCCGCCTCTGTTTCACCATATCTGATTCCCCGCCTCTGAATCCCCAACTCTGATTCCCTGCCTCTGATTCACCAGCTCTGATTCCCCGCCTTTGATTCCCCCCGTCTGATTCCCAGCCTCTAAATCCCCGTGTCTGATTTCCTGCCTCTGATTCCCCGCCTCTGATTCCCCATCTCTGATTCACCGCCTCTGATTCCCCACCTCTGATTCCCCGTGTCTGATTCCCTTCCTCTGATTCCCCGCCTCTGATTCCCCGCCTCTGATTCCCTGCCACTGATTCCCCGCCCCTGATTCGCCGCCTCTGATTCCCCGCCTCTGATTCCCTGCCACTGATTCCCCGCCCCTGATTCCCAGCCTCTGATTCCCCATATCTGATTCCCTGCCTCTGATTCCCCATATCTGATTCCCCGCCTCTATTTCCCCATATCTGCTTCGCCGCCTCTGATTCCCCAACTATGATTCCCAGCCTCTGATTCCCCAGCTTTGATTCCCCGCCTCTGATTCCCCATCTCTGATTCCCCGCCTCTGATTCCCCGTGTCTGATTCCCTGCCTCTGATTCCCCGCCTCTGATTCCCCGCATCTGATTCCCTGCCACTGATTCCCTGCCCCTGATTCCCCACCTCTGATTCCCCATATCTGATTCCCCGCCTCTGTTTTCTTGCCTCTGATTCCCTGCCTCTTATTCCCCATATCTGATTCCCCGCCTCTGATTCCCCAACTCTGATTCCCCGCCTCTGATTCCCCAGCTCTGAATCCCAGCCTCTGATTCCCCGCGTCTGATTCCCTGCCTCTGATTCCCCGCCTCTGATTCCCAATCTGTGATTCACAACCTCTGATGCCCCACCTCTGATTCCCCATATCTGATTCCCCGCCTCTGTTTCCCCGCCTCTGATTCCCCGCCTCTGATTCCCCATATCTGATTCCCCGCCTCTGATTGCCCACCTCTGATTCCCCGCGTCTGATTCCCTGCCTCTGATTCACCGCCTCTGATTCCCCATCTCTGATTCACCACCTCTGATTCCCGGCCTCTGATTCCCCATCTCTGATTCCGCACATCCGATTCCCTGCTTATGATTCCCCACCTCTGATTCCCCGCCTCTGATTCCCCATATCTGATTCCCTGCCTCTGTTTCCCCGCCTCTGATTCCCCATATGTGATTCCCCACCTCTGTTTCCCCGCCTCTGATTCCCCGCCTCTGTTTCCCCATCTCTGATTCACCGCCTGTGATTCGCCACCTCTGATTCCCCATATCTGATTCCCCACCTCTGTTTCCCCGCCTCTGATTCCCCGCCTCTGATTCTCCATATCTCATTCCCCGCCTCTGAATCCCCATCTCTGATTCCCGGACTCTGATTCCCCACCTCTGATTCCCGGCCTCTTATTCCCAGCATCTGATTCCCGGCCTCTGATTCCCGGCCTCTAATTCCCCGCTTCTGATTCTGATTCCCTGCCTCTGATTCCCCAACTCTGATTCCCCTCTTCTAATTCGCCAGCTATGATTCCCCGCCTCTGATTCCCTGCGTCTGATTCCCTGCCTCTGATTCCCCGCCTCTGATTCCCCTTCTCTGATTCACCACCTCTGAATCCCCACCTCTGATTCCCCATCTCTGATTCCGCATATCCGATTCCCTGCCTCTGATTCCCCGCCTCTGATTCCCCGCCTCTGATTCCCTGCCTCTGATTCGCAACCTCTAATTCCCCACCTCTGATTCCCCATATCTGATTCCCCGCCTCTGTTTCCCTTCCTCTGATTCCCGGCATCTGTTTCCCCATATCTGATTCCCCTCCTCTGATTCCCCAACTCTGATTCCCCGCCTCTGATTCCCCAGCTCTGATTCCCCGCCTTTTATTCCCGGCCTCTGATTCCCTGCCACTGATTCCCCGCCCCTGATTCCCCACCTCTGATTCCCCATATCTGATTCCCCGCCTCTGTTTCCCCAGCTCTGATTCCCCACCTCTGATTCCCCAGCTCTGATTCCCTGCCACTGATTCCCCGCCCCTGATTCCCCACCTCTGATTCCCCATATCTGATTCCCCGCCTCTGTTTCCCCAGCTCTGATTCCCTGCCTCTGATTCCCTGCCCTGATTCCCCATCTCTGTTTCACCGCCTTTGATTCGCCACCTCTGATTCCCCATATCTGATTCCCCGCCTCTGTTTCCCCGCCTCTGATTCCCTGCCTCTGATTCCCAACCTCTGATTCCACACCTCTGATTCCCCATATCTGATTCCCCGCCTCTATTTCCCCATATCTGATTCCCCGCCTCTGATTCCCCAACTCTGATTCCCCGCCTCTGATTCCCCAGCTCTGATTCCCGGCCTCTGATTCCCGGCGTCCGATTCCCTGCCTCTGATTCCCCGCCTCTTATTCCGCATCTCTGATTCCCCGCCTCTGATTCCCCGTGTCTGATTCCCTGCCTCTGATTCCCCGCCTCTGATTCCCCGCCTCTGATTCCCTGCCACTGATTCCCTGCCCCTGATTCCCCACTTCTGATTCCCCATATCTGATTCCCCGCCTCTGTTTCCCCGCCTCTGATTCCCCGCCTCTGATTCCCCATATCTGATTCCCTGCCTCTGATTCCCCAACTCTGATTCCCCGCCTCTGATTCCCGGCCTCTTATTCCCAGCATTTGATTCCCGGCCTCTGATTCCCGGCCTTTGATTCCCCGCTTCTGATTCTGATTCCCTGCCTCTGATTCCCCATCTCTGATTCCGCACATCTGATTCCCTGCCTCTGATTCCCCACCTCTGATTCCCTATATCTGATTCCCCGCCTCTGTTTCCCCGCCTCTGATTCCCCGCCTCTGTTTCCCCATATCTAATTCCCCACCTCTGATGCCCCAACTCTGATTCCCCGCCTCAGATTCCCCAGCTCTGATTCCCCGCCTCTGATTCCCCGCATCTGATTCCCCATGTCTGATTCCCCGCCTCTGTTTCCCCGCCTCTGATTCCCCGCCTCTGTTTCCCCATATCTGATTCCCCGCCTCTGATTCCCCAGCTCTGATTACCTGCCTCTGATTCCCTGCGTTCTATTCCCTGCCTCTGATTCCCCGCCTGTGATTCCCCATCTCTGATTCACCACCTCTGATTCACCACCTCTGATTCCCCATATCTAATTCCCCGCCTCTGTTTGCCCGCCTCTGATTCCCCGCCTCTGTTTCACCATATCTGATTCCCCGCCTCTGAATTCCCAACTCTGATTCCCTGCCTCTGATTCACCAGCTCTGATTCCCCGCCTTTGATTCCCCCCGTCTGATTCCCAGCCTCTAAATCCCCGTGTCTGATTACCTGCCTCTGATTCCCCGCCTCTGATTCCCCATCTCTGATTCACCGCCTCTGATTCCCCACCTCTGATTCCCCGTGTCTGATTCCCTTCCTCTGATTCCCCGCCTCTGATTCCCCGCCTCTGATTCCCTGCCACTGATTCCCCGCCCCTGATTCGCCGCCTCTGATTCCCCGCCTCTGATTCCCTGCCACTGATTCCCCGCCCCTGATTCCCAGCCTCTGATTCCCCATATCTGATTCCCTGCCTCTGATTCCCCATATCTGATTCCCCGCCTCTATTTCCCCATATCTGCTTCGCCGCCTCTGATTCCCCAACTATGATTCCCAGCCTCTGATTCCCCAGCTTTGATTCCCCGCCTCTGATTCCCCATCTCTGATTCCCCGCCTCTGATTCCCCGTGTCTGATTTCCTGCCTCTGATTCCCCGCCTCTGATTCCCCGCATCTGATTCCCTGCCACTGATTCCCTGCCCCTGATTCCCCACCTCTGATTCCCCATATCTGATTCCCCGCCTCTGTTTTCTTGCCTCTGATTCCCTGCCTCTTATTCCCCATATCTGATTCCCCGCCTCTGATTCCCCAACTCTGATTCCCCGCCTCTGATTCCCCAGCTCTGAATCCCAGCCTCTGATTCCCCGCGTCTGATTCCCTGCCTCTGATTCCCCGCCTCTGATTCCCAATCTGTGATTCACAACCTCTGATGCCCCACCTCTGATTCCCCATATCTGATTCCCCGCCTCTGTTTCCCCGCCTCTGATTCCCCGCCTCTGATTCCCCATATCTGATTCCCCGCCTCTGTTTCCCCAGCTCTGATTCCCTGCCTCTGATTCCCTGCCCTGATTCCCCATCTCTGTTTCACCGCCTTTGATTCGCCACCTCTGATTCCCCATATCTGATTCCCCGCCTCTGTTTCCCCGCCTCTGATTCCCTGCCTCTGATTCCCAACCTCTGATTCCACACCTCTGATTCCCCATATCTGATTCCCCGCCTCTATTTCCCCATATCTGATTCCCCGCCTCTGATTCCCCAACTCTGATTCCCCGCCTCTGATTCCCCAGCTCTGATTCCCGGCCTCTGATTCCCGGCGTCCGATTCCCTGCCTCTGATTCCCCGCCTCTTATTCCGCATCTCTGATTCCCCGCCTCTGATTCCCCGTGTCTGATTCCCTGCCTCTGATTCCCCGCCTCTGATTCCCCGCCTCTGATTCCCTGCCACTGATTCCCTGCCCCTGATTCCCCACTTCTGATTCCCCATATCTGATTCCCCGCCTCTGTTTCCCCGCCTCTGATTCCCCGCCTCTGATTCCCCATATCTGATTCCCTGCCTCTGATTCCCCAACTCTGATTCCCCGCCTCTGATTCCCGGCCTCTTATTCCCAGCATTTGATTCCCGGCCTCTGATTCCCGGCCTTTGATTCCCCGCTTCTGATTCTGATTCCCTGCCTCTGATTCCCCATCTCTGATTCCGCACATCTGATTCCCTGCCTCTGATTCCCCACCTCTGATTCCCTATATCTGATTCCCCGCCTCTGTTTCCCCGCCTCTGATTCCCCGCCTCTGTTTCCCCATATCTAATTCCCCACCTCTGATGCCCCAACTCTGATTCCCCGCCTCAGATTCCCCAGCTCTGATTCCCCGCCTCTGATTCCCCGCATCTGATTCCCCATGTCTGATTCCCCGCCTCTGTTTCCCCGCCTCTGATTCCCCGCCTCTGTTTCCCCATATCTGATTCCCCGCCTCTGATTCCCCAGCTCTGATTACCTGCCTCTGATTCCCTGCGTTCTATTCCCTGCCTCTGATTCCCCGCCTGTGATTCCCCATCTCTGATTCACCACCTCTGATTCACCACCTCTGATTCCCCATATCTAATTCCCCGCCTCTGTTTGCCCGCCTCTGATTCCCCGCCTCTGTTTCACCATATCTGATTCCCCGCCTCTGAATCCCCAACTCTGATTCCCTGCCTCTGATTCACCAGCTCTGATTCCCCGCCTTTGATTCCCCCCGTCTGATTCCCAGCCTCTAAATCCCCGTGTCTGATTTCCTGCCTCTGATTCCCCGCCTCTGATTCCCCATCTCTGATTCACCGCCTCTGATTCCCCACCTCTGATTCCCCGTGTCTGATTCCCTTCCTCTGATTCCCCGCCTCTGATTCCCCGCCTCTGATTCCCTGCCACTGATTCCCCGCCCCTGATTCGCCGCCTCTGATTCCCCGCCTCTGATTCCCTGCCACTGATTCCCCGCCCCTGATTCCCAGCCTCTGATTCCCCATATCTGATTCCCTGCCTCTGATTCCCCATATCTGATTCCCCGCCTCTATTTCCCCATATCTGCTTCGCCGCCTCTGATTCCCCAACTATGATTCCCAGCCTCTGATTCCCCAGCTTTGATTCCCCGCCTCTGATTCCCCATCTCTGATTCCCCGCCTCTGATTCCCCGTGTCTGATTCCCTGCCTCTGATTCCCCGCCTCTGATTCCCCGCATCTGATTCCCTGCCACTGATTCCCTGCCCCTGATTCCCCACCTCTGATTCCCCATATCTGATTCCCCGCCTCTGTTTTCTTGCCTCTGATTCCCTGCCTCTTATTCCCCATATCTGATTCCCCGCCTCTGATTCCCCAACTCTGATTCCCCGCCTCTGATTCCCCAGCTCTGAATCCCAGCCTCTGATTCCCCGCGTCTGATTCCCTGCCTCTGATTCCCCGCCTCTGATTCCCAATCTGTGATTCACAACCTCTGATGCCCCACCTCTGATTCCCCATATCTGATTCCCCGCCTCTGTTTCCCCGCCTCTGATTCCCCGCCTCTGATTCCCCATATCTGATTCCCCGCCTCTGATTGCCCACCTCTGATTCCCCGCGTCTGATTCCCTGCCTCTGATTCACCGCCTCTGATTCCCCATCTCTGATTCACCACCTCTGATTCCCGGCCTCTGATTCCCCATCTCTGATTCCGCACATCCGATTCCCTGCTTATGATTCCCCACCTCTGATTCCCCGCCTCTGATTCCCCATATCTGATTCCCTGCCTCTGTTTCCCCGCCTCTGATTCCCCATATGTGATTCCCCACCTCTGTTTCCCCGCCTCTGATTCCCCGCCTCTGTTTCCCCATCTCTGATTCACCGCCTGTGATTCGCCACCTCTGATTCCCCATATCTGATTCCCCACCTCTGTTTCCCCGCCTCTGATTCCCCGCCTCTGATTCTCCATATCTCATTCCCCGCCTCTGAATCCCCATCTCTGATTCCCGGACTCTGATTCCCCACCTCTGATTCCCGGCCTCTTATTCCCAGCATCTGATTCCCGGCCTCTGATTCCCGGCCTCTAATTCCCCGCTTCTGATTCTGATTCCCTGCCTCTGATTCCCCATCTCTGATTCCGCACATCTGATTCCCTGCCTCTGATTCCCCACCTCTGATTCCCCATATCTGATTCCCCGCCTCTGTTTCCCTGCCTCTGATTCCCCGCCTCTGTTTCCCCCTATCTAATTCCCCACCTCTGATGCCCCAACTCTGATTCCCCGCCTCTGATTCCCCAGCTCTGATTCCCCACCTCTGATTCCCCGCATCCGATTCCCCATGTCTGATTCCCCGCCTCTGTTTCCCCGCCTCTGATTCCCCGCCTCTGTTTCCCCATATCTGATTCCCCGCCTCTGATTCCCCAGCTCTGATTCCCTGCCTCTGATTCCCCGCGTTCTATTCCCGGCCTCTGATTCCCCGCCTGTGATTCCCCATCTCTGATTTACCACCTCTGATTCCCCACCTCTGATTCCCCATATCTAATTCCCCGCCTCTGTTTGCCCGCCTCTGATTCCCCGCCTCTGTTTCCCCATATCTGATTCCCCGCCTCTGAATCCCCAACTCTGATTCCCTGCCTCTGATTCACCAGCTCTGATTCCCCGCCTTTGATTCCCCCCGTCTGATTCCCAACCTCTGAGTCCCCGTGTCTGATTTCCTGCCTCTGATTCCCCGCCTCTGATTCCCCATCTCTGATTCACCGCCTCTGATTCACCACCTCTGATTCCCCATCTCTGATTCCGCACATCCGATTCCCTGCCTCTGATTCCCCGACTCTGATTCCCCACCTCTGATTCCCCAGCTCTGATTCCCCGCCTCTGATTCCCCGCGTCTGATTCCCTGCCTCTGATTCCCCGCCTCTGATTCCCCATCTCTGATTCCCCACCTCTGATTCCCCGTGTCTGATTCCCTGCCTCTGAATCCCCGCCTCTGATTCCCCGCCTCTGATTCCCTGCCACTGATTACCCGCCCCTGATTCCCCACCTCTGATTCCCCATATCTTATTCCCCGCCTCTGTTTGCCCCCTCTGATTCCCAGCCTCTGATTCCCCATATCTGATTCCCCGCCTCTGATTCCCCATATCTGATTCCCCGCCTCTATTTCCCCATATCTGCTTCGCCGCCTCTGATTCCCCAACGCTGATTCCCCGCCTCTGATTCCCCAGCTCTGATTTCCCGCCTCTGATTTCCGGCATCCGATTCCCTGCCTCTGATTCCCCGCCTCTGATTCCCCATCTCTGATTCCCCGCCTCTGATTCCCCGTGTCTGATTCCCCGCCTCTGATTCCCCGCGTCTGATTCCCTGCCTCTGATTCCCCGCCTCTGATTCCCCATCTCTGATTCCCCACCTCTGATTCCCCGTGTCTGATTCCCTGCCTCTGAATCCCCGCCTCTGATTCCCCGCCTCTGATTCCCTGCCACTGATTACCCGCCCCTGATTCCCCACCTCTGATTCCCCATATCTTATTCCCCGCCTCCGTTTCCCCCCTCTGATTCCCAGCCTCTGATTCCCCATATCTGATTCCCCGCCTCTGATTCCCCATATCTGATTCCCCGCCTCTATTTCCCCATATCTGCTTCGCCGCCTCTGATTCCCCAACGCTGATTCCCCGCCTCTGATTCCCCAGCTCTGATTTCCCGCCTCTGATTTCCGGCATCCGATTCCCTGCCTCTGATTCCCCGCCTCTGATTCCCCATCTCTGATTCCCCGCCTCTGATTCCCCGTGTCTGATTCCCCGCCTCTGATTCCCTGCCTCTGATTCCCAACCTCTGATTCCCCACCTCTGAATCCTCATATCTGATTCCCCGCCTCTGTTTCCCCGCCTCTGATTCCCCGCCTCTGTTTCCCCATATCTGATTCCCCGCCTCTGATTCCCCAACTCTCATTCCCCTCCTCTAATTCGCCAGCTATGATTCCCCGCCTCTGATTCCCTGCGTCTGATTCCCTGCCTCTGATTCCCCGCCTCTGATTCCCCTTCTCTGATTCACCACCTCTGAATCCCCACCTCTGATTCCCCATCTCTGATTCCGCACATCCGATTCCCTGCTTCTGATTCCCCGCCTCTGATTCCCAGCCTCTGATTCCCTGCCTCTGATTCGCAACCTCTAATTACCCACCTCTGATTCCCCATATCTGATTCCCCGCCTCTGCTTCCCTGCCTCTGATTGCCGGCCTCTGTTTCCCCATATCTGATTCCCCTCCTCTGATTCCCCAACTCTGATTCCCCGCCTCTGATTCCCCAGCTCTGATTCCCCGCCTTTTATTCCCGGCCTCTGATTCCCTGCCACTGATTCCCCGCCCCTGATTCCCCACCTCTGATTCCCCATATCTGATTCCCCGCCTCTGTTTCCCCAGCTCTGATTCCCCACCTCTGATTCCCCAGCTCTGATTCCCTGCCACTGATTCCCCGCCCCTGATTCCCCACCTCTGATTCCCCATATCTGATTCCCCGCCTCTGTTTCCCCAGCTCTGATTCCCTGCCTCTGATTCCCTGCCCTGATTCCCCATCTCTGTTTCACCGCCTTTGATTCGCCACCTCTGATTCCCCATATCTGATTCCCCGCCTCTGTTTCCCCGCCTCTGATTCCCTGCCACTGATTCCCCGCCCCTGATTCCCAGCCTCTGATTCCCCATATCTGATTCCCTGCCTCTGATTCCCCATATCTGATTCCAAGCCTCTATTTCCCCATATCTGCTTCGCCGCCTCTGATTCCCCAACTATGATTCCCAGCCTCTGATTCCCCATCTCTGATTCCCCGCCTCTGATTCCCCGTGTCTGATTCCCTGCCTCTGATTCCCCACCTCTGATTCCCCGCATCTGATTCCCTGCCACTGATTCCCTGCCCCTGATTCCCCACCTCTGATTCCCCATATCTGATTCCCCGCCTCTTTCTTGCCTCTGATTCCCTGCCTCTTATTCCCCATATCTGATTCCCCGCCTCTGATTCCCCAACTCTGATTACCCGCCTCTGATTCCCCAGCTCTGAATCCCAGCCTCTGATTCCCCGCGTCTGATTCCCTGCCTCTGATTCCCCGCCTCTGATTCCCAATCTGTGATTCACAACCTCTGATGCCCCACCTCTGATTCCCCATATCTGATTCCCCGCCTCTGTTTCCCCACCTCTGATTCCCCGCCTCTGATTCCCCATATCTGATTCCCCGCCTCTGATTGCCCACCTCTGATTCCCCGCGTCTGATTCCCTGCCTCTGATTCACCGCCTCTGATTCCCCATCTCTGATTCACCACCTCTGATTCCCGGCCTCTGATTCCCCATCTCTGATTCCGCACACCCGATTCCCTGCTTATGATTCCCCACCTCTGATTCCCCGCCTCTGATTCCCCATATCTGATTCCCTGCCTCTGTTTCCCCGCCTCTGATTCCCCATATGTGATTCCCCACCTCTGTTTCCCCGCCTCTGATTCCCCGCCTCTGTTTCCCCATCTCTGATTCACCGCCTGTGATTCGCCACCTCTGATTCCCCATATCTGATTCCCCACCTCTGTTTCCCCGCCTCTGATTCCCCGCCTCTGATTCTCCATATCTCATTCCCCGCCTCTGAATCCCCATCTCTGATTCCCGGACTCTGATTCCCCACCTCTGATTCCCGGCATCTTATTCCCAGCATCTGATTCCCGGCCTCTGATTCCCGGCCTCTAATTCCCCGCTTCTGATTCTGATTCCCTGCCTCTGATTCCCCATCTCTGATTCCGCACATCTGATTCCCTGCCTCTGATTCCCCACCTCTGATTCCCCATATCTGATTCCCCGCCTCTGTTTCCCTGCCTCTGATTCCCCGCCTCTGATTCCCCATATCTGATTCCCCGCCTCTGATTCCCCATATCTGATTCCCCGCCTCATTTTCCCCATATCTGCTTCGCCGCCTCTGATTCCCCAACTCTGATTCCCCTCCTCTGATTCCCCAGCTCTGATTTCCCGCCTCTGATTTCCGGCATCCGATTCCCTGCCTCTGATTCCCCGCCTCTGATTCCCCATCTCTGATTCCCCGCCTCTGATTCCCCGTGTCTGATTCCCTGCCTCTGATTCCCCGCCTCTGATTCCCCGCGTCTGATTCCCTGCCACTGATTCCCTGCCCCTGATTCCCCACCTCTGATTCCCCATATCTGATTCCCCGCCTCTGTTTCCCCGCCTCTGATTCCCCGCCTCTGTTTCCCCATATCTGATTCACCGCCTCTGATTTCCCAACTCTGATTCCCCTCTTCTAATTCGCCAGCTAAGATTCCCCGCCTCTGATTCCCTGCGTCTGATTCCCTGCCTCTGATTCCCCGCCTCTGATTCCCCTTCTCTGATTCACCACCTCTGAATCCCCACCTCTGATTCCCCATCTCTGATTCCGCACATCCGATTCCCTGCCTCTGATTCCCCGCCTCTGATTCCCCGCCTCTGATTCCCTGCCTCTGATTCGCAACCTCTAATTCCCCACCTCTGATTCCCCATATCTGATTCCCCGCCTCTGTTTCCCTGCCTCTGATTCCCGGCCTCTGTTTCCCCATATCTGATTCCCCTCCTCTGATTCCCCAACTCTGATTCCCCGCCTCTGATTCCCCAGCTCTGATTCCCCGCCTTTTATTCCCGGCCTCTGATTCCCTGCCACTGATTCCCCGCCCCTGACTCCCCACCTCTGATTCCTCATATCTGATTCCCCGCCTCTGTTTCCCCAGCTCTGATTCCCCACCTCTGATTCCCCAGCTCTGATTCCCTGCCACTGATTCCCCGCCCCTGATTCCCCACCTCTGATTCCCCATATCTGATTCCCCGCCTCTGTTTCCCCAGCTCTGATTCCCAGCCTCTGATTCCCTGCCCTGATTCCCCATCTCTGTTTCACCGCCTTTGATTCGCCACCTCTGATTCCCCATATCTGATTCCCCGCCTCTGTTTCCCCGCCTCTGATTCCCTGCCTCTGATTCCCAACCTATGATTCCACACCTCTGATTCCCCATATCTGATTCCCCGCCTCTATTTCCCCATATCTGATTCCCCGCCTCTGATTCCCCAACTCTGATTCCCCGCCTCTGATTCCCCAGCTCTGATTCCCGGCCTCTGATTCCCAGCGTCCGATTCCCTGCCTCTGATTCCCCGCCTCTTATTCCGCATCTCTGATTCCCCGCCTCTGATTCCCCGTGTCTGATTCCCTGCCTCTGATTCCCCGCCTCTGATACCCCGCCTCTGATTCCCTGCCACTGATTCCCTGCCCCTGATTCCCCACTTCTGATTCCCCATATCTGACTCCCCGCCTCTGTTTCCCCGCCTCTGATTCCCCGCCTCTGATTCCCCATATCTGATTCCCTGCCTCTGATTCCCCAACTCTGATTCCCCGCCTCTGATTCCCGGCCTCTTATTCCCAGCATTTGATTCCCGGCCTCTGATTCCCGGCCTTTGATTCCCCGCTTCTGATTCTGATTCCCTGCCTCTGATTCCCCATCTCTGATTCCGCACATCTGATTCCCTGCCTCTGATTCCCCACCTCTGATTCCCTATATCTGATTCCCCGCCTCTGTTTCCCCGCCTCTGATTCCCCGCCTCTGTTTCCCCATATCTAATTCCCAACCTCTGATGCCCCAACTCTGATTCCCCGCCTCAGATTCCCCAGCTCTGATTCCCCGCCTCTGATTCCCCGCATCTGATTCCCCATGTCTGATTCCCCGCCTCTGTTTCCCCGCCTCTGATTCCCCGCCTCTGTTTCCCCATATCTGATTCCCCGCCTCTGATTCCCCAGCTCTGATTACCTGCCTCTGATTCCCTGCGTTCTATTCCCTGCCTCTGATTCCCCGCCTGTGATTCCCCATCTCTGATTCACCGCCTCTGTTTGCCCGCCTCTGATTCCCCGCCTCTGTTTCCCCATATCTGATTCCCCGCCTCTGAATCCCCAACTCTGATTCCCTGCCTCTGATTCACCAGCTCTGATTCCCCGCCTTTGATTCCCCCCGTCTGATTCCCAGCCTCTAAATCCCCGTGTCTGATTTCCTGCCTCTGATTCCCCGCCTCTGATTCCCCATCTCTGATTCACCGCCTCTGATTCCCCACCTCTGATTCCCCGTGTCTGATTCCCTTCCTCTGATTCCCCGCCTCTGATTCCCCGCCTCTGATTCCCTGCCACTGATTCCCCGCCCCTGATTCCCCGCCTCTGATTCCCCGCCTCTGATTCCCTGCCACTGATTCCCCGCCCCTGATTCCCAGCCTCTGATTCCCCATATCTGATTCCCTGCCTCTGATTCCCCATATCTGATTCCCCGCCTCTATTTCCCCATATCTGCTTCGCCGCCTCTGATTCCCCAACTATGATTCCCAGCCTCTGATTCCCCAGCTCTGATTCCCCGCCTCTGATTCCCCATCTCTGATTCCCCGCCTCTGATTCCCCGTGTCTGATTCCCTGCCTCTGATTCCCCGCCTCTGATTCCCCGCATATGATTCCCTGCCACTGATTCCCTGCCCCTGATTCCCCACCTCTGATTCCCCATATCTGATTCCCCGCCTCTGATTCCCCATATCTGATTCCCCGCTTCTATTTCCCCATATCTGCTTCGCCGCCTCTGATTCCCCAACTATGATTCCCCACCTCTGAATCCCCATATCTGATTCCCCGCCTCTGTTTCCCCGCCTCTGATTCCCCGCCTCTGTTTCCCCATATCTGATTCCCCGCCTCTGATTCCCCAACTCTCATTCCCCTCCTCTAATTCGCCAGCTATGATTCCCCGCCTCTGATTCCCTGCGTCTGATTCCCTGCCTCTGATTCCCCGCCTCTGATTCCCCTTCTCTGATTCACCACCTCTGAATCCCCACCTCTGATTCCCCATCTCTGATTCCGCACATCCGATTCCCTGCTTCTGATTCCCCGCCTCTGATTCCCAGCCTCTGATTCCCTGCCTCTGATTCGCAACCTCTAATTACCCACCTCTGATTCCCCATATCTGATTCCCCGCCTTTGCTTCCCTGCCTCTGATTGCCGGCCTCTGTTTCCCCATATCTGATTCCCCTCCTCTGATTCCCCAACTCTGATTCCCCGCCTCTGATTCCCCAGCTCTGATTCCCCGCCTTTTATTCCCGGCCTCTGATTCACTGCCACTGATTCCCCGCCCCTGATTCCCCACCTCTGATTCCCCGTATCTGATTCCCCGCCTCTGTTTCCCCAGCTCTGATTCCCCACCTCTGATTCCCCAGCTCTGATTCCCCATCTCTGTTTCACCGCCTTTGATTCGCCACCTCTGATTCCCCATATCTGATTCCCCGCCTCTGTTTCCCCGCCTCTGATTCCCTGCCACTGATTCCCCGCCCCTGATTCCCAGCCTCTGATTCCCCATATCTGATTCCCTGCCTCTGATTCCCCATATCTGATTCCCCGCCTCTATTTCCCCATATCTGCTTCGCCGCCTCTGATTCCCCAACTATGATTCCCAGCCTCTGATTCCCCAGCTCTGATTCCCCGCCTCTGATTCCCCATCTCTGATTCCCCGCCTCTGATTCCCCGTGTCTGATTCCCTGCCTCTGATTCCCCGCCTCTGATTCCCCGCATCTGATTCCCTGCCACTGATTCCCTGCCCCTGATTCCCCACCTCTGATTCCCCATATCTGATTCCCCGCCTCTGTTTTCTTGCCTCTGATTCCCTGCCTCTTATTCCCCATATCTGATTCCCCGCCTCTGATTCCCCAACTCTGATTACCCGCCTCTGATTCCCCAGCTCTGAATCCCAGCCTCTGATTCCCCGCGTCTGATTCCCTGCCTCTGATTCCCCGCCTCTGATTCCCAATCTGTGATTCACAACCTCTGATGCCCCACCTCTGATTCCCCATATCTGATTCCCCGCCTCTGTTTCCCCGCCTCTGATTCCCCGCCTCTGATTCCCCATATCTGATTCCCCGCCTCTAATTGCCCACCTCTGATTCCCCGCGTCTGATTCCCTGCCTCTGATTCACCGCCTCTGATTCCCCATCTCTGATTCACCACCTCTGATTCCCGGCCTCTGATTTCCCATCTCTGATTCCGCACATCCGATTCCCTGCTTATGATTCCCCACCTCTGATTCCCCGCCTCTGATTCCCCATATCTGATTCCCTGCCTCTGTTTCCCCGCCTCTGATTCCCCATATGTGATTCCCCACCTCTGTTTCCCCGCCTCTGATTCCCCGCCTCTGTTTCCCCATCTCTGATTCACCGCCTGTGATTCGCCACCTCTGATTCCCCATATCTGATTCCCCACCTCTGTTTCCCCGCCTCTGATTCCCCGCCTCTGATTCTCCATATCTCATTCCCCGCCTCTGAATCCCCATCTCTGATTCCCGGACTCTGATTCCCCACCTCTGATTCCCGGCCTCTTATTCCCAGCATCTGATTCCCGGCCTCTGATTCCCGGCCTCTAATTCCCCGCTTCTGATTCTGATTCCCTGCCTCTGATTCCCCATCTCTGATTCCGCACATCTGATTCCCTGCCTCTGATTCCCCACCTCTGATTCCCCATATCTGATTCCCCGCCTCTGTTTCCCTGCCTCTGATTCCCCGCCTCTGATTCCCCATATCTGATTCCCCGCCTCTGATTCCCCATATCTGATTCCCCGCCTCATTTTCCCCATATCTGCTTCGCCGCCTCTGATTCCCCAACTCTGATTCCCCTCCTCTGATTCCCCAGCTCTGATTTCCCGCCTCTGATTTCCAGCATCCGATTCCCTGCCTCTGATTCCCCGCCTCTGATTCCCCATCTCTGATTCCCCGCCTCTGATTCCCCGTGTCTGATTCCCTGCCTCTAATTCCCCGCCTCTGATTCCCCGCATCTGATTCCCTGCCACTGATTCCCTGCCCCTGATTCCCCACCTCTGATTCCCCATATCTGATTCCCCGCCTCTGTTTCCCCGCCTCTGATTCCCCGCCTCTGTTTCCCCATATCTGATTCACCGCCTCTGATTTCCCAACTCTGATTCCCCTCTTCTAATTCGCCAGCTATGATTCCCCGCCTCTGATTCCCTGCGTCTGATTCCCTGCCTCTGATTCCCCGCCTCTGATTCCCCTTCTCTGATTCACCACCTCTGAATCCCCACCTCTGATTCCCCATCTCTGATTCCGCACATCCGATTCCCTGCCTCTGATTCCCCGCCTCTGATTCCCCGCCTCTGATTCCCTGCCTCTGATTCGCAACCTCTAATTCCCCACCTCTGATTCCCCATATCTGATTCCCCGCCTCTGTTTCCCTGCCTCTGATTCCCGGCCTCTGTTTCCCCATATCTGATTCCCCTCCTCTGATTCCCCAACTCTGATTCCCCGCCTCTGATTCCCCAGCTCTGATTCCCCGCCTTTTATTCCCGGCCTCTGATTCCCTGCCACTGATTCCCCGCCCCTGATTCCCCACCTCTGATTCCCGATATCTGATTCCCCGCCTCTGTTTCCCCAGCTCTGATTCCCCACCTCTGATTCCCCAGCTCTGATTCCCTGCCACTGATTCCCCGCCCCTGATTCCCCACCTCTGATTCCCCATATCTGATTCCCCGCCTCTGTTTCCCCAGCTCTGATTCCCTGCCTCTGATTCCCTGCCCTGATTCCCCATCTCTGTTTCACCGCCTTTGATTCGCCACCTCTGATTCCCCATATCTGATTCCCCGCCTCTGTTTCCCCGCCTCTGATTCCCTGCCTCTGATTCCCAACCTCTGATTCCACACCTCTGATTCCCCATATCTGATTCCCCGCCTCTATTTCCCCATATCTGATTCCCCGCCTCTGATTCCCCAACTCTGATTCCCCGCCTCTGATTCCCCAGCTCTGATTCCCGGCCTCTGATTCCCGGCGTCCGATTCCCTGCCTCTGATTCCCCGCCTCTTATTCCGCATCTCTGATTCCCCGCCTCTGATTCCCCGTGTCTGATTCCCTGCCTCTGATTCCCCGCCTCTGATACCCCGCCTCTGATTCCCTGCCACTGATTCCCTGCCCCTGATTCCCCACTTCTGATTCCCCATATCTGATTCCCCGCCTCTGTTTCCCCGCCTCTGATTCCCCGCCTCTGATTCCCCATATCTGATTCCCTGCCTCTGATTCCCCAACTCTGATTCCCCGCCTCTGATTCCCGGCCTCTTATTCCCAGCATTTGATTCCCGGCCTCTGATTCCCGGCCTTTGATTCCCCGCTTCTGATTCTGATTCCCTGCCTCTGATTCCCCATCTCTGATTCCGCACATCTGATTCCCTGCCTCTGATTCCCCACCTCTGATTCCCTATATCTGATTCCCCGCCTCTGTTTCCCCGCCTCTGATTCCCCGCCTCTGTTTCCCCATATCTAATTCCCCACCTCTGATGCCCCAACTCTGATTCCCCGCCTCAGATTCCCCAGCTCTGATTTCCCGCCTCTGATTCCCCGCATCTGATTCCCCATGTCTGATTCCCCGCCTCTGTTTCCCCGCCTCTGATTCCCCGCCTCTGTTTCCCCATATCTGATTCCCCGCCTCTGATTCCCCAGCTCTGAATACCTGCCTCTGATTCCCTGCGTTCTATTCCCTGCCTCTGATTCCCCGCCTGTGATTCCCCATCTCTGATTCACCACCTCTGATTCCCCACCTCTGATTCCCCATATCTAATTCCCCGCCTCTGTTTGCCCGCCTCTGATTCCCCGCCTCTGTTTCCCCATATCTGATTCCCCGCCTCTGAATCCCCAACTCTGATTCCCTGCCTCTGATTCACCAGCTCTGATTCCCCGCCTTTGATTCCCCCCGTCTGATTCCCAGCCTCTAAATCCCCGTGTCTGATTTCCTGCCTCTGATTCCCCGCCTCTGATTCCCCATCTCTGATTCACCGCCTCTGATTCCCCACCTCTGATTCCCCGTGTCTGATTCCCTTCCTCTGATTCCCCGCCTCTGATTCCCCGCCTCTGATTCCCTGCCACTGATTCCCCACCCCTGATTCCCCGCCTCTGATTCCCCGCCTCTGATTCCCTGCCACTGATTCCCCGCCCCTGATTCCCAGCCTCTGATTCCCCATATCTGCTTCGCCGCCTCTGATTCCCCAACTATGATTCCCAGCCTCTGATTCCCCAGCTCTGATTCCCCGCCTCTGATTCCCCATCTCTGATTCCCCGCCTCTGATTCCCCGTGTCTGATTCCCTGCCTCTGATTCCCCGCCTCTGATTCCCCGCATATGATTCCCTGCCACTGATTCCCTGCCCCTGATTCCCCACCTCTGATTCCCCATATCTGATTCCCCGCCTCTGATTCCCCATATCTGATTCCCCGCCTCTATTTCCCCATATCTGCTTCGCCGCCTCTGATTCCCCAACTATGATTCCCAGCCTCTGATTCCCCATCTCTGATTCCCCGCCTCTGATTCCCCATCTCTGATTCCCCGCCTCTGATTCCCCGTGTCTGATTCCCTGCCTCTGATTCCCCGCCTATGATTCCCCGCATCTGATTCCCTGCCACTGATTCCCTGCCCCTGATTCCCCACCTCTGATTCCCCATATCTGATTCCCCGCCTCTGTTTTCTTGCCTCTGATTCCCTGCCTCTTATTCCCCATATCTGATTCCCCGCCTCTGATTCCCCAACTCTGATTCCCCGCCTCTGATTCCCCAGCTCTGAATCCCAGCCTCTGATTCCCCGCGTCTGATTCCCTGCCTCTGATTCCCCGCCTCTGATTCCCAATCTGTGATTCACAACCTCTGATGCCCCACCTCTGATTCCCCATATCTGATTCCCCGCCTCTGTTTCCCCGCCTCTGATTCCCCGCCTCTGATTCCCCATATCTGATTCCCCGCCTCTGATTGCCCACCTCTGATTTCCCGCGTCTGATTCCCTGCCTCTGATTCACCGCCTCTGATTCCCCATCTCTGATTCACCACCTCTGATTCCCGGCCTCTGATTCCCCATCTCTGATTCCGCACATCCGATTCCCTGCTTATGATTCCCCACCTCTGATTCCCCGCCTCTTATTCCCCATATCTGATTCCCTGCCTCTGTTTCCCCGCCTCTGATTCCCCATATGTGATTCCCCACCTCTGTTTCCCCGCCTCTGATTCCCCGCCTCTGTTTCCCCATCTCTGATTCACCGCCTGTGATTCGCCACCTCTGATTCCCCATATCTGACTCCCCACCTCTGTTTCCCCGCCTCTGATTCCCCGCCTCTGATTCTCCATATCTCATTCCCCGCCTCTGAATCCCCATCTCTGATTCCCGGACTCTGATTCCCCACCTCTGATTCCCGGCCTCTTATTCCCAGCATCTGATTCCCGGCCTCTGATTCCCGGCCTCTAATTCCCCGCTTCTGATTCTGATTCCCTGCCTCTGATTCCCCATCTCTGATTCCGCACATCTGATTCCCTGCCTCTGATTCCCCACCTCTGATTCCCCATATCTGATTGCCCGCCTCTGTTTCCCTGCCTCTGATTCCCCGCCTCTGTTTCCCCCTATCTAATTCCCCACCTCTGATGCCCCAACTCTGATTCCCCGCCTCTGATTCCCCAGCTCTGATTCCCCACCTCTGATTCCCCGCATCCGATTCCCCATGTCTGATTCCCCGCCTCTGTTTCCCCGCCTCTGATTCCCCGCCTCTGTTTCCCCATATCTGATTCCCCGCCTCTGATTCCCCAGCTCTGATTCCCTGCCTCTGATTCCCCGCGTTCTATTCCCGGCCTCTGATTCCCCGCCTGTGATTCCCCATCTCTGATATACCACCTCTGATTCCCCACCTCTGATTCCCCATATCTAATTCCCCGCCTCTGTTTGCCCGCCTCTGATTCCCCGCCTCTGTTTCCCCATATCTGATTCCCCGCCTCTGAATCCCCAACTCTGATTCCCTGCGTCTGATTCACCAGCTCTGATTCCCCGCCTTTGATTCCCCCCGTCTGATTCCCAACCTCTGAGTCCCCGTGTCTGATTTCCTGCCTCTGTTTCCCCGCCTCTGATTCCCCGCCTCTGATTCCCCATATCTGATTCCCTGCCTCTGATTCCCCAACTCTGATTCCCCGCCTCTGATTCCCGGCCTCTTATTCCCAGCATTTGATTCCCGGCCTCTGATTCCCGGCCTTTGATTCCCCGCTTCTGATTCTGATTCCCTGCCTCTGATTCCCCATCTCTGATTCCGCACATCTGATTCCCTGCCTCTGATTCCCCACCTCTGATTCCCTATATCTGATTCCCCGCCTCTGTTTCCCCGCCTCTGATTCCCCGCCTCTGTTTCCCCATATCTAATTCCCCACCTCTGATGCCCCAACTCTGATTCCCCGCCTCAGATTCCCCAGCTCTGATTTCCCGCCTCTGATTCCCCGCATCTGATTCCCCATGTCTGATTCCCCGCCTCTGTTTCCCCGCCTCTGATTCCCCGCCTCTGTTTCCCCATATCTGATTCCCCGCCTCTGATTCCCCAGCTCTGATTACCTGCCTCTGATTCCCTGCGTTCTATTCCCTGCCTCTGATTCCCCGCCTGTGATTCCCCATCTCTGATTCACCACCTCTGATTCCCCACCTCTGATTCCCCATATCTAATTCCCCGCCTCTGTTTGCCCGCCTCTGATTCCCCGCCTCTGTTTCCCCATATCTGATTCCCCGCCTCTGAATCCCCAACTCTGATTCCCTGCCTCTGATTCACCAGCTCTGATTCCCCGCCTTTGATTCCCCCCGTCTGATTCCCAGCCTCTAAATCCCCGTGTCTGATTTCCTGCCTCTGATTCCCCGCCTCTGATTCCCCATCTCTGATTCACCGCCTCTGATTCCCCACCTCTGATTCCCCGTGTCTGATTCCCTTCCTCTGATTCCCCGCCTCTGATTCCCCGCCTCTGATTCCCTGCCACTGATTCCCCACCCCTGATTCCCCGCCTCTTATTCCCCGCCTCTGATTCCCTGCCACTGATTCCCCGCCCCTGATTCCCAGCCTCTGATTCCCCATATCTGATTCCCTGCCTCTGATTCCCCATATCTGATTCCCCGCCTCTATTTCCCCATATCTGCTTCGCCGCCTCTGATTCCCCAACTATGATTCCCAGCCTCTGATTCCCCAGCTCTGATTCCCCGCCTCTGATTCCCCATCTCTGATTCCCCGCCTCTGATTCCCCGTGTCTGATTCCCTGCCTCTGATTCCCCGCCTCTGATTCCCCGCATATGATTCCCTGCCACTGATTCCCTGCCCCTGATTCCCCACCTCTGATTCCCCATATCTGATTCCCCGCCTCTGATTCCCCATATCTGATTCCCCGCCTCTATTTCCCCATATCTGCTTCGCCGCCTCTGATTCCCCAACTATGATTCCCAGCCTCTGATTCCCCAGCTCTGATTCCCCGCCTCTGATTCCCCATCTCTGATTCCCCGCCTCTGATTCCCCGTGTCTGATTCCCTGCCTCTGATTCCCCGCCTCTGATTCCCCGCATCTGATTCCCTGCCACTGATTCCCTGCCCCTGATTCCCCACCTCTGATTCCCCATATCTGATTCCCCGCCTCTGTTTTCTTGCCTCTGATTCCCTGCCTCTTATTCCCCATATCTGATTCCCCGCCTCTGATTCCCCAACTCTGATTCCCCGCCTCTGATTCCCCAGCTCTGAATCCCAGCCTCTGATTCCCCGCGTCTGATTCCCTGCCTCTGATTCCCCGCCTCTGATTCCCAATCTGTGATTCACAACCTCTGATGCCCCACCTCTGATTCCCCATATCTGATTCCCCGCCTCTGTTTCCCCGCCTCTGATTCCCCGCCTCTGATTCCCCATATCTGATTCCCCGCCTCTGATTGCCCACCTCTGATTTCCCGCGTCTGATTCCCTGCCTCTGATTCACCGCCTCTGATTCCCCATCTCTGATTCACCACCTCTGATTCCCGGCCTCTGATTCCCCATCTCTGATTCCGCACATCCGATTCCCTGCTTATGATTCCCCACCTCTGATTCCCCGCCTCTTATTCCCCATATCTGATTCCCTGCCTCTGTTTCCCCGCCTCTGATTCCCCATATGTGATTCCCCACCTCTGTTTCCCCGCCTCTGATTCCCCGCCTCTGTTTCCCCATCTCTGATTCACCGCCTGTGATTCGCCACCTCTGATTCCCCATATCTGATTCCCCACCTCTGTTTCCCCGCCTCTGATTCCCAGCCTCTGATTCTCCATATCTCATTCCCCGCCTCTGAATCCCCATCTCTGATTCCCGGACTCTGATTCCCCACCTCTGATTCCCGGCCTCTTATTCCCAGCATCTGATTCCCGGCCTCTGATTCCCGGCCTCTAATTCCCCGCTTCTGATTCTGATTCCCTGCCTCTGATTCCCCATCTCTGATTCCGCACATCTGATTCCCTGCCTCTGATTCCCCACCTCTGATTCCCCATATCTGATTGCCCGCCTCTGTTTCCCTGCCTCTGATTCCCCGCCTCTGTTTCCCCCTATCTAATTCCCCACCTCTGATGCCCCAACTCTGATTCCCCGCCTCTGATTCCCCAGCTCTGATTCCCCACCTCTGATTCCCCGCATCCGATTCCCCATGTCTGATTCCCCGCCTCTGTTTCCCCGCCTCTGATTCCCCGCCTCTGTTTCCCCATATCTGATTCCCCGCCTCTGATTCCCCAGCTCTGATTCCCTGCCTCTGATTCCCCGCGTTCTATTCCCGGCCTCTGATTCCCCGCCTGTGATTCCCCATCTCTGATATACCACATCTGATTCCCCACCTCTGATTCCCCATATCTAATTCCCCGCCTCTGTTTGCCCGCCTCTGATTCCCCGCCTCTGTTTCCCCATATCTGATTCCCCGCCTCTGAATCCCCAACTCTGATTCCCTGCGTCTGATTCACCAGCTCTGATTCCCCGCCTTTGATTCCCCCCGTCTGATTCCCAACCTCTAAGTCCCCGTGTCTGATTTCCTGCCTCTGATTCCCCGCCTCTGATTCCCCATCTCTGATTCACCACCTCTGATTCCCCACCTCTGATTCCCCATCTCTGATTCCGCACATCCGATTCCCTGCCTCTGATTCCCCGACTCTGATTCCCCACCTCTGATTCCCCAGCTCTGATTCACCGCCTCTGATTCCCCGCGTCTGATTCCCTGCCTCTGATTCCCCGCCTCTGATTCCCCATCTCTGATTCCCCACCTCTGATTCCCCGTGTCTGATTCCCTGCCTCTGAATCCCCGCCTCTGATTCCCCGCCTCTGATTCCCTGCCACTGATTACCCGCCCCTGATTCCCCACCTCTGATTCCCCATATCTTATTCCCCGCCTCTGTTTCCCCCCTCTGATTCCCAGCCTCTGATTCCCCATATCTGATTCCCCGCCTCTGATTCCCCATATCTGATTCCCAGCCTCTATTTCCCCATATCTGCTTCGCCGCCTCTGATTCCCCAACGCTGATTCCCTGCCTCTGATTCCACAGCTCTGATTTCCCGCCTCTGATTTCCGGCATCCGATTCCCTGCCTCTGATTCCCCGCCTCTGATTCCCCATCTCTGATTCCCCGCCTCTGATTCCCCGTGTCTGATTCCCTGCCTCTGATTCCCTGCCTCTGATTCCCTGCCTCTGATTCCCTGCCTCTGATTCCCAACCTCTGATTCCCCACCTCTGAATCCCCATATCTGATTCCCCGCCTCTGTTTCCCCGCCTCTGATTCCCCGCCTCTGTTTCCCCATATCTGATTCCCCGCCTCTGATTCCCCAACTCTCATTCCCCTCCTCTAATTCGCCAGCTATGATTCCCCGCCTCTGATTCCCTGCGTCTGATTCCCTGCCTCTGATTCCCCGCCTCTGATTCCCCTTCTCTGATTCACCACCTCTGAATCCCCACCTCTGATTCCCCATCTCTGATTCCGCACATCCGATTCCCTGCTTCTGATTCCCCTCCTCTGATTCCCAGCCTCTGATTCCCTGCCTCTGATTCGCAACCTCTAATTACCCACCTCTGATTCCCCATATCTGATTCCCCGCCTCTGCTTCCCTGCCTCTGATTGCCGGCCTCTGTTTCCCCATATCTGATTCCCCGCCTCTGATTCCCCGCCTCTGATTCCCCATATCTGATTCCCCGCCTCTGATTGCCCACCTCTGATTTCCCGCGTCTGATTCCCTGCCTCTGATTCACCGCCTCTGATTCCCCATCTCTGATTCACCACCTCTGATTCCCGGCCTCTGATTCCCCATCTCTGATTCCGCACATCCGATTCCCTGCTTATGATTCCCCACCTCTGATTCCCCGCCTCTTATTCCCCATATCTGATTCCCTGCCTCTGTTTCCCCGCCTCTGATTCCCCATATGTGATTCCCCACCTCTGTTTCCCCGCCTCTGATTCCCCGCCTCTGTTTCCCCATCTCTGATTCACCGCCTGTGATTCGCCACCTCTGATTCCCCATATCTGATTCCCCACCTCTGTTTCCCCGCCTCTGATTCCCCGCCTCTGATTCTCCATATCTCATTCCCCGCCTCTGAATCCCCATCTCTGATTCCCGGACTCTGATTCCCCACCTCTGATTCCCGGCCTCTTATTCCCAGCATCTGATTCCCGGCCTCTGATTCCCGGCCTCTAATTCCCCGCTTCTGATTCTGATTCCCTGCCTCTGATTCCCCATCTCTGATTCCGCACATCTGATTCCCTGCCTCTGATTCCCCACCTCTGATACCCCATATCTGATTGCCCGCCTCTGTTTCCCTGCCTCTGATTCCCCGCCTCTGTTTCCCCCTATCTAATTCCCCACCTCTGATGCCCCAACTCTGATTCCCCGCATCTGATTCCCCAGCTCTGATTCCCCACCTCTGATTCCCCGCATCCGATTCCCCATGTCTGATTCCCCGCCTCTGTTTCCCCGCCTCTGATTCCCCACCTCTGTTTCCCCATATCTGATTCCCCGCCTCTGATTCCCCAGCTCTGATTCCCTGCCTCTGATTCCCCGCGTTCTATTCCCGGCCTCTGATTCCCCGCCTGTGATTCCCCATCTCTGATTTACCACCTCTGATTCCCCACCTCTGATTCCCCATATCTAATTCCCCGCCTCTGTTTGCCCGCCTCTGATTCCCCGCCTCTGTTTCCCCATATCTGATTCCCCGCCTCTGAATCCCCAACTCTGATTCCCTGCCTCTGATTCACCAGCTCTGATTCCCCGCCTTTGATTCCCCCCGTCTGATTCCCAACCTCTGAGTCCCCGTGTCTGATTTCCTGCCTCTGATTCCCCGCCTCTGATTCCCCATCTCTGATTCACCACCTCTGATTCCCCACCTCTGATTCCCCATCTCTGATTCCGCACATCCGATTCCCTGCCTCTGATTCCCCGACTCTGATTCCCCACCTCTGATTCCCCAGCTCTGATTCACCGCCTCTGATTCCCCGCGTCTGATTCCCTGCCTCTGATTCCCCGCCTCTGATTCCCCATCTCTGATTCCCCACCTCTGATTCCCCGTGTCTGATTCCCTGCCTCTGAATCCCCGCCTCTGATTCCCCGCCTCTGATTCCCTGCCACTGATTACCCGCCCCTGATTCCCCACCTCTGATTCCCCATATCTTATTCCCCGCCTCTGTTTCCCCCCTCTGATTCCCAGCCTCTGATTCCCCATATCTGATTCCCCGCCTCTGATTCCCCATATCTGATTCCCCGCCTCTATTTCCCCATATCTGCTTCGCCGCCTCTGATTCCCCAACGCTGATTCCCCGCCTCTGATTCCCCAGCTCTGAATTCCCGCCTCTGATTTCCGGCATCCGATTCCCTGCCTCTGATTCCCCGCCTCTGATTCCCCATCTCTGATTCCCCGCCTCTGATTCCCCGTGTCTGATTCCCTGCCTCTGATTCCCTGCCTCTGATTCCCCGCCTCTGATTCCCTGCCTCTGATTCCCAACCTCTGATTCCCCACCTCTGAATCCCCATATCTGATTCCCCGCCTCTGTTTCCCCGCCTCTGATTCCCCGCCTCTGTTTCCCCATATCTGATTCCCCGCCTCTGATTCCCCAACTCTCATTCCCCTCCTCTAATTCGCCAGCTATGATTCCCCGCCTCTGATTCCCTGCGTCTGATTCCCTGCCTCTGATTCCCCGCCTCTGATTCCCCTTCTCTGATTCACCACCTCTGAATCCCCACCTCTAATTCCCCATCTCTGATTCCGCACATCCGATTCCCTGCTTCTGATTGCCCTCCTCTGATTCCCAGCCTCTGATTCCCTGCCTCTGATTCGCAACCTCTAATTACCCACCTCTGATTCCCCATATCTGATTCCCCGCCTCTGCTTCCCTGCCTCTGATTGCCGGCCTCTGTTTCCCCATATCTGATTCCCCTCCTCTGATTCCCCAACTCTGATTCCCCGCCTCTGATTCCCCAGCTCTGATTCCCCGCCTTTTATTCCCGGCCTCTGATTCCCTGCCACTGATTCCCCGCCCCTGATTCCCCACCTCTGATTCCCCATATCTGATTCCCCGCCTCTGTTTCCCCAGCTCTGATTCCCCACCTCTGATTCCCCAGCTCTGATTCCCTGCCACTGATTCCCCGCCCCTGATTCCCCACCTCTGATTCCCCATATCTGATTCCCCGCCTCTGTTTCCCCAGCTCTGATTCCCTGCCTCTGATTCCCTGCCCTGATTCCCCATCTCTGTTTCACCGCCTTTGATTCGCCACCTCTGATTCCCCATATCTGATTCCCCGCCTCTGTTTCCCCGCCTCTGATTCCCTGCCACTGATTCCCCGCCCCTGATTCCCAGCCTCTGATTCCCCATATCTGATTCCCTGCCTCTGATTCCCCATATCTGATTCCCCGCCTCTATTTCCCCATATCTGCTTCGCCGCCTCTGATTCCCCAACTATGATTCCCAGCCTCTGATTCCCCAGCTCTGATTCCCCGCCTCTGATTCCCCATCTCTGATTCCCCGCCTCTGATTCCCCGTGTCTGATTCCCTGCCTCTGATTCCCCGCCTCTGATTCCCCGCATCTGATTCCCTGCCACTGATTCCCTGCCCCTGATTCCCCACCTCTGATTCCCCATATCTGATTCCCCGCCTCTGTTTTCTTGCCTCTGATTCCCTGCCTCTTATTCCCCATATCTGATTCCCCGCCTCTGATTCCCCAACTCTGATTCCCCGCCTCTGATTCCCCAGCTCTGAATCCCAGCCTCTGATTCCCCGCGTCTGATTCCCTGCCTCTGATTCCCCGCCTCTGATTCCCAATCTGTGATTCACAACCTCTGATGCCCCACCTCTGATTCCCCATATCTGATTCCCCGCCTCTGTTTCCCCGCCTCTGATTCCCCGCCTCTGATTCCCCATATCTGATTCCCCGCCTCTGATTGCCCACCTCTGATTCCCCGCGTCTGATTCCCTGCCTCTGATTCACCGCCTCTGATTCCCCATCTCTGATTCACCACCTCTGATTCCCGGCCTCTGATTCCCCATCTCTGATTCCGCACATCCGATTCCCTGCTTATGATTCCCCACCTCTGATTCCCCGCCTCTGATTCCCCATATCTGATTCCCTGCCTCTGTTTCCCCGCCTCTGATTCCCCATATGTGATTCCCCACCTCTGTTTCCCCGCCTCTGATTCCCCGCCTCTGTTTCCCCATCTCTGATTCACCGCCTGTGATTCGCCACCTCTGATTCCCCATATCTGATTCCCCACCTCTGTTTCCCGCCTCTGATTCCCCGCCTCTGATTCTCCATATCTCATTCCCCGCCTCTGAATCCCCATCTCTGATTCCCGGACTCTGATTCCCCACCTCTGATTCCCGGCCTCTTATTCCCAGCATCTGATTCCCGGCCTCTGATTCCCGGCCTCTAATTCCCCGCTTCTGATTCTGATTCCCTGCCTCTGATTCCCCATCTCTGATTCCGCACATCTGATTCCCTGCCTCTGATTCCCCACCTCTGATTCCCCATATCTGATTCCCCGCCTCTGTTTCCCTGCCTCTGATTCCCCGCCTCTGTTTCCCCCTATCTAATTCCCCACCTCTGATGCCCCAACTCTGATTCCCCGCCTCTGATTCCCCAGCTCTGATTCCCCACCTCTGATTCCCCGCATCCGATTCCCCATGTCTGATTCCCCGCCTCTGTTTCCCCGCCTCTGATTCCCCGCCTCTGTTTCCCCATATCTGATTCCCCGCCTCTGATTCCCCAGCTCTGATTCCCTGCCTCTGATTCCCCGCGTTCTATTCCCGGCCTCTGATTCCCCGCCTGTGATTCCCCATCTCTGATTTACCACCTCTGATTCCCCACCTCTGATTCCCCATATCTAATTCCCCGCCTCTGTTTGCCCGCCTCTGATTCCCCGCCTCTGTTTCCCCATATCTGATTCCCCGCCTCTGAATCCCCAACTCTGATTCCCTGCCTCTGATTCACCAGTTCTGATTCCCTGCCTTTGATTCCCCCCGTCTGATTCCCAACCTCTGAGTCCCCGTGTCTGATTTCCTGCCTCTGATTCCCCGCCTCTGATTCCCCATCTCTGATTCACCGCCTCTGATTCCCCACCTCTGATTCCCCATCTCTGATTCCGCACATCCGATTCCCTGCCTCTGATTCCCCGACTCTGATTCCCCACCTCTGATTCCCCAGCTCTGATTCCCCGCCTCTGATTCCCCGCGTCTGATTCCCTGCCTCTGATTCCCCGCCTCTGATTCCCCATCTCTGATTCCCCACCTCTGATTCCCCGTGTCTGATTCCCTGCCTCTGAATCCCCGCCTCTGATTCCCCGCCTCTGATTCCCTGCCACTGATTACCCGCCCCTGATTCCCCACCTCTGATTCCCCATATCTTATTCCCCGCCTCTGTTTCCCCCCTCTGATTCCCAGCCTCTGATTCCCCATATCTGATTCCCCGCCTCTGATTCCCCATATCTGATTCCCCGCCTCTATTTCCCCATATCTGCTTCGCCGCCTCTGATTCCCCAACGCTGATTCCCCGCCTCTGATTCCCCAGCTCTGATTTCCCGCCTCTGATTTCCGGCATCCGATTCCCTGCCTCTGATTCCCCGCCTCTGATTCCCCATCTCTGATTCCCCGCCTCTGATTCCCCGTGTCTGATTCCCTGCCTCTGATTCCCCGCCTCTGATTCCCCGCGTCTGATTCCCTGCCACTGATTCCCTGCCCCTGATTCCCCACCTCTGATTCCCCATATCTGATTCCCCGCCTCTGTTTCCCCGCCTCTGATTCCCCGCCTCTGTTTCCCCATATCTGATTCACCGCCTCTGATTCCCCAACTCTGATTCCCCTCCTCTAATTCGCCAGCTATGATTCCCCGCCTCTGATTCCCTGCGTCTGATTCCCTGCCTCTGATTCCCCGCCTCTGATTCCCCTTCTCTGATTCACCACCTCTGAATCCCCACCTCTGATTCCCCATCTCTGATTCCGCACATCCGATTCCCTTCCTCTGATACCCCACCTCTGATTCCCCGCCTCTGATTCCCTGCCTCTGATTCGCAACCTCTAATTCCCCACCTCTGATTCCCCATATCTGATTCCCCGCCTCTGTTTCCCTGCCTCTGATTCCTGGCCTCTGTTTCCCCATATCTGATTCCCCTCCTCTGATTCCCCAACTCTGGTTCCCCGCCTCTGATTCCCCAGCTCTGATTCCCCGCCTTTTATTCCCGGCCTCTGATTCCCTGCCACTGATTCCCCGCCCCTGATTCCCCACCTCTGATTCCCCATATCTGATTCCCCGCCTCTGTTTCCCCAGCTCTGATTCCACACCTCTGATTCCCCAGCTCTGATTCCCTGCAACTGATTCCCCGCCCCTGATTCCCCACCTCTGATTCCCCATATCTGATTCCCCGCCTCTGTTTCCCCAGCTCTGATTCCCTGCCTCTGATTCCCTGCCCTGATTCCCCATCTCTGTTTCACCGCCTTTGATTCGCCACCTCTGATTCCCCATATCTGATTCCCCGCCTCTGTTTCCCCGCCTCTGATTCCCTGCCTCTGATTCCCAACCTCTGATTCCACACCTCTGATTCCCCATATCTGATTCCCCGCCTCTATTTCCCCATATCTGATTCCCCGCCTCTGATTCCCCAACTCTGATTCCCCGCCTCTGATTCCCCAGCTCTGATTCCCGGCCTCTGATTCCCGGCGTCCGATTCCCTGCCTCTGATTCCCCGACTCTGATTCCCCATCTCTGATTCCCCGCCTCTGATTCCCCGTGTCTGATTCCCTGCCTCTGATTCCCCGCCTCTGATTCCCCGCCTCTGATTCCCTGCCACTGATTCCCTGCCCCTGATTCCCCACTTCTGATTCCCCATATCTGATTCCCCGCCTCTGTTTCCCCGCCTCTGATTCCCCGCCTCTGATTCCCCATATCTGATTCCCTGCCTCTGATTCCCCAACTCTGATTCCCCGCCTCTGATTCCCCAGCTCTGAATCCCCGCCTCTGATTCCCCGCCTCTGATTCTCCATATCTCATTCCCCGCCTCTGAATCCCCATCTCTGATTCCCGGACTCTGATTCCCCACCTCTGATTCCCGGCCTCTTATTCCCAGCATCTGATTCCCGGCCTCTGATTCCCGGCCTCTAATTCCCCGCTTCTGATTCTGATTCCCTGCCTCTGATTCCCCATCTCTGATTCCGCACATCTGATTCCTTGCCTCTGATTCCCCACCACTGATTCCCCATATCTGATTCCCCGCCTCTGTTTCCCTGCCTCTGATTCCCCGCCTCTGTTTCCCCATATCTAATTCCCCACCTCTGATGCCCCAACTCTGATTCCCCGCCTCTGATTCCCCAGCTCTGATTCCCCACCTCTGATTCCCCGCATCCGATTCCCCATGTCTGATTCCCCGCCTCTGTTTCCCCGCCTCTGATTCCCCGCCTCTGTTTCCCCATATCTGATTCCCCGCCTCTGATTCCCCAGCTCTGATTCCCTGCCTCTGATTCCCCGCGTTCTATTCCCGGCCTCTGATTCCCCGCCTGTGATTCCCCATCTCTGATTCACCACCTCTGATTCCCCACCTCTGGTTCCCCATATCTAATTCCCCGCCTCTGTTTGCCCTCCTCTGATTCCCCGCCTCTGAATCCCCAACTCTGATTCCCTGCCTCTGATTCACCAGCTCTGATTCCCCGCCTTTGATTCCCCCCGTCTGATTCCCAGCCTCTGAATCCCCGTGTCTGATTTCCTGCCTCTGATTCCCCGCCTCTGATTCCCCGTCTCTGATTCACCGCCTCTGATTCCCCACCTCTGATTCCCCATCTCTGATTCCGCACATCTGATTCCCTGCCTCTGATTCCCCGACTCTGATTCCCCACCTCTGATTCCCCAGCTCTGATTCCCCGCCTCTGATTCCCCGCGTCTGATTCCCTGCCTCTGATTCCCCGCCTCTGATTCCCCATCTCTGATTCCCCACCTCTGATTCCCCGTGTCTGATTCCCTGCCTCTGACTCCCTGCCACTGATTACCCGCCCCTGATTCCCCACCTCTGATTCCCCATATCTTATTCCCCGCCTCTGTTTCCCCCCTCTGATTCCCAGCCTCTGATTCCCCATATCTGATTCCCCGCCTCTATTTCCCCATATCTGCTTCGCCGCCTCTGATTCCCCAACTCTGATTCCCCGCCTCTGATTCCCCAGCTCTGATTTCCCGCCTCTGATTTCCGGCATCCGATTCCCTGCCTCTGATTCCCCGCCTCTGATTCCCCATCTCTGATTCCCCGCCTCTGATTCCCCGTGCCTGATTCCCTGCCTCTGATTCCCCGCCTCTGATTCCCCGCGTCTGATTCCCTGCCACTGATTCCCTGCCCCTGATTCCCCACCTCTGATTCCCCATATCTGATTCCCCGCCTCTGTTTCCCCGCCTCTGATTCCCCGCCTCTGTTTCCCCATATCTGATTCACCGCCTCTGATTCCCCAACTCTGATTTCCCTCCTCTAATTCGCCAGCTATGATTCCCCGCCTCTGATTCCCTGCGTCTGATTCCCTGCCTCTGATTCCCCGCCTCTGATTCCCCTTCTCTGATTCACCACCTCTGAATCCCCACCTCTGATTCCCCATCTCTGATTCCGCACATCCGATTCCCTGCCTCTGATTCCCCGCCTCTGATTCCCCGCCTCTGATTCCCTGCCTCTGATTCGCAACCTCTAATTCCCCACCTCTGATTCCCCATATCTGATTCCCCGCCTCTGTTTCCCTGCCTCTGATTCCCGGCCTCTGTTTCCCCATATCTGATTCCCCTCCTCTGATTCCCCAACTCTGATTCCCCGCCTCTGATTCCCCAGCTCTGATTCCCCGCCTTTTATTCCCGGCCTCTGATTCCCTGCCACTGATTCCCCGCCCCTGATTCCCCACCTCTGATTCCCCATATCTGATTCCCCGCCTCTGTTTCCCCAGCTCTGATTCCCCACCTCTGATTCCCCAGCTCTGATTCCCTGCCACTGATTCCCCGCCCCTGATTCCCCACCTCTGATTCCCCATATCTGATTCCCCGCCTCTGTTTCCCCAGCTCTGATTCCCTGCCTCTGATTCCCTGCCCTGATTCCCCATCTCTGTTTCACCGCCTTTGATTTGCCACCTCTGATTCCCCATATCTGATTCCCCGCCTCTGTTTCCCCGCCTCTGATTCCCTGCCTCTGATTCCCAACCTCTGATTCCACACCTCTGATTTCCCATATCTGATTCCCCGCCTCTATTTCCCCATATCTGATTCCCCGCCTCTGATTCCCCAACTCTGATTCCCCGCCTCTGATTCCCCAGCTCCGATTCCCGGCCTCTGATTCCCGGCGTCCGATTCCCTGCCTCTGATTCCCCGCCTCTGATTCCCCATCTCTGATTCTTCGCCTCTGATTCCCCGTGTCTGATTCCCTGCCTCTGATTCCCCGCCTCTGATTCCCCGCCTCTGATTCCATGCCACTGATTCCCTGCCCATGATTCCCCACTTCTGATTCCCCATATCTGATTCCCCGCCTCTGTTTCCCCGCCTCTGATTCCCCGCCTCTGATTCCCCATATCTGATTCCCTGCCTCTGATTCCCCAACTCTGATTCCCCGCCTCTGATTCCCCAGCTCTGAATCCCCGCCTCTGATTCCCCGCCTCTGATTCTCCATATCTCATTCCCCGCCTCTGAATCCCCATCTCTGATTCCCGGACTCTGATTCCCCACCTCTGATTCCCGGCCTCTTATTCCCAGCATTTGATTCCCGGCCTCTGATTCCCGGCCTTTGATTCCCCGCTTCTGATTCTGATTCCCTGCCTCTGATTCCCCATCTCTGATTCCGCACATCTGATTCCCTGCCTCTGATTCCCCACCTCTGATTCACTATATCTGATTCCCCGCCTCTGTTTCCCCGCCTCTGATTCCCCGCCTCTGTTTCCCCATATCTAATTACCCACCTCTGATGCACCAACTCTGATTCCGCGCCTCTGATTCCCCAGCTCTGATTCCCCGCATCTGATTCCCCGCATCTGATTCCCCATGTCTGATTCCCCACCTCTGTTTCCCCGCCTCTGATTCCCCGCCTCTGATTCCCCAGCTCTGATTCCCTGCCTCTGATTCCCCGCGTTCTATTCCCTGCCTCTGATTGCCCGCCTGTGATTCCCCATCTCTGATTCACCACCTCTGATTCCCCACCTCTGATTCCCCATATCTAATTCCCCGCCTCTGTTTGCCCGCCTCTGATTCCCCACCTCTGTTTCCCCATATCTGATTCCCCGCCTCTGAATCCCCAACTCTGATTCCCTGCCTCTGATTCACCAGCTCTGATTCCCCGCCTTTGATTCCCCCCGTCTGATTCCCAGCCTCTGAATCCCCGTGTCTGATTTCCTGCCTCTGATTCCCCGCCTCTGATTCCCCATCTCTGATTCACCGCCTCTGATTCCCCACCTCTGATTCCCCATTTCTGATTCCGCACATCCGATTCCCTGCCTCTGATTCCCCGACTCTGATTCCCCACCTCTGATTCCCCAGCTCTGATTCCCCGCCTCTGATTCCCCGCGTTTGATTCCCTGCCTCTGATTCCCCGCCTCTGATTCCCCATCTCTGATTCCCCACCTCTGATTCCCCGTGTCTGATTCCCTGCCTCTGATTCCCCGCCTCTGATTCCCCGCCTCTGATTCCCTGCCACTGATTCCCCGCCCCTGATTCCCCGCCTCTGATTCCCCGCCTCTGATTCCCTGCCACTGATTCCCCGCCCCTGATTCCCAGCCTCTGATTCCCCATATCTGATTCCCTGCCTCTGATTCCCCATATCTGATTCCCCGCCTCTATTTCCCCATATCTGCTTCGCCGCCTCTGATTCCCCAACTCTGATTCCCAGCCTCTGATTCCCCAGCTCTGATTTCCCGCCTCTGATTCCCGGCATCCGATTCCCTGCCTCTGATTCCCCGCCTCTGATTCCCCATCTCTGATTCCGCACATCCGATTCCCTGCCTCTGATTCCCCGCCTCTGATTCCCCGCCTCTGATTCCCTGCCTCTGATTCGCAACCTCTAATTCCCCACCTCTGATTCCCCATATCTGATTCCCCGCCTCTGTTTCCCTGCCTCTGATTCCCGGCCTCTGTTTCCCCATATCTGATTCCCCTCCTCTGATTCCCCAACTC
The DNA here is from genome assembly GCF_036971445.1 of Narcine bancroftii. Taxonomy (NCBI): domain Eukaryota; kingdom Metazoa; phylum Chordata; class Chondrichthyes; order Torpediniformes; family Narcinidae; genus Narcine; species Narcine bancroftii. The sequence goes on from NC_091471.1 coordinate 290,303,613, forward strand.
TGATTCCCCGCCTCTGATTCCCCAGCTCTGATTCCCCGCCTTTTATTCCCGGCCTCTGATTCCCTGCCACTGATTCCCCGCCCCTGATTCCCCACCTCTGATTCCCCATATCTGATTCCCCGCCTCTGTTTCCCCAGCTCTGATTCCCCACCTCTGATTCCCCAGCTCTGATTCCCTGCCACTGATTCCCCGCCCCTGATTCCCCACCTCTGATTCCCCATATCTGATTCCCTGCCTCTGTTTCCCCAGCTCTGATTCCCTGCCTCTGATTCCCAACCTCTGATTCCACACCTCTGATTTCCCATATCTGATTCCCCGCCTCTGTTTCCCCGCCTCTGATTCCCTGCCTCTGATTCCCAACCTCTGATTCCACACCTCTGATTTCCCATATCTGATTCCCCGCCTCTATTTCCCCATATCTGATTCCCCGCCTCTGATTCCCCAACTCTGATTCCCCGCCTCTGATTCCCCAGCTCCGATTCCCGGCCTCTGATTCCCGGCGTCCGATTCCCTGCCTCTGATTCCCCGCCTCTGATTCCCCATCTCTGATTCTCCGCCTCTGATTCCCCGTGTCTGATTCCCTGCCTCTGATTCCCCGCCTCTGATTCCCCGCCTCTGATTCCATGCCACTGATTCCCTGCCCATGATTCCCCACTTCTGATTCCCCATATCTGATTCCCCGCCTCTGTTTCCCCGCCTCTGATTCCCCGCCTCTGATTCCCCATATCTGATTCCCTGCCTCTGATTCCCCAACTCTGATTCCCCGCCTCTGATTCCCCAGCTCTGAATCCCCGCCTCTGATTCCCCGCCTCTGATTCTCCATATCTCATTCCCCGCCTCTGAATCCCCATCTCTGATTCCCGGACTCTGACTCCCCACCTCTGATTCCCGGCCTCTTATTCCCAGCATTTGATTCCCGGCCTCTGATTCCCGGCCTTTGATTCCCCGCTTCTGATTCTGATTCCCTGCCTCTGATTCCCCATCTCTGACTCCGCACATCTGATTCCCTGCCTCTGATTCCCCACCTCTGATTCACTATATCTGATTCCCCGCCTCTGTTTCCCCGCCTCTGATTCCCCTCCTCTGTTTCCCCATATCTAATTCCCCACCTCTGATGCACCAACTCTGATTCCCCGCCTCTGATTCCCCAGCTCTGATTCCCCGCATCTGATTCGCCGCATCTGATTCCCCATGTCTGATTCCCCACCTCTGTTTCCGCGCCTCTGATTCCCCGCCTCTGATTCCCCAGCTCTGATTCCCTGCCTCTGATTCCCAGCGTTCTATTCCCTGCCTCTGATTCCCCGCCTGTGATTCCCCATCTCTGATTCACCACCTCTGATTCCCCACCTCTGATTCCCCATATCTAATTCCCCGCCTCTGTTTGCCCGCCTCTGATTCCCCGCCTCTGTTTCCCCATATCTGATTCCCCGCCTCTGAATCCCCAACTCTGATTCCCTGCCTCTGATTCACCAGCTCTGATTCCCCGCCTTTGATTCCCCCCGTCTGATTCCCAGCCTCTGAATCCCCGTGTCTGATTTCCTGCCTCTGATTCCCCGCCTCTGATTCCCCACCTCTGATTCCCCATTTCTGATTCCGCACATCCGATTCCCTGCCTCTGATTCCCCGACTCTGATTCCCCACCTCTGATTCCCCAGCTCTGATTCCCCGCCTCTGATTCCCCGCCTCTGATTCCCCATCTCTGATTCCCCACCTCTGATTCCCCGTGTCTGATTCCCTGCCTCTGATTCCCCGCCTCTGATTCCCCGCCTCTGATTCCCTGCCACTGATTCCCCGCCCCTGATTCCCCGCCTCTGATTCCCCGCCTCTGATTCCCTGCCACTGATTCCCCGCCCCTGATTCCCAGCCTCTGATTCACCATATCTGATTCCCTGCCTCTGATTCCCCATATCTGATTCCCCGCCTCTATTTCCCCATATCTGCTTCGCCGCCTCTGATTCCCCAACTCTGATTCCCAGCCTCTGATTCCCCAGATCTGATTTCCCGCCTCTGATTCCCGGCATCCGATTCCCTGCCTCTGATTCCCCGCCTCTGATTCCCCATCTCTGATTCCCCGCCTCTGATTCCCCGTGTCTGATTCCCTGCCTCTGATTCCCCGCCTCTGATTCCCCGCATCTGATTCCCTGCCACTGATTCCCTGCCCATGATTCCCCACCTCTGATTCCCCATATCTGATTCCCCGCCTCTGTTTCCCCGCCTCTGATTCCCCGCCTCTGATTCCCCATATCTGATTCCCTGCCTCTGATTCCCCAACTCTGATTCCCCGCCTCTGATTCCCCAGCTCTGAATCCCCGCCTCTGATTCCCCGCGTCTGATTCCCTCCCTCTGATTCCCCAGCTCTGATTTCCCGCCTCTGATTTCTGGCATCCGATTCCCTGCCTCTGATTCCCGCGTCTGATTCCCTGCCTCTGATTCCCCGCCTCTGATTCCCCATCTGTGATTCACAACCTCTGATGCCCCACCTCTGATTCCCCATATCTGATTCCCCGCCTCTGTTTCCCCGCCTCTGATTCCCCGCATCTGATTCCCCATATCTGATTCCCCGCCTCTGATTGCCCATCTCTGATTCCCCACGTCTGATTCCCTGCCTCTGATTCACCGCCTCTGATTCCCCATCTCTGATTCACCACCTCTGATTCCCGGCCTCTGATTCCCCATCTCTGATTCCGCACATCCGATTCCCTGCCTATGATTCCCCACCTCTGATTCCCCGCCTCTGATTCCCCATATCTGATTCCCTGCCTCTGTTTCCCCGACTCTGATTCCCCATATGTGATTCCCCACCTCTGTTTTCCCGGCTCTGATTCCCCGCCTCTGTTTCCCCATCTCTGATTCACCGCCTGTGATTCGCCACCTATGATTCCCCGCCTCTGATTCGCCAGCTCTGATTCCCCGCCTCTGATTCCCCGCATCTGATTCCCTGCCTCTGATTCCCCGCCTCTGATTCCCCATCTCTGATTCACCGCCTTTGATTCGCCACCTCTGATTCCCCATATCAGATTCCCCACCTCTGTTTCTCCGCCTCTGATTCCCCGCCTCTGATTCTCCATATCTCATTCTCCGCCTCTGAATCCCCATCTCTGATTCCCGGACTCTGATTCCCCACCTCTGATTCCCGGCCTCTTATTCCCAGCATCTGATTCCCGGCCTCTGATTCCCGGCCTCTAATTCCCCGCTTCTGATTCTGATTCCCTGCCTCTGATTCCCCATCTCTGATTCCGCACATCTAATTCCCTGCCTCTGATTCCCCACCTCTGATTCCCCATATCTGATTCCCCGCCTCTGTTTCCCTGCCTCTGATTCCCCGCCTCTGTTTCCCCATATCTAATTCCCCACCTCTGATGCCCCAACTCTGATTCCCCGCCTCTGATTCCCCAGCTCTGATTCCCCACCTCTGATTCCCCGCATCCGATTCCCCATGTCTGATTCCCCGCCTCTGTTTCCCCGCCTCTGATTCCCCGCCTCTGTTTCCCCATATCTGATTCCCTGCCTCTAATTCCCCAGCTCTGATTCCCTGCCTCTGATTCCCCGCGTTCTATTCCCGGCCTCTGATTCCCCGCCTTTGATTCCCCATCTCTGATTCACCACCTCTGATTCCCCACCTCTGATTCCCCATATCTAATTCCCCGCCTCTGTTTGCCCGCCTCTGATTCCCCGCCTCTGTTTCCCCATATCTGATTCCCCGCCTCTGAAACCCCAACTCTGATTCCCTGCCTCTGATTCACCAGCTCTGATTCCCCGCCTTTGATTCCCCCCGTCTGATTCCCAGCCTCTGAATCCCCGTGTCTGATTTCCTGCCTCTGATTCCCCGCCTCTGATTCCACATCTCTGATTCACCGCCTCTGATTCCCCACCTCTGATTCCCCATCTCCGATTCCGCACATCCGATTCCCTGCCTCTGATTCCCCGACTCTGATTCCCCACCTCTGATTAACCAGCTCTGATTCCCCGCCTCTGATTCCCCGCGTCTGATTCCCTGCCTCTGATTCCCCGCCTCTGATTACCCATCTCTGATTCCCCACCTCTGATTCCCCGTGTCTGATTCCCTGCCTCTGAATCCCCGCCTCTGATTCCCCGCCTCTGATTCCCTGCCACTGATTACCCGCCCCTGATTCCCCACCTCTGATTCTTCATATCTTATTCCCCGCCTCTGTTTCCCCCCTCTGATTCCCAGCCTCTGATTCCCCATATCTGATTCCCCGCCTCTGATTCCCCATATCTGATTCCCCGCCTCTATTTCCCCATATCTGCTTCGCAGCCTCTGATTCCCCAACTCTGATTCCCCGCCTCTGATTCCCAAGCTCTGATTTCCCGCCTCTGATTTCCGGCATCCGATTCCCTGCCTCTGATTCCCCGCCTCTGATTCCCCATCTCTGATTCCCCGCCTCTGATTCCCCGTGTCTGATTCCCTGCCTCTGATTCCCCGCCTCTGATTCCCCGCGTCTGATTCGCTGCCACTGATTCCCTGCCCCTGATTCCCCACCTCTGATTCCCCATATCTGATTCCCCGCCTCTGTTTCCCCGCCTCTGATTCCCCGCCTCTGTTTCCCCATATCTGATTCCCCGCCTCTGATTCCCTGCGTCTGATTCCCTGCCTCTGATTCCCAGCCTCTGATTCCCCTTCTCTGATTCACCACCTCTGAATCCCCACCTCTGATTCCCCATCTCTGATTCCGCACATCCGATTCCCTGCCTCTGATTCCCCGCCTCTGATTCCCCGCCTCTGATTCGCAACCTCTAATTCCCCACCTCTGATTCCCCATATCTGATTCCCCGCCTCTGTTTCCCTGCCTCTGAATCCCTGCCTCTGTTTCCCCATATCTGATTCCCCTCCTCTGATTCCCCAACTCTGATTCCCCGCCTCTGATTCCCCAGCTCTGATTCCCCGCCTTTTATTCCAGGCCTCTGATTCCCTGCCACTGATTCCCCGCCCCTGATTCCCCACCTCTGATTCCCCATCTCTGATTCACCGCCTCTGATTCCCCACCTCTGATTCCCCATCTCTGATTCCGCACATCCGATTCCCTGCCTCTGATTCCCCGACTCTGATTCCACACCTCTGATTCCCCAGCTCTGATTCCCCGCCTCTGATTCCCCGCGTCTGATTCCCTGCCTCTGATTCCCCTCCTCTGATTCCCCATCTCTGATTCCCCACCTCTGATTCCCCGTGTCTGATTCCCTGCCTCTGATTCCCCGCCTCTGATTCCCTGCCTCTGATTCCCTGCCACTGATTCCCCGCCCCTGATTCCCCACCTCTGATTCCCCATATCTTATTCCCCGCCTCTGTTTCCCCCCCTCTGATTCCCAGCCTCTGATTCCCCATATCTGATTCCCCGCCTCTGATTCCCCATATCTGATTCCCCGCCTCTATTTCCCCATATCTGCTTCCCCGCCTCTGATTCCCCAGCTCTGATTTCCCGCCTCTGATTCCCGGCATCCGATTACCGGCCTCTGATTCCCCGCCTCTGATTCCCCATCTCTGATTCCCCGCCTCTGATTCCCCGTGTCTGATTCCCTGCCTCTGATTCCCCGCCTCTGATTCCCGCGTCTGATTCCCTGCCACTGATTCCCTGCCCCTGATTACCCACCTCTGATTCCCCGCCTCTGATTCCCAACCTCTGATTCCCCACCTCTGAATCCCAATATCTGATTCCCCGTCTCTGTTTCCCCACCTCTGATTCTCCGCCTCTGTTTCCCCATATCTGATACCCTGCCTCTGATTCCCCGCCTCTGATTCCCCTTCTCTGATTCACCACCTCTGATTCCCCACCTCTGATTCCCCATCTCTGATTCCGCACATCCGATTCCCTGCCTCTGTATCCCCGCCTCTGATTCCCCGCCTCTGATTCCCCATATCTCATTCCCCGCCTCTGATTCCCCATCTCTGATTCTGCACATCTGATTCCCTGCCTCTGAATCCCCACCTCTGATTCCCCATATCTGATACCCCGCCTCTGTTTCCCCGCCTCTGATTCCCCGCCTCTGTTTCCCCATATCTAATTCCACGCCTCTGATTCCCCAACTCTGATTCCCCGCCTCTGATTCCCCAGCTCTGTTTCCCCGCCTCTGATTCCCCGCATCTGATTCCCTGCCTCTCATTCACCGCCTCTGATTCCCTGCCTCTCATTCCCAACCTCTGAATCCCCACCTCTGAATCCCCATATCTGATTACCCGCCTCTGTTTCCCCGCCTCTGAATCCCCGCCTCTGTTTCCCCATATCTGATTCCCCGCCTCTGATTCCCCAACTCTGATTCCCCTCCTCTAATTCGCCAGCTATGATTCCCCGCCTCTGATTCCCTGCCTCTGATTCCCTGCCTCTGATTCCCCGCCTCTGATTCCCCTTCTCTGATTCAGCACCTCTGAATCCCCAACTCTTATTCCCCATCTCTGATTCCGCACATCCGATTCCCTGCCTCTGATTCCCTGCCTCTGATTCCCCGCCTCTGATTCCCTGCCTCTGATTCGCAACCTCTAATTCCCCACCTCTGATTCCCCATATCTGATTCCCCGCCTCTGTTTCCCTGCCTCTGATTCCCGGCCTCTGTTTCCCCATATCTGATTCCCCATATCTGATTCCCCGCCTCTGTTTCCCTGCCTCTGATTCCCCGCCTCTGATTCCCCAGCTCTGATTCCCCGCCTTTGATTCCCGGCCTCTGATTCCCTGCCACTGATTCCCCGCCCCTGATTCCCCACCTCTGATTCCCCATATCTGATTCCCAGCCTCTGTTTCCCCGCCTCTGATTGGCCGCCTCTGATACCCCGCCTCTGATTCCCCATCTCTAATTCATCACATCTGATTCCCCACCTCTGCTTCCCCATCTCTGATTCTCTACCTCTGATTCGCCACCTCTGATTCCCCATATCTGATTCACTGCCTCTGTATCCCCGCCTCTGATTCCCCGCCTCTGATTCCCCATATCTGACTCCCCGCCTCTGTTTCCCCGCCTCTGATTCCCCACCTCTGATTCCCTATCTCTGATTCCCCGCCTCTTATTCGCCATCTCTGATTCCCCGACTCTTATTCCTGAGCTCTGATTCCCCGCCACTGATTCCCCGCATCTGATTCCCCGCCTCTGAGTCCCTTCCTCTGATTCCCCATCTCTGATTCACCACCTCTGATTCCCCATCTCTGATTCCCGGCCTCTGATTCCCCACCTCTGATTCCCGTCCTCTGATTCATGCCTTCTGATTCCTGGCCTCTTATTCCCCACCTCTGATTCCCCATATCTGATTCCCCACCTCTGTTTCCGCGCCTCTGATTCCCTGCCTCTGATTCCCCATCTCTGAATTACAACCTCTGAATCCCCGCGTCTGATTCCCCATCTCTGATTCTGCACATCTGATTGCCTGCCTCTGATTCCCCGCCTCTGATTCCCTGCCTCTGATTGCCAACCTCTGATTCCCCACCTCTGATTCCCCATATCTGATACCCCGCCTCTGTTTCCCCGCCTCTGACTCTCCGCCTCTGTTTCCCCATATCTGATTCCCTGCCTCTGATTCCCCGCCTCTGATTCCCCTTCTCTGATTCACCACCTCTGATTCCCCACCTCTGATTCCCCATCTCTGATTCCGCACAATCGATTCCCTGCCTCTGATTCCCCGCCTCTGATTCCCCGCCTCTGATTCCCTGCCTCAGATTCGCAACCACTGATTCCCCACCTCTGATTCCCCACCTCTGATTCCCCATATCTGATTCCCCGCCTCTGTTTCCCCGCCTCTGATTCCCCGCCTCTGTTTCCCTATATCTGATTCCCCGCCTCTGATTCCCCAACTATGATTCCCCGCCTCTGATTCCCCAGCTCTGATTCCCCACCTCTGATTCCCCATATCTGATTCCCCGCCTCTGTTTCCCTGCCTCTGATTCCCCGCCTCTGTTTCCCCTCCTCTGATTCCCAGCCTATGCTTCCCCAACTCTGATTCCCCGCCCCTGATTCCCCAGCTCTGATTCCCCGCCTCTGATTCCCCGTGTTTTATTCCCTGCCTCTGATTCCCCGCGTCTGATTCTCCATCTCTGATTCACCGCCTTTGATTTGCCACCTCTGATTCCCCATATCAGATTCCCCGCCTCTGTATCCCCGCCTCTGATTCCCCGCCTCTGATACCCCATATCTCATTCCCCGCCTCTGATTCCCCATCTCTGATTCTGCACATCTGATTCCCTGCCTCTGAATCCCCACCTCTGATTCCCCATATCTGATTCCCCGCCTCTGTTTCCCCGCCTCTGATTCCCCGCCTCTGTTTCCCCATATCTAATTCCACGCCTCTGATTCCCCAACTCTGATTCCCCGCCTTTGATTCCCCAGCTCCGTTTCCCCGCCTCTGATTCCCCGCATCTGATTCCCTGCCTCTGATTCCCCGCCTCTGATTCCCTGCCTCTGATTCCCAACCTCTGAATCCCCACCTCTGAATCCCCACATCTGATTCCCCGCCTCTGTTTCCCCGCGTCTGAATCCCCGCCTCTGTTTCCCCATATCTGATTCCCCGCCTCTGATTCCCCAACTCTGATTCCCCTCCTCTAATTCGCCAGGTATGATTCCCCGCCTCTGATTCCCTGCGTCTGATTCCCTGCCTCTGATTCCCCGCCTCTGATTCCGCACATCCGATTCCCTGCCTCTGATTCCCCGCCTCTGATTCCCCGCCTCTGATTCCCTGCCTCTGATTCGCAACCTCTAATTCCACACCTCTGATTCCCCATATCTGATTCCCCGCCTCTGTTTCCCTGCCTCTGATTCCCGGCCTCTGTTTCCCCATATCTGATTCCCCTCCTCTGATTCCCCAACTCTGATTCCCCATATCTGATTCCCAGCCTCTGTTTCCCCGCCTCTGATTGGCCGCCTCTGATACCCCGCCTCTGATTCCCCATCTCTAATTCATCACATCTGATTCCCCACCTCTGCTTCCCCATCTCTGATTCTCTACCTCTGATTCGCCACCTCTGATTCCCCATATCTGATTCACCGCCTCTGTTTCCCCGCCTCTGATTCCCCGCCTCTGATTCCCCTATCTCAGATTCCCCGCCTCTGATTCGCCATCTCTGATTCCCCGACTCCGATTCCTGAGCTCTGATTCCCCGCCATTGATTCCCCGCATCTGATTCCCCGCCTCTGAGTCCCTTCCTCTGATTCCCCATCTCTGATTCACCACCTCTGATTCCCCATCTCTGATTCCCGGCCTCTGATTCCCCACCTCTGATTCCCGGCCTCTGATTCATGCCTTCTGATTCCTGGCCTCTTATTCCCCACCTCTGATTCCCCATATCTGATTCCCCACCTCTGTTTCCGTGCCTCTGATTCCCCGCCTCTGATTCCCCATCTCTGAATTACAACCTCTGAATCCCCGCGTCTGATTCACCACCGCTGATTCCCCACCTCTTATTCCCCATCTCTAATTCCCGGCCTCTGATTCCCAACCTCTGATTCCCGGCCTCTGATTCCTGCCCTCTGATTCCCGGCCTCTCATTCCTGGCCTCTGATTCCCGGCCTCTGATTTTCCCCGCCGCTGATTCCCAACCTCTGATTCCCTGCCTCTGATTCCCCGCCTCTGATTCCCTGCCTCTGATTGCCAACCTCTGATTCCCCACCTCTGATTCCCTGCCCTGATTCCCCATCTCTGTTTCACCGCCTTTGATTTGCCACCTCTGATTCCCCATATCTGATTCCCCGCCTCTGTTTCCCCGCCTCTGATTCCCTGCCTCTGATTCCCAACCTCTGATTCCACACCTCTGATTTCCCATATCTGATTCCCCGCCTCTATTTCCCCATATCTGATTCCCCGCCTCTGATTCCCCAACTCTGATTCCCCGCCTCTGATTCCCCAGCTCCGATTCCCGGCCTCTGATTCCCGGCGTCCGATTCCCTGCCTCTGATTCCCCGCCTCTGATTCCCCATCTCTGATTCTTCGCCTCTGATTCCCCGTGTCTGATTCCCTGCCTCTGATTCCCCGCCTCTGATTCCCCGCCTCTGATTCCATGCCACTGATTCCCTGCCCATGATTCCCCACTTCTGATTCCCCATATCTGATTCCCCGCCTCTGTTTCCCCGCCTCTGATTCCCCGCCTCTGATTCCCCATATCTGATTCCCTGCCTCTGATTCCCCAACTCTGATTCCCCGCCTCTGATTCCCCAGCTCTGAATCCCCGCCTCTGATTCCCCGCCTCTGATTCTCCATATCTCATTCCCCGCCTCTGAATCCCCATCTCTGATTCCCGGACTCTGATTCCCCACCTCTGATTCCCGGCCTCTTATTCCCAGCATTTGATTCCCGGCCTCTGATTCCCGGCCTTTGATTCCCCGCTTCTGATTCTGATTCCCTGCCTCTGATTCCCCATCTCTGATTCCGCACATCTGATTCCCTGCCTCTGATTCCCCACCTCTGATTCACTATATCTGATTCCCCGCCTCTGTTTCCCCGCCTCTGATTCCCCGCCTCTGTTTCCCCATATCTAATTCCCCACCTCTGATGCACCAACTCTGATTCCGCGCCTCTGATTCCCCAGCTCTGATTCCCCGCATCTGATTCCCCGCATCTGATTCCCCATGTCTGATTCCCCACCTCTGTTTCCCCGCCTCTGATTCCCCGCCTCTGATTCCCCAGCTCTGATTCCCTGCCTCTGATTCCCCGCGTTCTATTCCCTGCCTCTGATTCCCCGCCTGTGATTCCCCATCTCTGATTCACCACCTCTGATTCCCCACCTCTGATTCCCCATATCTAATTCCCCGCCTCTGTTTGCCCGCCTCTGATTCCCCGCCTCTGTTTCCCCATATCTGATTCCCCGCCTCTGAATCCCCAACTCTGATTCCCTGCCTCTGATTCACCAGCTCTGATTCCCCGCCTTTGATTCCCCCCGTCTGATTCCCAGCCTCTGAATCCCCGTGTCTGATTTCCTGCCTCTGATTCCCCGCCTCTGATTCCCCATCTCTGATTCACCGCCTCTGATTCCCCACCTCTGATTCCCCATTTCTGATTCCGCACATCCGATTCCCTGCCTCTGATTCCCCGACTCTGATTCCCCACCTCTGATTCCCCAGCTCTGATTCCCCGCCTCTGATTCCCCGCGTTTGATTCCCTGCCTCTGATTCCCCGCCTCTGATTCCCCATCTCTGATTCCCCACCTCTGATTCCCCGTGTCTGATTCCCTGCCTCTGATTCCCCGCCTCTGATTCCCCGCCTCTGATTCCCTGCCACTGATTCCCCGCCCCTGATTCCCCGCCTCTGATTCCCCGCCTCTGATTCCCTGCCACTGATTCCCCGCCCCTGATTCCCAGCCTCTGATTCCCCATATCTGATTCCCTGCCTCTGATTCCCCATATCTGATTCCCCGCCTCTATTTCCCCATATCTGCTTCGCCGCCTCTGATTCCCCAACTCTGATTCCCAGCCTCTGATTCCCCAGCTGTGATTTCCCGCCTCTGATTCCCGGCATCCGATTCCCTGCCTCTGATTCCCCGCCTCTGATTCCCCATCTCTGATTCCGCACATCCGATTCCCTGCCTCTGATTCCCCGCCTCTGATTCCCCGCCTCTGATTCCCTGCCTCTGATTCGCAACCTCTAATTCCCCACCTCTGATTCCCCATATCTGATTCCCCGCCTCTGTTTCCCTGCCTCTGATTCCCGGCCTCTGTTTCCCCATATCTGATTCCCCTCCTCTGATTCCCCAACTCTGATTCCCCGCCTCTGATTCCCCAGCTCTGATTCCCCGCCTTTTATTCCCGGCCTCTGATTCCCTGCCACTGATTCCCCGCCCCTGATTCCCCACCTCTGATTCCCCATATCTGATTCCCCGCCTCTGTTTCCCCAGCTCTGATTCCCCACCTCTGATTCCCCAGCTCTGATTCCCTGCCACTGATTCCCCGCCCCTGATTCCCCACCTCTGATTCCCCATATCTGATTCCCTGCCTCTGTTTCCCCAGCTCTGATTCCCTGCCTCTGATTCCCAACCTCTGATTCCACACCTCTGATTTCCCATATCTGATTCCCCGCCTCTGTTTCCCCGCCTCTGATTCCCTGCCTCTGATTCCCAACCTCTGATTCCACACCTCTGATTTCCAATATCTGATTCCCCGCCTCTATTTCCCCATATCTGATTCCCCGCCTCTGATTCCCCAACTCTGATTCCCCGCCTCTGATTCCCCAGCTCCGATTCCCGGCCTCTGATTCCCGGCGTCCGATTCCCTGCCTCTGATTCCCCGCCTCTGATTCCCCATCTCTGATTCTCCGCCTCTGATTCCCCGTGTCTGATTCCCTGCCTCTGATTCCCCGCCTCTGATTCCCCGCCTCTGATTCCATGCCACTGATTCCCTGCCCATGATTCCCCACTTCTGATTCCCCATATCTGATTCCCCGCCTCTGTTTCCCCGCCTCTGATTCCCCGCCTCTGATTCCCCATATCTGATTCCCTGCCTCTGATTCCCCAACTCTGATTCCCCGCCTCTGATTCCCCAGCTCTGAATCCCCGCCTCTGATTCCCCGCCTCTGATTCTCCATATCTCATTCCCCGCCTCTGAATCCCCATCTCTGATTCCCGGACTCTGATTCCCCACCTCTGATTCCCGGCCTCTTATTCCCAGCATTTGATTCCCGGCCTCTGATTCCCGGCCTTTGATTCCCCGCTTCTGATTCTGATTCCCTGCCTCTGATTCCCCATCTCTGATTCCGCACATCTGATTCCCTGCCTCTGATTCCCCACCTCTGATTCACTATATCTGATTCCCCGCCTCTGTTTCCCCGCCTCTGATTCCCCGCCTCTGTTTCCCCATATCTAATTCCCCACCTCTGATGCACCAACTGTGATTCCCCGCCTCTGATTCCCCAGCTCTGATTCCCCGCATCTGATTCCCCGCATCTGATTCCCCATGTCTGATTCCCCACCTCTGTTTCCGCACCTCTGATTCCCCGCCTCTGATTCCCCAGCTCTGATTCCCTGCCTCTGATTCCCCGCGTTCTATTCCCTGCCTCTGATTCCCCGCCTGTGATTCCCCATCTCTGATTCACCACCTCTGATTCCCCACCTCTGATTCCCCATATCTAATTCCCCGCCTCTGTTTGCCCGCCTCTGATTCCCCGCCTCTGTTTCCCCATATCTGATTCCCCGCCTCTGAATCCCCAACTCTGATTCCCTGCCTCTGATTCACCAGCTCTGATTCCCCGCCTTTGATTCCCCCCGTCTGATTCCCAGCCTCTGAATCCCCGTGTCTGATTTCCTGCCTCTGATTCCCCGCCTCTGATTCCCCATCTCTGATTCACCGCCTCTGATTCCCCACCTCTGATTCCCCATTTCTGATTCCGCACATCCGATTCCCTGCCTCTGATTCCCCGACTCTGATTCCCCACCTCTGATTCCCCAGCTCTGATTCCCCGCCTCTGATTCCCCGCCTCTGATTCCCCATCTCTGATTCCCCACCTCTGATTCCCCGTGTCTGATTCCCTGCCTCTGATTCCCCGCCTCTGATTCCCCGCCTCTGATTCCCTGCCACTGATTCCCCGCCCCTGATTCCCCGCCTCTGATTCCCCGCCTCTGATTCCCTGCCACTGATTCCCCGCCCCTGATTCCCAGCCTCTGATTCCCCATATCTGATTCCCTGCCTCTGATTCCCCATATCTGATTCCCCGCCTCTATTTCCCCATATCTGCTTCGCCGCCTCTGATTCCCCAACTCTGATTCCCAGCCTCTGATTCCCCAGCTCTGATTTCCCGCCTCTGATTCCCGGCATCCGATTCCCTGCCTCTGATTCCCCGCCTCTGATTCCCCATCTCTGATTCCCCGCCTCTGATTCCCCGTGTCTGATTCCCTGCCTCTGATTCCCCGCCTCTGATTCCCCGCATCTGATTCCCTGCCACTGATTCCCTGCCCATGATTCCCCACCTCTGATTCCCCATATCTGATTCCCCGCCTCTGTTTCCCCGCCTCTGATTCCCCGCCTCTGATTCCCCATATCTGATTCCCTGCCTCTGATTCCCCAACTCTGATTCCCCGCCTCTGATTCCCCAGCTCTGAATCCCCGCCTCTGATTCCCCGCGTCTGATTCCCTCCCTCTGATTCCCCAGCTCTGATTTCCCTCCTCTGATTTCCGGCATCCGATTCCCTGCCTCTGATTCCCGCGTCTGATTCCCTGCCTCTGATTCCCCGCCTCTGATTCCCCATCTGTGATTCACAACCTCTGATGCCCCACCTCTGATTCCCCATATCTGATTCCCCGCCTCTGTTTCCCCGCCTCTGATTCCCCGCATCTGATTCCCCATATCTGATTCCCCGCCTCTGATTGCCCATCTCTGATTCCCCACGTCTGATTCCCTGCCTCTGATTCACCGCCTCTGATTCCCCATCTCTGATTCACCACCTCTGATTCCCGGCCTCTGATTCCCCATCTCTGATTCCGCACATCCGATTCCCTGCCTATGATTCCCCACCTCTGATTCCCCGCCTCTGATTCCCCATATCTGATTCCCTGCCTCTGTTTCCCCGCCTCTGATTCCCCATATGTGATTCCCCACCTCTGTTTTCCCGGCTCTGATTCCCCGCCTCTGTTTCCCCATCTCTGATTCACCGCCTGTGATTCGCCACCTCTGATTCCCCGCGTCTGATTCGCCAGCTCTGATTCCCCGCCTCTGATTCCCCGCATCTGATTCCCTGCCTCTGATTCCCCGCCTCTGATTCCCCATCTCTGATTCACCGCCTTTGATTCGCCACCTCTGATTCCCCATATCTGATTCCCCACCTCTGTTTCTCCGCCTCTGATTCCCCGCCTCTGATTCTCCATATCTCATTCTCCGCCTCTGAATCCCCATCTCTGATTCCCGGACTCTGATTCCCCACCTCTGATTCCCGGCCTCTTATTCCCAGCATCTGATTCCCGGCCTCTGATTCCCGGCCTCTAATTCCCCGCTTCTGATTCTGATTCCCTGCCTCTGATTCCCCATCTCTGATTCCGCACATCTAATTCCCTGCCTCTGATTCCCCACCTCTGATTCCCCATATCTGATTCCCCGCCTCTG
This sequence comes from Narcine bancroftii, assembly GCF_036971445.1. Lineage (NCBI taxonomy): Eukaryota > Metazoa > Chordata > Chondrichthyes > Torpediniformes > Narcinidae > Narcine > Narcine bancroftii. The sequence goes on from NC_091471.1 coordinate 290,318,623, forward strand.
TTTCCCTGCCTCTGATTCCCCGCCTCTGTTTCCCCATATCTAATTCCCCACCTCTGATGCCCCAACTCTGATTCCCCGCCTCTGATTCCCCAGCTCTGATTCCCCACCTCTGATTCCCCGCATCCGATTCCCCATGTCTGATTCCCCGCCTCTGTTTCCCCGCCTCTGATTCCCCGCCTCTGTTTCCCCATATCTGATTCCCCGCCTCTAATTCCCCAGCTCTGATTCCCTGCCTCTGATTCCCCGCGTTCTATTCCCGGCCTCTGATTCCCCGCCTTTGATTCCCCATCTCTGATTCACCAACTCTGATTCCCCACCTCTGATTCCCCATATCTAATTCCCCGCCTCTGTTTGCCCGCCTCTGATTCCCCGCCTCTGTTTCCCCATATCTGATTCCCCGCCTCTGAAACCCCAACTCTGATTCCCTGCCTCTGATTCACCAGCTCTGATTCCCCGCCTTTGATTCCCCACCTCTGATTCCCAGCCTCTGAATCCCCGTGTCTGATTTCCTGCCTCTGATTCCCCGCCTCTGATTCCCCATCTCTGATTCACCGCCTCTGATTCCCCACCTCTGATTCCCCATCTCTGATTCCGCACATCCGATTCCCTGCCTCTGATTCCCCGACTCTGATTCCCCACCTCTGATTAACCAGCTCTGATTCCCCGCCTCTGATTCCCCGCGTCTGATTCCCTGCCTCTGATTCCCCGCCTCTGATTACCCATCTCTGATTCCCCACCTCTGATTCCCCGTGTCTGATTCCCTGCCTCTGAATCCCCGCCTCTGATTCCCCGCCTCTGATTCCCTGCCACTGATTACCCGCCCCTGATTCCCCACCTCTGATTCTTCATATCTTATTCCCCGCCTCTGTTTCCCCCCTCTGATTCCCAGCCTCTGATTCCCCATATCTGATTCCCCGCCTCTGATTCCCCATATCTGATTCCCCGCCTCTATTTCCCCATATCTGCTTCGCAGCCTCTGATTCCCCAACTCTGATTCCCCGCCTCTGATTCCCAAGCTCTGATTTCCCGCCTCTGATTTCCGGCATCCGATTCCCTGCCTCTGATTCCCCGCCTCTGATTCCCCATCTCTGATTCCCCGCCTCTGATTCCCCGTGTCTGATTCCCTGCCTCTGATTCCCCGCCTCTGATTCCCCGCATCTGATTCGCTGCCACTGATTCCCTGCCCCTGATTCCCCACCTCTGATTCCCCATATCTGATTCCCCGCCTCTGTTTCCCCGCCTCTGATTCCCCGCCTCTGTTTCCCCATATCTGATTCCCCGCCTCTGATTCCCTGCGTCTGATTCCCTGCCTCTGATTCCCAGCCTCTGATTCCCCTTCTCTGATTCACCACCTCTGAATCCCCACCTCTGATTCCCCATCTCTGATTCCGCACATCCGATTCCCTGCCTCTGATTCCCCGCCTCTGATTCCCCGCCTCTGATTCGCAACCTCTAATTCCCCACCTCTGATTCCCCATATCTGATTCCCCGCCTCTGTTTCCCTGCCTCTGAATCCCTGCCTCTGTTTCCCCATATCTGATTCCCCTCCTCTGATTCCCCAACTCTGATTCCCCGCCTCTGATTCCCCAGCTCTGATTCCCCGCCTTTTATTCCAGGCCTCTGATTCCCTGCCACTGATTCCCCGCCCCTGATTCCCCACCTCTGATTCCCCATCTCTGATTCACCGCCTCTGATTCCCCACCTCTGATTCCCCATCTCTGATTCCGCACATCCGATTCCCTGCCTCTGATTCCCCGACTCTGATTCCACACCTCTGATTCCCCAGCTCTGATTCCCCGCCTCTGATTCCCCGCGTCTGATTCCCTGCCTCTGATTCCCCTCCTCTGATTCCCCATCTCTGATTCCCCACCTCTGATTCCCCGTGTCTGATTCCCTGCCTCTGATTCCCCGCCTCTGATTCCCTGCCTCTGATTCCCTGCCACTGATTCCCCGCCCCTGATTCCCCACCTCTGATTCCCCATATCTTATTCCCCGCCTCTGTTTCCCCCCCTCTGATTCCCAGCCTCTGATTCCCCATATCTGATTCCCCGCCTCTGATTCCCCATATCTGATTCCCCGCCTCTATTTCCCCATATCTGCTTCCCCGCCTCTGATTCCCCAGCTCTGATTTCCCGCCTCTGATTCCCGGCATCCGATTACCGGCCTCTGATTCCCCGCCTCTGATTCCCCATCTCTGATTCCCCGCCTCTGATTCCCCGTGTCTGATTCCCTGCCTCTGATTCCCCGCCTCTGATTCCCGCGTCTGATTCCCTGCCACTGATTCCCTGCCCCTGATTACCCACCTCTGATTCCCCGCCTCTGATTCCCAACCTCTGATTCCCCACCTCTGAATCCCAATATCTGATTCCCCGTCTCTGTTTCCCCACCTCTGATTCTCCGCCTCTGTTTCCCCATATCTGATACCCTGCCTCTGATTCCCCGCCTCTGATTCCCCTTCTCTGATTCACCACCTCTGATTCCCCACCTCTGATTCCCCATCTCTGATTCCGCACATCCGATTCCCTGCCTCTGTATCCCCGCCTCTGATTCCCCGCCTCTGATTCCCCATATCTCATTCCCCGCCTCTGATTCCCCATCTCTGATTCTGCACATCTGATTCCCTGCCTCTGAATCCCCACCTCTGATTCCCCATATCTGATACCCCGCCTCTGTTTCCCCGCCTCTGATTCCCCGCCTCTGTTTCCCCATATCTAATTCCACGCCTCTGATTCCCCAACTCTGATTCCCCGCCTCTGATTCCCCAGCTCTGTTTCCCCGCCTCTGATTCCCCGCATCTGATTCCCTGCCTCTCATTCACCGCCTCTGATTCCCTGCCTCTCATTCCCAACCTCTGAATCCCCACCTCTGAATCCCCATATCTGATTACCCGCCTCTGTTTCCCCGCCTCTGAATCCCCGCCTCTGTTTCCCCATATCTGATTCCCCGCCTCTGATTCCCCAACTCTGATTCCCCTCCTCTAATTCGCCAGCTATGATTCCCCGCCTCTGATTCCCTGCGTCTGATTCCCTGCCTCTGATTCCCCGCCTCTGATTCCCCTTCTCTGATTCAGCACCTCTGAATCCCCAACTCTTATTCCCCATCTCTGATTCCGCACATCCGATTCCCTGCCTCTGATTCCCTGCCTCTGATTCCCCGCCTCTGATTCCCTGCCTCTGATTCGCAACCTCTAATTCCCCACCTCTGATTCCCCATATCTGATTCCCCGCCTCTGTTTCCCTGCCTCTGATTCCCGGCCTCTGTTTCCCCATATCTGATTCCCCTCCTCTGATTCCCCAACTCTGATTCCCCGCCTCTGATTCCCCAGCTCTGATTCCCCGCCTTTGATTCCCGGCCTCTGATTCCCTGCCACTGATTCCCCGCCCCTGATTCCCCACCTCTGATTCCCCATATCTGATTCCCAGCCTCTGTTTCCCCGCCTCTGATTGGCCGCCTCTGATACCCCGCCTCTGATTCCCCATCTCTAATTCATCACATCTGATTCCCCACCTCTGCTTCCCCATCTCTGATTCTCTACCTCTGATTCGCCACCTCTGATTCCCCATATCTGATTCACCGCCTCTGTATCCCCGCCTCTGATTCCCCGCCTCTGATTCCCCATATCTGACTCCCCGCCTCTGTTTCCCCGCCTCTGATTCCCCACCTCTGATTCCCTATCTCTGATTCCCCGCCTCTTATTCGCCATCTCTGATTCCCCGACTCTTATTCCTGAGCTCTGATTCCCCGCCACTGATTCCCCGCATCTGATTCCCCGCCTCTGAGTCCCTTCCTCTGATTCCCCATCTCTGATTCACCACCTCTGATTCCCCATCTCTGATTCCCGGCCTCTGATTCCCCACCTCTGATTCCCGTCCTCTGATTCATGCCTTCTGATTCCTGGCCTCTTATTCCCCACCTCTGATTCCCCATATCTGATTCCCCACCTCTGTTTCCGCGCCTCTGATTCCCTGCCTCTGATTCCCCATCTCTGAATTACAACCTCTGAATCCCCGCGTCTGATTCCCCATCTCTGATTCTGCACATCTGATTGCCTGCCTCTGATTCCCCGCCTCTGATTCCCTGCCTCTGATTGCCAACCTCTGATTCCCCACCTCTGATTCCCCATATCTGATACCCCGCCTCTGTTTCCCCGCCTCTGACTCTCCGCCTCTGTTTCCCCATATCTGATTCCCTGCCTCTGATTCCCCGCCTCTGATTCCCCTTCTCTGATTCACCACCTCTGATTCCCCACCTCTGATTCCCCATCTCTGATTCCGCACATCCGATTCCCTGCCTCTGATTCCCCGCCTCTGATTCCCCGCCTCTGATTCCCTGCCTCAGATTCGCAACCACTGATTCCCCACCTCTGATTCCCCACCTCTGATTCCCCATATCTGATTCCCCGCCTCTGTTTCCCCGCCTCTGATTCCCCGCCTCTGTTTCCCTATATCTGATTCCCCGCCTCTGATTCCCCAACTATGATTCCCCGCCTCTGATTCCCCAGCTCTGATTCCCCACCTCTGATTCCCCATATCTGATTCCCCGCCTCTGTTTCCCTGCCTCTGATTCCCCGCCTCTGTTTCCCCTCCTCTGATTCCCAGCCTCTGCTTCCCCAACTCTGATTCCCCGCCCCTGATTCCCCAGCTCTGATTCCCTGCCTCTGATTCCCCGTGTTTTATTCCCTGCCTCTGATTCCCCGCGTCTGATTCTCCATCTCTGATTCACCGCCTTTGATTTTCCACCTCTGATTCCCCATATCAGATTCCCCGCCTCTGTATCCCCGCCTCTGATTCCCCGCCTCTGATACCCCATATCTCATTCCCCGCCTCTGATTCCCCATCTCTGATTCTGCACATCTGATTCCCTGCCTCTGAATCCCCACCTCTGATTCCCCATATCTGATTCCCCGCCTCTGTTTCCCCGCCTCTGATTCCCCGCCTCTGTTTCCCCATATCTAATTCCACGCCTCTGATTCCCCAACTCTGATTCCCCGCCTCTGATTCCCCAGCTCCGTTTCCCCGCCTCTGATTCCCCGCATCTGATTCCCTGCCTCTGATTCCCCGCCTCTGATTCCCTGCCTCTGATTCCCAACCTCTGAATCCCCACCTCTGAATCCCCACATCTGATTCCCCGCCTCTGTTTCCCCGCGTCTGAATCCCCGCCTCTGTTTCCCCATATCTGATTCCCCGCCTCTGATTCCCCAACTCTGATTCCCCTCCTCTAATTCGCCAGGTATGATTCCCCGCCTCTGATTCCCTGCGTCTGATTCCCTGCCTCTGATTCCCCGCCTCTGATTCCGCACATCCGATTCCCTGCCTCTGATTCCCTGCCTCTGATTCCCCGCCTCTGATTCCCTGCCTCTGATTCGCAACCTCTAATTCCACACCTCTGATTCCCCATATCTGATTCCCCGCCTCTGTTTCCCTGCCTCTGATTCCCGGCCTCTGTTTCCCCATATCTGATTCCCCTCCTCTGATTCCCCAACTCTGATTCCCCATATCTGATTCCCAGCCTCTGTTTCCCCGCCTCTGATTGGCCGCCTCTGATACCCCGCCTCTGATTCCCCATCTCTAATTCATCACATCTGATTCCCCACCTCTGCTTCCCCATCTCTGATTCTCTACCTCTGATTCGCCACCTCTGATTCCCCATATCTGATTCACCGCCTCTGTTTCCCCGCCTCTGATTCCCCGCCTCTGATTCCCCTACCTCAGATTCCCCGCCTCTGATTCGCCATCTCTGATTCCCCGACTCTGATTCCTGAGCTCTGATTCCCCGCCACTGATTCCCCGCATCTGATTCCCCGCCTCTGAGTCCCTTCCTCTGATTCCCCATCTCTGATTCACCACCTCTGATTCCCCATCTCTGATTCCCGGCCTCTGATTCCCCACCTCTGATTCCCGGCCTCTGATTCATGCCTTCTGATTCCTGGCCTCTTATTCCCCACCTCTGATTCCCCATATCTGATTCCCCACCTCTGTTTCCGTGCCTCTGATTCCCCGCCTCTGATTCCCCATCTCTGAATTACAACCTCTGAATCCCCGCGTCTGATTCACCACCGCTGATTCCCCACCTCTTATTCCCCATCTCTAATTCCCGGCCTCTGATTCCCAACCTCTGATTCCCGGCCGCTGATTCCTGCCCTCTGATTCCCGGCCTCTCATTCCTGGCCTCTGATTCCCGGCCTCTGATTTTCCCCGCCGCTGATTCCCAACCTCTGATTCCCTGCCTCTGATTCCCCACCTCTGATTCCCCATATCTGATTCCCCGCCTCTGTTTCCCCGCCTCTGATTACCCGCCTCTGTTTCCCCATATCTGATTCCCCACCTCTGATTCCCCAACTCTGATGCCCCGCCTCTGATTCCCAACCTCTGATTCCCCACCTCTGAATCCCCATATCTGATTCCCCGTCTCTGTTTCCCCGCCTCTGATTCTCCGACTCTGTTTCCCCATATCTGATTCCCTGCCTCTGATTCCCCGCGTCTGATTCCCCTTCTCTGATTCACCACCTCTGATTCCGCACCTCTGATTCCCCATCTCTGATTCCGCACATCCGATTCCCTGCCTCTGATTCCCCGCCTCTGATTCCCCGCCTCTGATTCCCTGCCTCAGATTCGCAACCACTAATTCCCCACCTCCGATTCCCCATATCTGATTCCCCGCCTCTGTTTCCCTGCCTCTCTTTCCCGGCCTCTGTTTCCCCATATCTGATTCCCCTCCGCTGATTCCCCAACTCTGATTCCCCGCCTCTGATTCCCCACCTCTGATTCCCCGCCTCTGATTCCCGGCCTCTGATTCCCTGCCACTGATTCCCTGCCCCTGATTCCCCACCTCTGATTCCCCATATCTGATTCCCCGCCTCTGTTTCCCCGCCTCTGATTCCGCATCTCTGATTCCCTGCCTCTGATTCCCCGCCTCTGATTCCCGGCCTCTGATTCCCTGCCACTGATTCCCTGCCTCTGATTCCCCATCTCTAATTCATCACATCTGATTCCCCACCTCTGCTTCCACATCTCTGATTCTCTACCTCTGATTCGCCACCTCTGATTCCCCATATTTGATTCACCGCCTCTGTTTCCCCGCCTCTGATTCCCCGCCTCTGATTCCCCATATTTGATTCCCCGCCTCTGATTCCCCATCTCTGATTCCCGGACTCTGATTCCCCAACTCTGATTCCCCGCCTCTGATTCCCCAGCTCTGAATTCCCGCCTCTGATTCCCCACCTCTGATACAACATATCTGATTCCCGGCCTCTGTTTCACCGCCTCTGATTCCCCACCTCTGATTCCCCATATCTGATTCCCCGCCTCTGATTCCCCACCTCTGATTCCCCTCCTCTGATTCGCCAGCTATGATTCCCCGCCTCTGATTCCCCATTTCTGATTCCCTGCCTCTGATTCCCCGCCTCTGATTCCCCATCTCTGATTCACCACCTCCGATTCCCCACCTCTGATTCCCCATCTCTGATTCCGCACATCCGATTCCCTGCCTCTGATTCCCCGCCTCTGATTCCCCGCCTCTGATTCCCTGCCTCTGATTCGCAACATCCAATTCCCCACCTCTGATTCCCCATATCTGATTCTCCGCCTCTGTTTCCCTGCCTCTGATTCCCCGCCTCTGTTTCCCCATATCTGATTCCCCTCCTCTGTTTCCCCGCCTCTGATTGGCACCTCTGATACCCCGCCTCTGATTCCCCATTTCCAATTCATCACATCTGATTCCCCACCTCTGCTTCCCCATCTCTGATTCTCTACCTCTGATCGCCACCTCTGATTCCCAATATCTGATTCACCGCCTCTGTTTCCCCGCCTCTGATTCCCCATATCTGATTCCCTGCCTCTGATTCCCTGCCTCTGATTCCCCATCTCTGATTCTGCACATCTGATTCCCTGCCTCTGATTACCCGCCTCTGATTCCCTGCCTCTGATTGCCAACATCTGATTCCCCACCTCTGATTCCCCATATCTGATTCCCCGCCTCTGTTTCCCCGCCTCTGATTCCCCGCCTCTGTTTCCCTATATCTGATTCCACGCCTCTGATTCCCCAACTATGATTCCCCGCCTCTGATTCCCCAGTTCTGATTCCCCACCTCTGATTCCCCATATCTGATTCCCCGCCTCTGTTTCCCTGCCTCTGATTCCCCGCCTCTGTTTCCCCGCCTCTGATTCCCAGCCTCTGCTTCCCCAACTCTGATTCCCCGCCTCTGATTCCCCAGCTCTGATTCCCCACCTCTGATTCCCCGCCTCTGTTTCCCCATATCTAATTCCACGCCTCTGATTCCCCAACTCTGATTCCCCGCCTCTGATTCCCCAGCTCTGTGTCCCCGCCTGTGACTCCCTGCATCTGATTCCCTGCCTCTGATTCCCCGCCTCTGATTACCTGCCTCTGATTCCCAACCTCTGATTCCCCACCTCTGAATCCCCATATCTGATTCCCCGCCTCTGTTTCCCCGCCTCTGATTCCCCGCCTCTGTTTCCCCATATCTGATTCCCCGCCTCTGATTCCCCAACTCTGATTCCCCTCCTTTAATTCGCCAGCTATGATTCCCCGCCTCTGATTCCCCGCCTCTGTTTCCCCGCCTCAGATTCCCCGCCTTTGATTCCCCTTCTCTGATTCACCATCTCTGATTCCCCTCCTCTGATTCCCCATCTCTGATTCCGCACATCCGATTCCCTGCCTCTGATTCCCCGCCTCTGATTCCCCGCCTCTGATTCCCTGCCTCTGATTCGCAACCTCTAATTCCCCACCTCTGATTCCCCATATCTGATTCCCCGCCTCTGTTTCCCTGCCTCTGATTCCCGGCCTCTGTTTCCACATATCTGATTCCCCTCCTCTGATTCCCCAACTCTGATTTCCCGCCTCTGATTCTCCGCCTCTGTTTCCCCGCCTCTGTATCCCCGCCTCTGATTCCCCGCCTCTGATTCCCCATATCTCATTCCCCGCCTCTGATTCCCCATCTCTGATTCCACACATCTGATTCCCTGCCTCTGATTCCCCACCTCTGATTCCCCATATCTGATTCCCCGCCTCTGTTTCCCCGCCTCTGATTCCCCGCCTCTGTTTCCCCATATCTAATTCCATGCCTCTGATTCCCCGCATCTGATTCCCTGCCTCTGATTCCCCGCCTCTGATTCCCTGCCTCTGATTCCCAACCTCTGATTCCCCACCTCTGAATCCGCATATCTGATTCCCCGCCTCTGATTCCCCAACTCTGATTCCCCGCCTCTGATTCCCCAGCTCTGATTCCCCGCCTCTGATTCCCCTTCTCTGATTCAACACCTCTGATTCCCCACCTCTGATTCCCCATCTCTGATTCCGCACATCCGATTCCCTGCCTCTGATTCCCCGCCTCTGATTCCCCGCCTCTGATTCCCTGCCTCTGATTCGCAACCACTAATTCCCCACCTCTGATTCCCCATATCTGATTCCCCGCCTCTGTTTCCCTGCCTCTGATTCCCGGCCTCTGTTTCCCCATATCTGATTCCCCTCCTCTGATTCCCCAACTCTGATTCCCCGCCTCTGATTCCCCAGCTCTGATTCCCCGCCTCTGATTCCCGGCCTCTGAATCCCGGCCACTGATTCCCCGCCCCTGATTCCCCTCCTCTGATTCCCCATATCTGATTCCCCGCCTCTGTTTCCCCGCCTCTGATTGGCCGCCTCTGATACCCCGCCTCTGATTCCCCATCTCTAATTCATCACATCTGATTCCCCACCTCTGCTTCCCCATCTCTGATTCTCAACCTCTGATTCGCCACCTCTGATTCCCCATATCTGATTCACCACCTCTGTTTCCCCGCCTCTGATTCCCCGCCTCTGATTCCCCATATTTGATGCCCCGCCTCTGATTCCCCATCTCTGATTCCCGGACTCTGATTCCCCAACTCTGATTCCCCGCCTCTGATTCCCCAGCTCTGATTTCCCGCCTCTGATTCCCCACCTCTGATACAACATATCTGATTCCCGGCCTCTGTTTCCCCGCCTCTGATTCGCCACCTCTGATTCCCCATATCTGATTCCCCGCCTCTGATTCCCCACCTCTGATTCCCCTCCTCTGATTCGCCAGCTATGATTCCCCGCCTCTGATTCCCCGTGTCTGATTCCCTGCCTCTGATTCCCCGCCTCTGATTCCCCATCTCTGATTCACCACCTCTGATTCCCCATCTCTGATTCCGCACCTACGATTCCCTGCCTCTGATTCCCCGCCTCTGATTCCCCGCCTCTGATTCCCTGCCTCTGATTCGCAACTTCTAATTCCCCACCTCTGATTCCCCATATCTGATTCCCCGCCTCTGTTTCCCTGCCTATGATTCCCCGCCTCTGTTTCCCCATATCTGATTCCCCGCCTCTGTTTCCCCGCCTCTGATTGGCACCTCTGATACCCCGCCTCTGATTCCCCATCTCTAATTCATCGCATCTGATTCCCCACCTCTGCTTCCCCATCTCTGATTCTCTACCTCTGATTCGCCACCTCTGATTCCCCATATCTGATTCACCGCCTCTGTTTCCCCGCCTCTGATTCCCTGCCTCTGATTCCCCATATCTGACTCCCCGCCTCTCTTTCCCCGCCTCTGATTCCCCACCTCTGATTCCCTATCTCTGATTCCCCGCCTCTGATTCGCCATCTCTGATTCCCCGACTCTGATTCCCGAGCTCTGATTCCCCGCCACTGATTCCCCGCATCTGATTCCCCGCCTCTGAGTCCCTTCCTCTGATTCCCCATCTCTGATTCACCACCTCTGATTCCCCATCTCTGATTCCCGGCCTCTGATTCCCCACCTCTGATTCCCGGCCTCTGATTCCTGGCTTCTGATTCCTGGCCTCTTATTCCCCACCTCTGATTCCCCATATCTGATTCCCCACCTCTGTGTCCGCGCCTCTGATTCCCCGCCTCTGATTCCCCATCTCTGAATTACAACCTCTGAATCCCCGCGTCTGATTCACCACCGCTGATTCCCCACCTCTTATTCCCCATCTCTAATTCCCGGCCTCTGATTGCCCACCTCTGTTTCCTGGCCTCTGATTCCTGCCCTCTGATTCCCGGCCTCTCATTCCTGGCCTCTGATTCCCGGACTCTGATTTTCCCCGCCGCTGATTCCCTGCCTCTGATTCCCCATCTCTGATTCCACACATCTGATTCCCTGCCTCTGATTCCCCGCCTCTGATTCCCTGCCTCTGATTGCCAACCTCTGATTCCCCACCTCTGATTCCCTGCCTCTGTTTCCCCGCCTCTGATTCCCCGCCTCTGTTTCCCCATCTCTGATTCCCCACCTCTGATTCCCCAACTTTGATTCCCCGCCTCTGATTCCCCAGCTCTGATTCCCCACCTCTGATTCCCCATATCTGATTCCCCGCCTCTGTTTCCCTGCCTCTGATTCCCCGCCTCTGTTTCCCCACCTCTGATTCCCAGCCTCTGCTTCCCCAACTCTGATTCCCCGCCTCTGATTCCCCAGCTCTGATTCCCCGCCTCTGATTCCCCGTGTTTTATTCCCTGCCTCTGATTCCCCGCGTCTGATTCTCCATCTATGATTCACCACCTTTGATTCGCCACCTCTGATTCCCCATATCAGATTCCCCGCCTCTGTATCCCCGCCTCTGATTCCCCGCCTCTGATTCCCCATATCTCATTCCCCGCCTCTGATTCCCCATCTCAGATTCCACACATCTGATTCCCTGCCTCTGATTCCCCACCTCTGATTCCCCATATCTGATTCCCCGCCTCTGTATCCCCGCCTCTGATTCCCCGCCTCTGTTTCCCCATATCTAATTCCACGCCTCTGATTCCCCAACTCTGATTCCCCGCCTCTGATTCCCCAGCTCTGATTCCCCGCCTCTGATTCCCCGCATCTGATTCCCTGCCTCTGATTCCCAGCCTCTGATTCCCTGCCTCTGATTCCCAACCTCTGATTCCCCACCTCTGAATCCCCATATCTGATTCCCCGCCTCTGTTTCCCCGCCTCTGATTCCCCGCCTCTGTTTCCACATATCTGATTCCCCACCTCTGATTCCCCAACTCTGATTCCCCTCCTCTAATTCGCCAGCTATGATTCCCCGCCTCTGATTCCCTGCGTCTGATTCCCTGCCTCTGATTCCCCGCCTCTGATTCCCCTTCTCTGATTCATCACCTCTGATTCCCCACCTCTGATTCCCCATCTCTGATTCTGCACATCCGATTCCCTGCCTCTGAATCCCCGCCTCTGATTCCCCGCCTCTGAATCCCTGCCTCTGATTCGCAACCACTAATTCCCCACCTCTGATTCCCCATATCTGATTCCCCGCCTCTGTTTCCCTGCCTCTGATTCCCGGCCTCTGTTTCCCCATATCTGATTCCCCTCCTCTGATTCCCCAACTCTGATACCCCGCCTCTGATTCCCCAGCTCTGATTCCCCGCCTCTGATTCCCGTCCTCTGAATCCCTGCCACTGATTCCCCGCCCCTGATTCCCCACCTCTGATTCCCCATATCTGATTCACCGCCTCTGTTTCCCCGCCTCTGATTGGCCGACTCTGATACCCCGCCTCTGATTCCCCATCTCTAATTCATCACATCTGATTCCCCACCTCTGCTTCCCCATCTCTGATTCTCTACCTCTGATTCGCCACCTCTGATTCCCCATATCTGATTCACCGCCTCTGTTTCCCCGCCTCTGATTCCCCGCCTCTGATTCCCCATATTTGATTCCCCGCCTCTGATTCCCCATCTCTGATTCCCGGACTCTGATACCCCAACTCTGATACCCCGCCTCTGATTCCCCAGCTCTGATTTCCCGCCTCTGATTCCCCACCTCTGATACAACATATCTAATTCCCGGCCTCTGTTTCCCCGCCTCTGATTCCCCACCTCTGATTTCCCATATCTGATTCCCCGCCTCTGATTCCCCACCTCTGATTCCCCTCCTCTGATTCGCTAGCTATGATTCACCGCCTCTGATTCCCCGTGTCTGATTCCCTGCCTCTGATTCCCCGCCTCTGATTCCCCATCTCTGATTCACCACATCTGATTCCCAACCTCTGATTCCCCATCTCTGATTCTGCACCTCCGATTCCCTGCCTCTGATTCCCCGCCTCTGATTCCCTGCCTCTGATTCCCTGCCTCTGATTCGCAACTTCTAATTCCCCACCTCTGATTCCCCATATCTGATTCCCCGCCTCTGTTTCCCTGCCTCTGATTCCCCGGATCTGTTTCCCCATATCTGATTCCCCGCCTCTGTTTCCCCGCCTCTGATTGGCACCTCTGATACCCCGCCTCTGATTCCCCATCTCTAATTCATCATATCTGATTCCCCACCTCTGCTTCCCCATCTCTGATTCTCTACCTCTGATTCGCCACCTCTGATTCCCAATATCTGATTCACCTCCTCTGTTTCCCCGCCTCTGATTCCCCGCCTCTGATTCCCCATATCTGATTCCCTGCCTCTGATTCCCTGCCTCTGATTCCCCATCTCTGATTCCGCACATCTGATTCCCTGCCTCTGATTCCCCGCCTCTGATTCCCTGCCTCTGATTGCCAACCTCTGATTCCCCACCTATGATTCCCCATATCTGATTCCCCGCCTCTGTTTCCCCGCCTCTGATTCCCCGCCTCTGTTTCCCTGCCTCTGATTCCCCACCTCTGTTTCCCCGCCTCTGATTCCCAGCCTCTGCTTCCCCAACTCTGATTCCCCGTCTCTGATTCCCCAGCTCTGATTCCCCGCCTCTGATTCCCCGTGTTTTATTCCCTGCCTCTGATTCCCCGCGTCTGATTCTCCATCTCTGATTCACCGCCTTTGATTCGCCACCTCTGATTCCCCATATCAGATTCCCCGCCTCTGTATCCCCGCCTCTGATTCCCAGCCTCTGATTCCCCATATCTCATTCCCCGCCTCTGATTCCCCATCTCTGATTCTGCACATCTGATTCCCCGCATCTGATTCCCCGCCTCTGAGTCCCTTCCTCTGATTCCCCATCTCTGATTCACCACCTCTGATTCCCCATCTCTGATTCCCGGCCTCTGATTCCCCACCTCTGATTCCCGGCCTCTGATTCCTGGCTTATGATTCCTGGCCTCTTATTCCCCACCTCTGATTCCCCATATCTGATTCCCCACCTCTGTTTCCGCGCCTCTGATTCCCCGCCTCTGATTCCCCATCTCTGAATTACAACCTCTGAATCCCCGCGTCTGATTCACCACCGCTGATTCCCCACCTCTTATTCCCCATCTCTAATTCCCGGCCTCTGATTCCCCACCTCTGTTTCCTGGCCTCTGATTCCTGCCCTCTGATTCCCGGCCTCTCATTCCTGGCCTCTGAATCCCGGACTCTGATTTTCCCCGCCGCTGATTCCCTGCCTCTGATTCCCCATCTCTGATTCCACACATCTGATTCCCTGCCTCTGATTCCCCGCCTCTGATTCCCTGCCTCTGATTGCCAACCTCTGATTCCCCACCTCTGATTCCCTGCCTCTGTTTCCCCGCCTCTGATTCCCCGCCTCTGTTTCCCCATCTCTGATTCCCCACCTCTGATTCCCCAACTTTGATTCCCCACCTCTGCTTCCCCATCTCTGATTCTCTACCTCTGATTCGCCACCTCTGATTCCCCATATCTGATTCACCGCCTCTGTTTCCCCGCCTCTGATTCCCCGCCTCTGATTCCCCATATTTGATTCCCCGCCTCTGATTCCCCATCTCTGATTCCCGGACTCTGATACCCCAACTCTGATTCCCCGCCTCTGATTCCCCAGCTCTGATTTCCCGCCTCTGATTCCCCACCTCTGATACAACATATCTAATTCCCGGCCTCTGTTTCCCCGCCTCTGATTCCCCACCTCTGATTTCCCATATCTGATTCCCCGCCTCTGATTCCCCACCTCTGATTCCCCTCCTCTGATTCGCTAGCTATGATTCACCGCCTCTGATTCCCCGTGTCTGATTCCCTGCCTCTGATTCCCCGCCTCTGATTCCCCATCTCTGATTCACCACATCTGATTCCCAACCTCTGATTCCCCATCTCTGATTCTGCACCTCCGATTCCCTGCCTCTGATTCCCCGCCTCTGATTCCCTGCCTCTGATTCCCTGCCTCTGATTCGCAACTTCTAATTCCCCACCTCTGATTCCCCATATCTGATTCCCCGCCTCTGTTTCCCTGCCTCTGATTCCCCGGATCTGTTTCCCCATATCTGATTCCCCGCCTCTGTTTCCCCGCCTCTGATTGGCACCTCTGATACCCCGCCTCTGATTCCCCATCTCTAATTCATCATATCTGATTCCCCACCTCTGCTTCCCCATCTCTGATTCTCTACCTCTGATTCGCCACCTCTGATTCCCAATATCTGATTCACCTCCTCTGTTTCCCCGCCTCTGATTCCCCGCCTCTGATTCCCCATATCTGATTCCCTGCCTCTGATTCCCTGCCTCTGATTCCCCATCTCTGATTCCGCACATCTGATTCCCTGCCTCTGATTCCCCGCCTCTGATTCCCTGCCTCTGATTGCCAACCTCTGATTCCCCACCTATGATTCCCCATATCTGATTCCCCGCCTCTGTTTCCCCGCCTCTGATTCCCCGCCTCTGTTTCCCTGCCTCTGATTCCCCACCTCTGTTTCCCCGCCTCTGATTCCCAGCCTCTGCTTCCCCAACTCTGATTCCCCGTCTCTGATTCCCCAGCTCTGATTCCCTGCCTCTGATTCCCCGTGTTTTATTCCCTGCCTCTGATTCCCCGCGTCTGATTCTCCATCTCTGATTCACCGCCTTTGATTCGCCACCTCTGATTCCCCATATCAGATTCCCCGCCTCTGTATCCCCGCCTCTGATTCCCAGCCTCTGATTCCCCATATCTCATTCCCCGCCTCTGATTCCCCATCTCTGATTCTGCACATCTGATTCCCCGCATCTGATTCCCCGCCTCTGAGTCCCTTCCTCTGATTCTCCATCTCTGATTCACCACCTCTGATTCCCCATCTCTGATTCCCGGCCTCTGATTCCCCACCTCTGATTCCCGGCCTCTGATTCCTGGCTTCTGATTCCTGGCCTCTTATTCCCCACCTCTGATTCCCCATATCTGATTCCCCACCTCTGTTTCCGCGCCTCTGATTCCCCGCCTCTGATTCCCCATCTCTGAATTACAACCTCTGAATCCCCGCGTCTGATTCACCACCGCTGATTCCCCACCTCTTATTCCCCATCTCTAATTCCCGGCCTCTGATTCCCCACCTCTGTTTCCTGGCCTCTGATTCCTGCCCTCTGATTCCCGGCCTCTCATTCCTGGCCTCTGATTCCCGGACTCTGATTTTCCCCGCCGCTGATTCCCTGCCTCTGATTCCCCATCTCTGATTCCACACATCTGATTCCCTGCCTCTGATTCCCCGCCTCTGATTCCCTGCCTCTGATTGCCAACCTCTGATTCCCCACCTCTGATTCCCTGCCTCTGTTTCCCCGCCTCTGATTCCCCGCCTCTGTTTCCCCATCTCTGATTCCCCACCTCTGATTCCCCAACTTTGATTCCCCGCCTCTGATTCCCCAGCTCTGATTCCCCACCTCTGATTCCCCATATCTGATTCCCCGCCTCTGTTTCCCTGCCTCTGATTCCCCGCCTCTGTTTCCCCACCTCTGATTCCCAGCCTGTGCTTCCCCAACTCTGATTCCCCGCCTCTGATTCCCCAGCTCTGATTCCCCGCCTCTGATTCCCCGTGTTTTATTCCCTGCCTCTGATTCCCCGCGTCTGATTCTCCATCTATGATTCACCACCTTTGATTCGCCACCTCTGATTCCCCATATCACATTCCCCGCCTCTGTATCCCCGCCTCTGATTCCCCGCCTCTGATTCCCCATATCTCATTCCCCGCCTCTGATTCCCCATCTCAGATTCCACACATCTGATTCCCTGCCTCTGATTCCCCACCTCTGATTCCCCATATCTGATTCCCCGCCTCTGTATCCCCGCCTCTGATTCCCCGCCTCTGTTTCCCCATATCTAATTCCACGCCTCTGATTCCCCAACTCTGATTCCCCGCCTCTGATTCCCCAGCTCTGATTCCCCGCCTCTGATTCCCCGCATCTGATTCCCTGCCTCTGATTCCCAGCCTCTGATTCCCTGCCTCTGATTCCCAACCTCTGATTCCCCACCTCTGAATCCCCATATCTGATTCCCCGCCTCTGTTTCCCCGCCTCTGATTCCCCGCCTCTGTTTCCACATATCTGATTCCCCACCTCTGATTCCCCAACTCTGATTCCCATCCTCTAATTCGCCAGCTATGATTCCCCGCCTCTGATTCCCTGCGTCTGATTCCCTGCCTCTGATTCCCCGCCTCTGATTCCCCTTCTCTGATTCATCACCTCTGATTCCCCACCTCTGATTCCCCATCTCTGATTCTGCACATCTGATTCCCTGCCTCTGAATCCCCGCCTCTGATTCCCCGCCTCTGAATCCCTGCCTCTGATTCGCAACCACTAATTCCCCACCTCTGATTCCCCATATCTGATTCCCCACCTCTGTTTCCCTGCCTCTGATTCCCGGCCTCTGTTTCCCCATATCTGATTCCCCTCCTCTGATTGGCCGACTCTGATACCCCGCCTCTGATTCCCCATCTCTAATTCATCACATCTGATTCCCCACCTCTGCTTCCCCATCTCTGATTCTCTACCTCTGATTCGCCACCTCTGATTCCCCATATCTGATTCACCGCCTCTGTTTCCCCGCCTCTGATTCCCCGCCTCTGATTCCCCATATTTGATTCCCCGCCTCTGATTCCCCATCTCTGATTCCCGGACTCTGATACCCCAACTCTGATTCCCCGCCTCTGATTCCCCAGCTCTGATTTCCCGCCTCTGATTCCCCACCTCTGATACAACATATCTAACTCCCGGCCTCTGTTTCCCCGCCTCTGATTCCCCACCTCTGATTTCCCATATCTGATTCCCCGCCTCTGATTCCCCACCTCTGATTCCCCTCCTCTGATTCGCTAGCTATGATTCACCGCCTCTGATTCCCCGTGTCTGATTCCCTGCCTCTGATTCCCCGCCTCTGATTCCCCATCTCTGATTCACCACATCTGATTCCCAACCTCTGATTCCCCATCTCTGATTCTGCACCTCCGATTCCCTGCCTCTGATTCCCCGCCTCTGATTCCCTGCCTCTGATTCCCTGCCTCTGATTCGCAACTTCTAATTCCCCACCTCTGATTCCCCATATCTGATTCCCCGCCTCTGTTTCCCTGCCTCTGATTCCCCGGATCTGTTTCCCCATATCTGATTCCCCGCCTCTGTTTCCCCGCATCTGATTGGCACCTCTGATACCCCGCCTCTGATTCCCCATCTCTAATTCATCATATCTGATTCCCCACCTCTGCTTCCCCATCTCTGATTCTCTACCTCTGATTCGCCACCTCTGATTCCCAATATCTGATTCACCTCCTCTGTTTCCCCGCCTCTGATTCCCCGCCTCTGATTCCCCATATCTGATTCCCTGCCTCTGATTCCCTGCCTCAGATTCCCCATCTCTGATTCCGCACATCTGATTCCCTGCCTCTGATTCCCCGCCTCTGATTCCCTGCCTCTGATTGCCAACCTCTGATTCCCCACCTATGATTCCCCATATCTGATTCCCCGCCTCTGTTTCCCCGCCTCTGATTCCCCGCCTCTGTTTCCCTGCCTCTGATTCCCCACCTCTGTTTCCCCGCCTCTGATTCCCAGCCACTGCTTCCCCAACTCTGATTCCCCGTCTCTGATTCCCCAGCTCTGATTCCCCGCCTCTGATTCCCCGTGTTTTATTCCCTGCCTCTGATTCCCCGCGTCTGATTCTCCATCTCTGATTCACCGCCTTTGATTCGCCACCTCTGATTCCCCATATCAGATTCCCCGCCTCTGTATCCCCGCCTCTGATTCCCAGCCTCTGATTCCCCATATCTCATTCCCCGCCTCTGATTCCCCATCTCTGATTCTGCACATCTGATTCCCTGCCTTTGATTCCCCACCTCTGGTTCCCCATATCTGATACACCGCCTCTGATTCCCTGCCACTGATTCCCCGCCTCTGATTCCCTGCCTCAGATTCCCCGCCTCTGTTTCCCATATCTGATTCCCCGACTCTGATTCCCCAACTCTGATTCCCCGCCTCTGTTTCCCATATCTGATTCCCCACCTCTGAATCCCCATATCTGATTCCCCGCCTCTGTTTCCCCACCTCTGATTCCCCGCCTCTGTTTCCCATATCTGATTCCCCGACTCTGATTCCCCAACTTTGATTCCCCTCCTCTAATTCGCCAGCTATGATTCCCCGCCTCTGATTCCCTGCGTCTGATTCCCTGCCTCTGATTCCCCGCCTCTGATTCCCCTTCTCTGATTCACCAACTCTGAATCCCCACCTCTGATTCCCCATCTCTGATTCCGCACATCCGATTCCCTGCCTCTGATTCCCCGCCTCTGATTCCCCGCCTCTGATTCCCTGCCTCTGATTCGCAACATCTAATTCCACACCTCTGATTCCCCATATCTGATACCCCGCCTCTGTTTCCCTGCCTCTGATTCCCGGCCTCTGTTTCCCCATATCTGATTCCCCTCCTCTGATTCTCCATCTCTGATTCACCGCCTTTGATTCGCCACCTCTGATTCCCCATATCAGATTCCCCGCCTCTGTATCCCCGCCTCTGATTCCCAGCGTCTGATTCCCCATATTTCATTCCCCGCCTCTGATTCCCCATCTCTGTTTGTGCACATCTGATTCCCTGCCTTTGATTCCCCACCTCTGGTTCCCCATATCTGATACCCCGCCTCTGTTTCCCCACCTCTGATTCCCCGCCTCTGTTTCCCAATATCTAATTCCACGCCTCTGATTCCCCAACTCTGATTCCGCGCCTCTGATTCCCCAGCTCTGTTTCGCCGCCTCTGATTCCCCGCATCTGATTCCCTGCCACTGATTCCCCGCCTCTGATTCCCTGCCTCAGATTCCCAACCTCTGATTCCCCACCTCTGAATCCCCATATCTGATTCCCCGCCTCTGTTTCCCCGCCTCTGATTCCCCGCCTCTGTTTCCCATATCTGATTCCCCGACTCTGATTCCCCAACTCTGATTCCCCTCCTCTAATTCGCCAGCTATGATTCCCCGCCTCTGATTCCCTGCGTCTGATTCCCTGCCTCTGATTCCCCTTCTCTGATTCACCAACTCTGAATCCCCACCTCTGATTCCCCATCTCTGATTCCGCACATCCGATTCCCTGCCTCTGATTCCCCGCCTCTGATTCCCCGCCTCAGATTCCCTGCCTCTGATTCGCAACATCTAATTCCACACCTCTGATTCCCCATATCTGATTCCCCGCCTCTGTTTCCCTGCCTCTGATTCCCGGCCTCTGTTTCCCCATATCTGATTCCCCTCCTCTGATTCCCCAACTCTGATTCCCCGCCTCTGATTCCCCAGCTCTGATTCCCCGCCTTTTATTCCCGGCCTCTGATTCCCTGCCACTGATTCCCCGCCCCTGATTCCCCACCTCTGATTCCCCATATCTGATTCCCCGCCTCTGTTTCCCCAGCTCTGATTCCCCACCTCTGATTCCCCAGCTCTGATTCCCAGCCTCTGATTCCCCATATCTGATACCCCGCCTCTGATTCCCCATATCTGCTTCCCCGCCTCTGATTCCCCAACTCTGATTCCCCGCCTCTGATTCCCCAGCTCTGATTTCCCGCCTCTGATTCCCGGCATCCGATTCCCTGCCTCTGATTCCCCGCCTCTGATTCCCCATCTCTGATTCCCCGCCTCTGATTCCCCGTGTCTGATTCCCTGCCTCTGATTCCCTGCCTCTGATTCCCTGCCTCTGATACCCCGTGTCTGATTCCCCGCCGCTGATTCCCTGCCTCTGATTCCCCATCTCTGATTCCGCACATCTGATTCCCTGCCTCTGATTCCCCGCCTCTGATTCCCTGCCTCTGATTGCCAACCTCTGATTCCCCACCTCTGATTCCCTGCCTCTGTTTCCCCGCCTCTGATTCCCCGCCTCTGTTTCCCCATCTCTGATTCCCCACCTCTGATTCCCCAACTTTGATTCCCCGCCTCTGATTCCCCAGCTCTGATTCCCCACCTCTGATTCCCCATATCTGATTCCCCGCCTCTGTTTCCCTGCCTCTGATTCCCCGCCTCTGTTTCCCCACCTCTGATTCCCAGCCTCTGCTTCCCCAACTCTGATTCCCCGCCTCTGATTCCCCAGCTCTGATTCCCCGCCTCTGATTCCCCGTGTTTTATTCCCTGCCTCTGATTCCCCGCGTCTGATTCTCCATCTATGATTCACCACCTTTGATTCGCCACCTCTGATTCCCCATATCAGATTCCCCGCCTCTGTATCCCCGCCTCTGATTCCCCGCCTCTGATTCCCCATATCTCATTCCCCGCCTCTGATTCCCCATCTCAGATTCCACACATCTGATTCCCTGCCTCTGATTCCCCACCTCTGATTCCCCATATCTGATTCCCCGCCTCTGTATCCCCGCCTCTGATTCCCCGCCTCTGTTTCCCCATATCTAATTCCACGACTCTGATTCCCCAACTCTGATTCCCCGCCTCTGATTCCCCAGCTCTGATTCCCCGCCACTGATTCCCCGCATCTGATTCCCTGCCTCTGATTCCCAGCCTCTGATTCCCTGCCTCTGATTCCCAACCTCTGATTCCCCACCTCTGAATCCCCATATCTGATTCCCCGCCTCTGTTTCCCCGCCTCTGATTCCCCGCCTCTGTTTCCACATATCTGATTCCCCACCTCTGATTCCCCAACTCTGATTCCCCTCCTCTAATTCGCCAGCTATGATTCCCCGCCTCTGATTCCCTGCGTCTGATTCCCTGCCTCTGATTCCCCGCCTCTGATTCCCCTTCTCTGATTAATCACCTCTGATTCCCCACCTCTGATTCCCCATCTCTGATTCTGCACCTCCGATTCCCTGCCTCTGATTCCCCGCCTCTGATTCCCTGCCTCTGATTCCCTGCCTCTGATTCTCAACTTCTAATTCCCCACCTCTGATTCCCCATATCTGATTCCCCGCCTCTGTTTCCCTGCCTCTGATTCCCCGGATCTGTTTCCCCATATCTGATTCCCCGCCTCTGTTTCCCCGCCTCTGATTGGCACCTCTGATACCCCGCCTCTGATTCCCCATCTCTAATTCATCATATCTGATTCCCCACCTCTGCTTCCCCATCTCTGATTCTCTACCTCTGATTCGCCACCTCTGATTCCCAATATCTGATGCACCTCCTCTGTTTCCCCGCCTCTGATTCCCCGCCTCTGATTCCCCATATCTGATTCCCTGCCTCTGATTCCCTGCCTCTGATTCCCCATCTCTGATTCCGCACATCTGATTCGCTGCCTCTGATTCCCCGCCTCTGATTCCCTGCCTCTGATTGCCAACCTCTGATTCCCCACCTCTGAATCCCTATCTCTGATTCCCCGCCTCTGATTCGCCATCTCTGATTCCCCGACTCTGATTCCCGAGCTCTGATTCCCCGCCACTGATTCCCCGCATCTGATTCCCCGCCTCTGAGTCCCTTCCTCTGATTCCCCATCTCTGATTCACCACCTCTGATTCCCCATCTCTGATTCCCGGCCTCTGATTCCCCACCTCTGATTCCCGGCCTCTGATTCCTGGCTTCTGATTCCTGGCCTCTTATTCCCCACCTCTGATTCCCCATATCTGATTCCCCACCTCTGTTTCCGCGCCTCTGATTCCCCGCCTCTGATTCCCCATCTCTGAATTACAACCTCTGAATCCCCGCGTCTGATTCACCACCGCTGATTCCCCACCTCTTATTCCCCATCTCTAATTCCCGGCCTCTGATTCCCCACCTCTGTTTCCTGGCCTCTGATTCCCCGCCTCTGAATCCCTGCCTCTGATTCGCAACCACTAATTCCCCACCTCTGATTCCCCATATCTGATTCCCCGCCTCTGTTTCCCTGCCTCTGATTCCCGGCCTCTGTTTCCCCATATCTGATTCCCCTCCTCTGATTCCCCAACTCTTATACCCCGCCTCTGATTCCCCAGCTCTGATTCCCCGCCTCTGATTCCCGTCCTCTGAATCCCTGCCACTGATTCCCCGCCCCTGATTCCCCACCTCTGATTCCCCATATCTGATTCACCGCCTCTGTTTCCCCGCCTCTGATTGGCCGACTCTGATACCCCGCCTCTGATTCCCCATCTCTAATTCATCACATCTGATTCCCCACCTCTGCTTCCCCATCTCTGATTCTCTACCTCTGATTCGCCACCTCTGATTCCCCATATCTGATTCACCGCCTCTGTTTCCCCGCCTCTGATTCCCCGCCTCTGATTCCCCATATTTGATTCCCCGCCTCTGATTCCCCATCTCTGATTCCCGGACTCTGATACCCCAACTCTGATTCCCCGCCTCTGATTCCCCAGCTCTGATTTCCCGCCTCTGATTCCCCACCTCTGATACAACATATCTAATTCCCGGCCTCTGTTTCCCCGCCTCTGATTCCCCACCTCTGATTTCCCATATCTGATTCCCCGCCTCTGATTCCCCACCTCTGATTCCCCTCCTCTGATTCGCTAGCTATGATTCACCGCCTCTGATTCCCCGTGTCTGATTCCCTGCCTCTGATTCCCCGCCTCTGATTCCCCATCTCTGATTCACCACATCTGATTCCCAACCTCTGATTCCCCATCTCTGATTCTGCACCTCCGATTCCCTGCCTCTGATTCCCCGCCTCTGATTCCCTGCCTCTGATTCCCTGCCTCTGATTCGCAACTTCTAATTCCCCACCTCTGATTCCCCATATCTGATTCCCCGCCTCTGTTTCCCTGCCTCTGATTCCCCGGATCTGTTTCCCCATATCTGATTCCCCGCCTCTGTTTCCCCGCCTCTGATTGGCACCTCTGATACCCCGCCTCTGATTCCCCATCTCTAATTCATCATATCTGATTCCCCACCTCTGCTTCCCCATCTCTGATTCTCTACCTCTGATTCGCCACCTCTGATTCCCAATATCTGATTCACCTCCTCTGTTTCCCCGCCTCTGATTCCCCGCCTCTGATTCCCCATATCTGATTCCCTGCCTCTGATTCCCTGCCTCTGATTCCCCATCTCTGATTCCGCACATCTGATTCCCTGCCTCTGATTCCCCGCCTCTGATTCCCTGCCTCTGATTGCCAACCTCTGATTCCCCACCTATGATTCCCCATATCTGATTCCCCGCCTCTGTTTCCCCGCCTCTGATTCCCCGCCTCTGTTTCCCTGCCTCTGATTCCCCACCTCTGTTTCCCCACCTCTGATTCCCAGCCTCTGCTTCCCCAACTCTGATTCCCCGTCTCTGATTCCCCAGCTCTGATTCCCCGCCTCTGATTCCCCGTGTTTTATTCCCTGCCTCTGATTCCCCGCGTCTGATTCTCCATCTCTGATTCACCGCCTTTGATTCGCCACCTCTGATTCCCCATATCAGATTCCCCGCCTCTGTATCCCCGCCTCTGATTCCCAGCCTCTGATTCCCCATATCTCATTCCCCGCCTCTGATTCCCCATCTCTGATTCTGCACATCTGATTCCCTGCCTTTGATTCCCCACCTCTGGTTCCCCATATCTGATACCCCGCCTCTGTTTCCCCGCCTCTGATTCCCCGCCTCTGTTTCCCAATATCTAATTCCACGCCTCTGATTCCCCAACTCTGATTCCGCGCCTCTGATTCCCCAGCTCTGTTTCGCGGACTCTGATTCCCCGCATCTGATTCCCTGCCACTGATTCCCCGCCTCTGATTCCCTGCCTCAGATTCCCCGCCTCTGTTTCCCATATCTGATTCCCCGACTCTGATTCCCCAACTCTGATTCCCCGCCTCTGTTTCCCATATCTGATTCCCCACCTCTGAATCCCCATATCTGATTCCCCGCCTCTGTTTCCCCACCTCTGATTCCCCGCCTCTGTTTCCCATATCTGATTCCCCGACTCTGATTCCCCAACTTTGATTCCCCTCCTCTAATTCGCCAGCTATGATTCCCCGCCTCTGATTCCCTGCGTCTGATTCCCTGCCTCTGATTCCCCGCCTCTGATTCCCCTTCTCTGATTCACCAACTCTGAATCCCCACCTCTGATTCCCCATCTCTGATTCCGCACATCCGATTCCCTGCCTCTGATTCCCCGCCTCTGATTCCCCGCCTCTGATTCCCTGCCTCTGATTCGCAACATCTAATTCCACACCTCTGATTCCCCATATCTGATACCCCGCCTCTGTTTCCCTGCCTCTGATTCCCGGCCTCTGTTTCCCCATATCTGATTCCCCTCCTCTGATTCTCCATCTCTGATTCCCAGCCTCTGATTCCCCATATCTCATTCCCCGCCTCTGATTCCCCATCTCTGTTTCTGCACATCTGATTCCCTGCCTTTGATTCCCCACCTCTGGTTCCCCATATCTGATACCCCGCCTCTGTTTCCCCGCCTCTGATTCCCCGCCTCTGTTTCCCAATATCTAATTCCACGCCTCTGATTCCCCAACTCTGATTCCGCGCCTCTGATTCCCCAGCTCTGTTTCCCCGCCTCTGATTCCCCGCATCTGATTCCCTGCCACTGATTCCCCGCCTCTGATTCCCTGCCTCAGATTCCCAACCTCTGATTCCCCACCTCTGAATCCCCATATCTGATTCCCCGCCTCTGTTTCCCCGCCTCTGATTCCCCGCCTCTGTTTCCCATATCTGATTCCCCGACTCTGATTCCCCAACTCTGATTCCCCTCCTCTAATTCGCCAGCTATGATTCCCCGCCTGTGATTCCCTGCGTCTGATTCCCTGCCTCTGATTCCCCGCCTCTGATTCCCCTTCTCTGATTCACCAACTCTGAATCCCCACCTCTGATTCCCCATCTCTGATTCCGCACATCCGATTCCCTGCCTCTGATTCCCCGCCTCTGATTCCCCAGCTCTGATTCCCCACCTCTGATTCCCCATATCTGATTCCCCGCCTCTGTTTCCCTGCCTCTGATTCCCCGCCTCTGTTTCCCCACCTCTGATTCCCAGCCTCTGCTTCCCCAACTCTGATTCCCCGCCTCTGATTCCCCAGCTCTGATTCCCCGCCTCTGATTCCCCGTGTTTTATTCCCTGCCTCTGATTCCCCGCGTCTGATTCTCCATCTATGATTCACCACCTTTGATTCGCCACCTCTGATTCCCCATATCAGATTCCCCGCCTCTGTATCCCCGCCTCTGATTCCCCGCCTCTGATTCCCCATATCTCATTCCCCGCCTCTGATTCCCCATCTCAGATTCCACACATCTGATTCCCTGCCTCTGATTCCCCACCTCTGATTCCCCATATCTGATTCCCCGCCTCTGTATCCCCGCCTCTGATTCCCCGCCTCTGTTTCCCCATATCTAATTCCACGCCTCTGATTCCCCAACTCTGATTCCCGCCTCTGATTCCCCAGCTCTGATTCCCCGCCACTGATTCCCCGCATCTGATTCCCTGCCTCTGATTCCCAGCCTCTGATTCCCTGCCTCTGATTCCCAACCTCTGATTCCCCACCTCTGAATCCCCATATCTGATTCCCCGCCTCTGTTTCCCCGCCTCTGATTCCCCGCCTCTGTTTCCACATATCTGATTCCCCACCTCTGATTCCCCAACTCTGATTCCCCTCCTCTAATTCGCCAGCTATGATTCCCCGCCTCTGATTCCCTGCGTCTGATTCCCTGCCTCTGATTCCCCGCCTCTGATTCCCCTTCTCTGATTCATCACCTCTGATTCCCCACCTCTGATTCCCCATCTCTGATTCTGCACATCCGATTCCCTGCCTCTGAATCCCCGCCTCTGATTCCCCGCCTCTGAATCCCTGCCTCTGATTCGCAACCACTAATTCCCCACCTCTGATTCCCCATATCTGATTCCCCGCCTCTGTTTCCTTGCCTCTGATTCCCGGCCTCTGTTTCCCCATATCTGATTCCCCTCCTCTGATTCCCCAACTCTGATTCCCCGCCTCTGATTCCCCAGCTCTGATTCCCCGCCTCTGATTCCCGGCCTCTGAATCCCTGCCACTGATTCCCCGCCCCTGATTCCCCACCTCTGATTCCCCATATCTGATTCCCCGCCTCTGTTTCCCCGCCTCTGATTGGCCGCCTCTGATACCCCGCCTCTGATTCCCCATCTCTAATTCATCACATATGATTCCCCACCTCTGCTTCCCCATCTCTGATTCTCTACCTCTGATTCGCCACCTCTGATTCCCCATATCTGATTCACCGCCTCTGTTTCCCCGCCTCTGATTCCCCGCCTCTGATTCCCCATATTTGATTCCCATCCTCTGATTCCCCATCTCTGATTCCCGGACTCTGATACCCCAACTCTGATTCCCCGCCTCTGATTCCCCAGCTCTGATTTCCCGCCTCTGATTCCCCACCTCTGATACAACATATCTAATTATCGGCCTCTGTTTCCCCGCCTCTGATTCCCCACCTCTGATTTCCCATATCTGATTCCCCGCCTCTGATTCCCCACCTCTGATTCCCCTCCTCTGATTCGCCAGCTATGATTCACCTCCTCTGATTCCCCGTGTCTGATTCCCTGCCTCTGATTCCCCGCCTCTGATTCCCCATCTCTGATTCACCACATCTGATTCCCAACCTCTGATTCCCCATCTCTGATTCTGCACCTCCGATTCCCTGCCTCTGATTCCCCGCCTCTGATTCCCTGCCTCTGATTCCCTGCCTCTGATTCTCAACTTCTAATTCCCCACCTCTGATTCCCCATATCTGATTCCCCGCCTCTGTTTCCCTGCCTCTGATTCCCCGGATCTGTTTCCCCATATCTGATTCCCCGCCTCTGTTTCCCCGCCTCTGATTGGCACCTCTGATACCCCGCCTCTGATTCCCCATCTCTAATTCATCATATCTGATTCCCCACCTCTGCTTCCCCATCTCTGATTCTCTACCTCTGATTCGCCACCTCTGATTCCCAATATCTGATGCACCTCCTCTGTTTCCCCGCCTCTGATTCCCCGCCTCTGATTCCCCATATCTGATTCCCTGCCTCTGATTCCCTGCCTCTGATTCCCCATCTCTGATTCCGCACATCTGATTCGCTGCCTCTGATTCCCCGCCTCTGATTCCCTGCCTCTGATTGCCAACCTCTGATTCCCCACCTCTGATTCCCCATATCTGATTCCCCACCTCTGTTTCCCCGCCTCTGATTCCCCGCCTCTGTTTCCCTGCCTCTGATTCCCCACCTCTGTTCCCCGCCTCTGATTCCCAGCCTCTGCTTCCCCAACTCTGATTCCCCGTCTCTGATTCCCCAGCTCTGATTCCCCGCCTCTGATTCCCCCTGTTTTATTCCCTGCCTCTGATTCCCCGCGTCTGATTCTCCATCTCTGATTCACCGCCTTTGATTCGCCACCTCTGATTCCCCATATCAGATTCCCCGCCTCTGTATCCCCGCCTCTGATTCCCAGCCTCTGATTCCCCATATCTCATTCCCCGCCTCTGATTCCCCATCTCTGATTCTGCACATCTGATTCCCTGCCTTTGATTCCCCACCTCTGGTTCCCCATATCTGATACCCCGCCTCTGTTTCCCCGCCTCTGATTCCCCGCCTCTGTTTCCCAATATCTAATTCCACGCCTCTGATTCCCCAACTCTGATTCCGCGCCTCTGATTCCCCAGCTCTGTTTCGCCGCCTCTGATTCCCCTCATCTGATTCCCTGCCACAGATTCCCCGCCTCTGATTCCCTGCCTCAGATTCCCAACCTCTGATTCCCCACCTCTGAATCCCCATATCTGATTCCCCGCCTCTGTTTCCCCGCCTCTGATTCCCCGCCTCTGTTTCCCATATCTGATTCCCCGACTCTGATTCCCCAAATCTGATTCCCCTCCTCTAATTCGCCAGCTATGATTCCCCGCCTCTGATTCCCTGCGTCTGATTCCCTGCCTCTGAATCCCCGCCTCTGATTCCCCTTCTCTGATTCACCAACTCTGAATCCCCACCTCTGATTCCCCATCTCTGATTCCGCACATCCGATTCCCTGCCTCTGATTCCCCGCCTCTGATTCCCCGCCTCTGATTCCCTGCCTCTGATTCGCAACATCTAATTCCACACCTCTGATTCCCCATATCTGATTCCCTGCCTCTGTTTCCCTGCCTCTGATTCCCGGCCTCTGTTTCCCCATATCTGATTCCCCTCCTCTGATTCCCCAACTCTGATTCCCCGCCTTTTATTCCCGGCCTCTGATTCCCTGCCACTGATTCCCCGCCCCTGATTCCCCACCTCTGATTCCCCATATCTGATTCCCCGCCTCTGTTTCCCCAGCTCTGATTCCCCACCTCTGATTCCCCAGCTCTGATTCCCAGCCTCTGATTCCTCATATCTGATTCCCCGCCTCTGATTCCCCATATCTGCTTCCCCGCCTCTGATTCCCCAACTCTGATTCCCCGCCTCTGATTCCCCAGCTCTGATTTCCCGCCTCTGATTCCCGGCATCCGATTCCCTGCCTCTGATTCCCCGCCTCTGATTCCCCATCTCTGATTCCCCGCCTCTGATTCCCCGTGTCTGATTCCCTGCCTCTGATTCCCTGCCTCTGATTCCCTGCCTCTGATTCCCCATCTCTGATTCCGCACATCTGATTCCCTGCCTCTGATTCCCCGCCGCTGATTCCCTGCCTCTGATTGCCAACCTCTGATTCCCCACCTATGATTCCCCATATCTGATTCCCCGCCTCTGTTTCCCCGCCTCTGATTCCCCGCCTCTGTTTCCCTGCCTCTGATTCCCCACCTCTGTTTCCCCGCCTCTGATTCCCAGCCTCTGCTTCCCCAACTCTGATTCCCCGTCTCTGATTCCCCAGCTCTGATTCCCCGCCTCTGATTCCCCGTGTTTTATTCCCTGCCTCTGATTCCCCGCGTCTGATTCTCCATCTCTGATTCACCGCCTTTGATTCGCCACCTCTGATTCCCCATATCAGATTCCCCGCCTCTGTATCCCCGCCTCTGATTCCCAGCCTCTGATTCCCCATATCTCATTCCCCGCCTCTGATTCCCCATCTCTGATTCTGCACATCTGATTCCCTGCCTTTGATTCCCCACCTCTGGTTCCCCATATCTGATACCCCGCCTCTGTTTCCCCGCCTCTGATTCCCCGCCTCTGTTTCCCAATATCTAATTCCACGCCTCTGATTCCCCAACTCTGATTCCGCGCCTCTGATTCCCCAGCTCTGTTTCGCCGCCTCTGATTCCCCGCATCTGATTCCCTGCCACTGATTCCCCACCTCTGATTCCCTGCCTCAGATTCCCCGCCTCTGTTTCCCATATCTGATTCCCCGACTCTGATTCCCCAACTCTGATTCCCCGCCTCTGTTTCCCATATCTGATTCCCCACCTCTGAATCCCCATATCTGATTCCCCGCCTCTGTTTCCCCGCCTCTGATTCCCCGCCTCTGTTTCCCATATCTGATTCCCCGACTCTGATTCCCCAACTCTGATTCCCCTCCTCTAATTCGCCAGCTATGATTCCCCGCCTCTGATTCCCTGCGTCTGATTCCCTGCCTCTGATTCCCCGCCTCTGATTCCCCTTCTCTGATTCACCAACTCTGAATCCCCACCTCTGATTCCCCATCTCTGATTCCGCACATCCGATTCCCTGCCTCTGATTCCCCGCCTCTGATTCCCCGCCTCTGATTCCCTGCCTCTGATTCGAAACATCTAATTCCACACCTCTGATTCCCCATATCTGATTCCCCGCCTCTGTTTCCCTGCCTCTGATTCCCGGCCTCTGTTTCCCCATATCTGATTCCCCTCCTCTGATTCTCCATCTCTGATTCACCGCCTTTGATTCGCCACCTCTGATTCCCCATATCAGATTCCCCGCCTCTGTATCCCCGCCTCTGATTCCCAGCCTCTGATTCCCCATATCTGATTCCCCGCCTCTGATTCCCCATCTCTGATTCTGCACATCTGATTCCCTGCCTTTGATTCCCCACCTCTGGTTCCCCATATCTGATACCCCGCCTCTGTTTCCCCGCCTCTGATTCCCCGCCTCTGTTTCCCAATATCTAATTCCACGCCTCTGATTCCCCAACTCTGATTCCGCGCCTCTGATTCCCCAGCTCTGTTTCGCCGCCTCTGATTCCCCGCATCTGATTCCCTGCCACTGATTCCCCGCCTCTGATTCCCTGCCTCAGATTCCCAACCTCTGAATCCCCACCTCTGAATCCCCATATCTGATTCCCCGCCTCTGTTTCCCCGCCTCTGATTCCCCGCCTCTGTTTCCCATATCTGATTCCCCGACTCTGATTCCCCAACTCTGATTCCCCTCCTCTAATTCGCCAGCTATGATTCCCCGCCTCTGATTCCCTGCGTCAGATTCCCTGCCTCTGATTCCCCGACTCTGATTCCCCTTCTCTGATTCACCAACTCTGAATCCCCACCTCTGATTCCCCATCTCTGATTCCGCACATCCGATTCCCTGCCTCTGATTCCCCGCCTCTGATTCCCCGCCTCTGATTCCCTGCCTCTGATTCGCAACATCTAATTCCACACCTCTGATTCCCCATATCTGATTCCCCGCCTCTGTTTCCCTGCCTCTGATTCCCGGCCTCTGTTTCCCCATATCTGATTCCCCTCCTCTGATTCCCCAACTCTGATTCCCCGCCTCTGATTCCCCAGCTCTGATTCCCCGCCTTTTATTCCCGGCCTCTGATTCCCTGCCACTGATTCCCCGCCCCTGATTCCCCACCTCTGATTCCCCATATCTGATTCCCCGCCTCTGTTTCCCCAGCTCTGATTCCCCACCTCTGATTCCCCAGCTCTGATTCCCAGCCTCTGATTCCCCATATCTGATTCCCCGCCTCTGATTCCCCATATCTGCTTCCCCGCCTCTGATTCCCCAACTCTGATTCCCCGCCTCTGATTCCCCAGCTCTGATTTCCCGCCTCTGATTCCCGGCATCCGATTCCCTGCCTCTGATTCCCCGCCTCTGATTCCCCATCTCTGAATCCCCGCCTCTGATTCCCCGTGTCTGATTCCCTGCCTCTGATTCCCTGCCTCTGATTCCCTGCCTCTGATACCCCGTGTCTGATTCCCCGCCGCTGATTCCCTGCCTCTGATTCCCCATCTCTGATTCCGCACATCTGATTCCCTGCCTCTGATTCCCCGCCTCTGATTCCCAGCCTCTGATTGCCAACCTCTGATTACCCACCTCTGATTCCCTGCCTCTGTTTCCCCGCCTCTGATTCCCCGCCTCTGTTTCCCCATCTCTGATTCCCCACCTCTGATTCCCCAACTTTGATTCCCCGCCTCTGATTCCCCAGCTCTGATTCCCCACCTCTGATTCCCCATATCTGATTCCCCGCCTCTGTTTCCCTGCCTCTGATTCCCCGCCTCTGTTTCCCCACCTCTGATTCCCAGCCTCTGCTTCCCCAACTCTGATTCCCCGCCTCTGATTCCCCAGCTCTGATTCCCCGCCTCTGATTCCCCGTGTTTTATTCCCTGCCTCTGATTCCCCGCGTCTGATTCTCCATCTATGATTCACCACTTTTGATTCGCCACCTCTGATTCCCCATATCAGATTCCCCGCCTCTGTATCCCCGCCTCTGATTCCCCGCCTCTGATTCCCCATATCTCATTCCCCGCCTCTGATTCCCCATCTCAGATTCCACACATCTGATTCCCTGCCTCTGATTCCCCACCTCTGATTCCCCATATCTGATTCCCCGCCTCTGTATCCCCGCCTCTGATTCCCCGCCTCTGTTTCCCCATATCTAATTCCACGCCTCTGATTCCCCAACTCTGATTCCCCGTCTCTGATTCCCCAGCTCTGATTCCCCGCCACTGATTCCCCGCATCTGATTCCCTGCCTCTGATTCCCAGCCTCTGATTCCCTGCCTCTGATTCCCAACCTCTGATTCCCCACCTCTGAATCCCCATATCTGATTCCCCGCCTCTGTTTCCCCGCCTCTGATTCCCCGCCTCTGTTTCCACATATCTGATTCCCCACCTCTGATTCCCCAACTCTGATTCCCCTCCTCTAATTCGCCAGCTATGATTCCCCGCCTCTGATTCCCTGCGTCTGATTCCCTGCCTCTGATTCCCCGCCTCTGATTCCCCTTCTCTGATTCATCACCTCTGATTCCCCACCTCTGATTCCCCATCTCTGATTCTGCACATCCGATTCCCTGCCTCTGAATCCCCGCCTCTGATTCCCCGCCTCTGAATCCCTGCCTCTGATTCGCAACCACTAATTCCCCACCTCTGATTCCCCATATCTGATTCCCCGCCTCTGTTTCCTTTCCTCTGATTCCCGGCCTCTGTTTCCCCATATCTGATTCCCCTCCTCTGATTCCCCAACTCTGATTCCCCGCCTCTGATTCCCCAGCTCTGATTCCCCGCCTCTGATTCCCGGCCTCTGAATCCCTGCCACTGATTCCCCGCCCCTGATTCCCCACCTCTGATTCCCCATATCTGATTCCCCGCCTCTGCTTCCCCGCCTCTGATTGGCCGCCTCTGATACCCCGCCTCTGATTCCCCATCTCTAATTCATCACATCTGATTCCCCACCTCTGCTTCCCCATCTCTGATTCTCTACCTCTGATTCGCCACCTCTGATTCCCCATATCTGATTCACCGCCTCTGTTTCCCCGCCTCTGATTCCCCGCCTCTGATTCCCCATATTTGATTCCCCGCCTCTGATTCCCCATCTCTGATTCCCGGACTCTGATACCCCAACTCTGATTCCCCGCCTCTGATTCCCCAGCTCTGATTTCCCGCCTCTGATTCCCCACCTCTGATACAACATATCTAATTCCCGGCCTCTGTTTCCCCGCCTCTGATTCCCCACCTCTGATTTCCCATATCTGATTCCCCGCCTCTGATTCCCCACCTCTGATTCCCCTCCTCTGATTCGCCAGCTATGATTCACCTCCTCTGATTCCCCGTGTCTGATTCCCTGCCTCTGATTCCCCGCCTCTGATTCCCCATCTCTGATTCACCACATCTGATTCCCAACCTCTGATTCCCCATCTCTGATTCTGCACCTCCGATTCCCTGCCTCTGATTCCCCGCCTCTGATTCCCTGCCTCTTATTCCCTGCCTCTGATTCGCAACTTCTAATTCCCCACCTCTGATTCCCCATATCTGATTCCCGCCTCTGTTTCCCTGCCTCTGATTCCCCGGATCTGTTTCCCCATATCTGATTCCCCGCCTCTGTTTCCCCGCCTCTGATTGGCACCTCTGATACCCCGCCTCTGATTCCCCATCTCTAATTCATCATATCTGATTCCCCACCTCTGCTTCCCCATCTCTAATTCTCTACCTCTGATTCGCCACCTCTGATTCCCAATATCTGATTCACCTCCTCTGTTTCCCCGCCTCTGATTCCCCGCCTCTGATTCCCCATATCTGATTCCCTGCCTCTGATTCCCTGCCTCTGATTCCCCATCTCTGATTCCGCACATCTGATTCCGTGCCTCTGATTCCCCGCCTCTGATTCCCTGCCTCTGATTGCCAACCTCTGATTCCCCACCTCTGATTCCCCATATATGATTCCCCGCCTCTGTGTCCCCGCCTCTGATTCCCCGCCTCTGTTTCCCTGCCTCTGATTCCCCACCTCTGTTTCCCCGCCTCTGATTCCCAGCCTCTGCTTCCCCAACTCTGATTCCCCGTCTCTGATTCCCCAGCTCTGATTCCCCGCCTCTGATTCCCCGTGTTTTATTCCCTGCCTCTGATTCCCCGCGTCTGATTCTCCATCTCTGATTCACCGCCTTTGATTGGCCACCTCTGATTCCCCATATCAGATTCCCCGCCTCTGTATCCCCGCCTCTGATTCCCAGCCTCTGATTCCCCATATCTCATTCCCCGCCTCTGATTCCCCATCTCTGATTCTGCACATCTGATTCCCTGCCTTTGATTCCCCACCTCAGGTTCCCCATATCTGATACCCCGCCTCTGTTTCCCCGCCTCTGATTCCCCGCCTCTGTTTCCCAATATCTAATTCCACGCCTCTGATTCCCCAACTCTGATTCCGCGCCTCTGATTCCCCAGCTCTGTTTCGCCGCCTCTGATTCCCCGCATCTGATTCCCTGCCACTGATTCCCCGCCTCTGATTCCCTGCCTCAGATTCCCAACCTCTGATTCCCCACCTCTGAATCCCCATATCTGATTCCCCGCCTCTGTTTCCCCGCCTCTGATTCCCCGCCTCTGTTTCCCATATCTGATTCCCCGACTCTGATTCCCCAACTCTGATTCCCCTCCTCTAATTCGCCAGCTATGATTCCCCGCCTCTGATTCCCTGCGTCTGATTCCCTGCCTCTGATTCCCCGCCTCTGATTCCCCTTCTCTGATTCACCAACTCTGAATCCCCACCTCTGATTCCCCATCTCTGATTCCGCACATCCGATTCCCTGCCTCTGATTCCCCGCCTCTGATTCCCCGCCTCTGATTCCCTGCCTCTGATTCGCAACATCTAATTCCACACCTCTGATTCCCCATATCTGATTCCCTGCCTCTGTTTCCCTGCCTCTGATTCCCGGCCTCTGTTTCCCCATATCTGATTCCCCTCCTCTGATACCCCAACTCTGATTCCCCGCCTCTGATTCGCAACATCTAATTCCACACCTCTGATTCCCCATATCTGATTCCCTGCCTCTGTTTCCCCGCCTCTGATTCCCTGCCTCAGATTCCCAACCTCTGATTCCCCACCTCTGAATCCCCATATCTGATTCCCCGCCTCTGTTTCCCCGCCTCTGATTCCCCGCCTCTGTTTCCCATATCTGATTCCCCGACTCTGATTCCCCAACTCTGATTCCCCTCCTCTAATTCGCCAGCTATGATTCCCCGCCTCTGATTCCCTGCGTCTGATTCCCTGCCTCTGATTCCCCGCCTCTGATTCCCCTTCTCTGATTCACCAACTCTGAATCCCCACCTCTGATTCCCTATCTCTGATTCCGCACATCCGATTCCCTGCCTCTGATTCCCCGCCTCTGATTCCCCGCCTCTGATTCCCTGCCTCTGATTCGCAACATCTAATTCCACACCTCTGATTCCCCATATCTGATTCCCTGCCTCTGTTTCCCTGCCTCTGATTCCCGGCCTCT
This sequence comes from Narcine bancroftii, assembly GCF_036971445.1. Classification (NCBI taxonomy): domain Eukaryota; kingdom Metazoa; phylum Chordata; class Chondrichthyes; order Torpediniformes; family Narcinidae; genus Narcine; species Narcine bancroftii. The sequence continues at coordinate 290,354,623 of NC_091471.1, forward strand.
GTTTCCCCATATCTGATTCCCCTCCTCTGATTCCCCAACTCTGATTCCCCGCCTCTGATTCCCCAGCTCTGATTCCCCGCCTTTTATTCCCGGCCTCTGATTCCCTGCCACTGATTCCCCGCCCCTGATTCCCCACCTCTGATTCCCCATATCTGATTCCCCGCCTCTGTTTCCCCAGCTCTGATTCCCCACCTCTGATTCCCCAGCTCTGATTCCCAGCCTCTGATTCCCCATATCTGATTCCCCGCCTCTGATTCCCCATATCTGCTTCCCCGCCTCTGATTCCCCAACTCTGATTCCCCGCCTCTGATTCCCCAGCTCTGATTTCCCGCCTCTGATTCCCGGCATCCGATTCCCTGCCTCTGATTCCCCGCCTCTGAATCCCCATCTCTGATTCCCCGCCTCTGATTCCCCGTGTCTGATTCCCTGCCTCTGATTCCCTGCCTCTGATTCCCTGCCTCTGATTCCCCATCTCTGATTCCGCACATCTGATTCCCTGCCTCTGATTCCCCGCCTCTGATTCCCTGCCTCTGATTGCCAACCTCTGATTCCCCACCTATGATTCCCCATATCTGATTCCCCGCCTCTGTTTCCCCGCCTCTGATTCCCCGCCTCTGTTTCCCTGCCTCTGATTCCCCACCTCTGTTTCCCCGCCTCTGATTCCCAGCCTCTGCTTCCCCAACTCTGATTCCCCGTCTCTGATTCCCCAGCTCTGATTCCCCGCCTCTGATTCCCCGTGTTTTATTCCCTGCCTCTGATTCCCCGCGTCTGATTCTCCATCTCTGATTCACCGCCTTTGATTCGCCACCTCTGATTCCCCATATCAGATTCCCCGCCTCTGTATCCCCGCCTCTGATTCCCAGCCTCTGATTCCCCATATCTCATTCCCCGCCTCTGATTCCCCATCTCTGATTCTGCACATCTGATTCCCTGCCTTTGATTCCCCACCTCTGGTTCCCCATATCTGATACCCCGCCTCTGTTTCCCCGCCTCTGATTCCCCACCTCTGTTTCCCAATATCTAATTCCACGCCTCTGATTCCCCAACTCTGATTCCGCGCCTCTGATTCCCCAGCTCTGTTTCGCCGCCTCTGATTCCCCGCATCTGATTCCCTGCCACTGATTCCCCGCCTCTGATTCCCTGCCTCAGATTCCCCGCCTCTGTTTCCCATATCTGATTCCCCGACTCTGATTCCGCAACTCTGATTCCCCGCCTCTGTTTCCCATATCTGATTCCCCACCTCTGAATCCCCATATCTGATTCCCCGCCTCTGTTTCCCCGCCTCTGATTCCCCGCCTCTGTTTCCCATATCTGATTCCCCGACTCTGATTCCCCAACTCTGATTCCCCTCCTCTAATTCGCCAGCTATGATTCCCCGCCTCTGATTCCCTGCGTCTGATTCCCTGCCTCTGATTCCCCGCCTCTGATTCCCCTTCTCTGATTCACCAACTCTGAATCCCCACCTCTGATTCCCCATCTCTGATTCCGCACATCCGATTCCCTGCCTCTGATTCCCCGCCTCTGATTCCCCGCCTCTGATTCCCTGCCTCTGACTCGCAACATCTAATTCCACACCTCTGATTCCCCATATCTGATTCCCCGCCTCTGTTTCCCTGCCTCTGATTCCCGGCCTCTGTTTCCCCATATCTGATTCCCCTCCTCTGATTCTCCATCTCTGATTCACCGCCTTTGATTCGCCACCTCTGATTCCCCATATCAGATTCCCCGCCTCTGTATCCCCGCCTCTGATTCCCAGCCTCTGATTCCCCATATCTGATTCCCCGCCTCTGATTCCCCATCTCTGATTCTGCACATCTGATTCCCTGCCTTTGATTCCCCACCTCTGGTTCCCCATATCTGATACCCCGCCTCTGTTTCCCCGCCTCTGATTCCCCGCCTCTGTTTCCCAATATCTAATTCCACGCCTCTGATTCCCCAACTCTGATTCCGCGCCTCTGATTCCCCAGCTCTATTTCGCCGCCTCTGATTCCCCGCATCTGATTCCCTGCCACTGATTCCCCGCCTCTGATTCCCTCCCTCAGATTCCCAACCTCTGATTCCCCACCTCTGAATCCCCATATCTGATTCCCCGCCTCTGTTTCCCCGCCTCTGATTCCCCGCCTCTGTTTCCCATATCTGATTCCCCGACTCTGATTCCCCAACTCTGATTCCCCTCCTCTAATTCGCCAGCTATGATTCCCCGCCTCTGATTCCCTGCGTCTGATTCCCTGCCTCTGATTCCCCGACTCTGATTCCCCTTCTCTGATTCACCAACTCTGAATCCCCACCTCTGATTCCCCATCTCTGATTCCGCACATCCGATTCCCTGCCTCTGATTCCCCGCCTCTGATTCCCCGCCTCTGATTCCCTGCCTCTGATTCGCAACATCTAATTCCACACCTCTGATTCTCCATATCTGATTCCCCGCCTCTGTTTCCCTGCCTCTGATTCCCGGCCTCTGTTTCCCCATATCTGATTCCCCTCCTCTGATTCCCCAACTCTGATTCCCCGCCTCTGATTCCCCAGCTCTGATTCCCCGCCTTTTATTCCCGGCCTCTGATTCCCTGCCACTGATTCCCCGCCCCTGATTCCCCACCTCTGATTCCCCATATCTGATTCCCCGCCTCTGTTTCCCCAGCTCTGATTCCCCACCTCTGATTCCCCAGCTCTGATTCCCAGCCTCTGATTCCCCATATCTGATTCCCCGCCTCTGATTCCCCATATCTGCTTCCCCGCCTCTGATTCCCCAACTCTGATTCCCCGCCTCTGATTCCCCAGCTCTGATTTCCCGCCTCTGATTCCCGGCATCCGATTCCCTGCCTCTGATTCCCCGCCTCTGATTCCCCATCTCTGATTCCCCGCCTCTGATTCCCCGTGTCTGATTCCCTGCCTCTGATTCCCTGCCTCTGATTCCCTGCCTCTGATACCCCGTGTCTGATTCCCCGCCGCTGATTCCCTGCCTCTGATTCCCCATCTCTGATTCCGCACATCTGATTCCCTGCCTCTGATTCCCCGCCTCTGATTCCCTGCCACTGATTGCCAACCTCTGATTCCCCACCTCTGATTCCCTGCCTCTGTTTCCCCGCCTCTGATTCCCCGCCTCTGTTTCCCCATCTCTGATTCCCCACCTCTGATTCCCCAACTTTGATTCCCCGCCTCTGATTCCCCAGCTCTGATTCCCCACCTCTGATTCCCCATATCTGATTCCCCGCCTCTGTTTCCCCATCTCTGATTCCCCACCTCTGATTCCCCAACTTTGATTCCCCGCCTCTGATTCCCCGCCTCTGATTCCCCGCCTCTGATTCCCTGCCTCTGATTCGCAACATCTAATTCCACACCTCTGATTCCCCATATCTGATTCCCTGCCTCTGTTTCCCTGCCTCTGATTCCCGGCCTCTGTTTCCCCATATCTGATTCCCCTCCTCTGATACCCCAACTCTGATTCCCCGCCTCTGTTTCCCCGCCTCTGATTCCCCGCCTCTGTTTCCCATATCTGATTCCCCGACTCTGATTCCCCAACTCTGATTCCCCTCCTCTAATTCGCCAGCTATGATTCCCCGCCTCTGATTCCCTGCGTCTGATTCCCTGCCTCTGATTCCCCGCCTCTGATTCCCCTTCTCTGATTCACCAACTCTGAATCCCCACCTCTGATTCCCCATCTCTGATTCCGCACATCTGATTCCCTGCCTCTGATTCCCCGCCTCTGATTCCCCGCCTCTGATTCCCTGCCTCTGATTCGCAACATCTAATTCCACACCTCTGATTCCCCATATCTGATTCCCTGCCTCTGTTTCCCTGCCTCTGATTCCCGGCCTCTGTTTCCCCATATCTGATTCCCCTCCTCTGATTCCCCAACTCTGATTCCCCGCCTCTGATTCCCCAGCTCTGATTCCCCGCCTTTTATTCCCGGCCTCTGATTCCCTGCCACTGATTCCCCGCCCCTGATTCCCCACCTCTGATTCCCCATATCTGATTCCCCGCCTCTGTTTCCCCAGCTCTGATTCCCCACCTCTGATTCCCCAGCTCTGATTCCCAGCCTCTGATTCCCCATATCTGATTCCCCGCCTCTGATTCCCCATATCTGCTTCCCCGCCTCTGATTCCCCAACTCTGATTCCCCACCTCTGATTCCCCAGCTCTGATTTCCCGCCTCTGATTCCCGGCATCCGATTCCCTGCCTCTGATTCCCCGCCTCTGATTCCCCATCTCTGATTCCCCGCCTCTGATTCCCCGTGTCTGATTCCCTGCCTCTGATTCCCTGCCTCTGATTCCCTGCCTCTGATACCCCGTGTCTGATTCCCTGCCACTGATTCCCTGCCTCTGATTCCCTGCCTCTGATTCCCCATCTCTGATTCCGCACATCTGATTCCCTGCCTCTGATTCCCCGCCTCTGATTCCCTGCCTCTGATTGCCAACCTCTGATTCCCCACCTATGATTCCCCATATCTGATTCCCCGCCTCTGTTTCCCCGCCTCTGATTCCCCGCCTCTGTTTCCCTGCCTCTGATTCCCCACCTCTGTTTCCCCGCCTCTGATTCCCAGCCTCTGCTTCCCCAACTCTGATTCCCCATCTCTGATTCCCCAGCTCTGATTCCCCACCTCTGATTCCCCGTGTTTTATTCCCTGCCTCTGATTCCCCGCGTCTGATTCTCCATCTCTGATTCACCGCCTTTGATTCGCCACCTCTGATTCCCCATATCAGATTCCCCGCCTCTGTATCCCCTCCTCTGATTCCCAGCTTCTGATTCCCCATATCTCATTCCCCGCCTCTGATTCCCCATCTCTGATTCTGCACATCTGATTCCCTGCCTTTGATTCCCCACCTCTGGTTCCCCATATCTGATACCCCGCCTCTGTTTCCCCGCCTCTGATTCCCCGCCTCTGTTTCCCAATATCTAATTCCACGCCTCTGATTCCCCAACTCTGATTCCGCGCCTCTGATTCCCCAGCTCTGTTTCGCCGCCTCTGATTCCCCGCATCTGATTCCCTGCCACTGATTCCCCGCCTCTGATTCCCTGCCTCAGATTCCCCGCCTCTGTTTCCCATATCTGATTCCCCGACTCTGATTCCCCAACTCTGATTCCCCGCCTCTGTTTCCCATATCTGATTCCCCACCTCTGAATCCCCATATCTGATTCCCCGCCTCTGTTTCCCCGCCTCTGATTCCCCGCCTCTGTTTCCCATATCTGATTCCCCGACTCTGATTCCCCAACTCTGATTCCCCTCCTCTAATTCGCCAGCTATGATTCCCCGCCTCTGATTCTCTGCGTCTGATTCCCTGCCTCTGATTCCCCGCCTCTGATTCCCCTTCTCTGATTCACCAACTCTGAATCCCCACCTCTGATTCCCCATCTCTGATTCCGCACATCCGATTCCCTGCCTCTGATTCCCCGCCTCTGATTCCCCGCCTCTGATTCCCTGCCTCTGACTCGCAACATCTAATTCCACACCTCTGATTCCCCATATCTGATTCCCCGCCTCTGTTTCCCTGCCTCTGATTCCCGGCCTCTGTTTCCCCATATCTGATTCCCCTCCTCTGATTCTCCATCTCTGATTCACCGCCTTTGATTCGCCACCTCTGATTCCCCATATCAGATTCCCCGCCTCTGTATCCCCGCCTCTGATTCCCAGCCTCTGATTCCCCATATCTGATTCCCCGCCTCTGATTCCCCATCTCTGATTCTGCACATCTGATTCCCTGCCTTTGATTCCCCACCTCTGGTTCCCCATATCTGATACCCCGCCTCTGTTTCCCCGCCTCTGATTCCCCGCCTCTGTTTCCCAATATCTAATTCCACGCCTCTGATTCCCCAACTCTGATTCCGCGCCTCTGATTCCCCAGCTCTGTTTCGCCGCCTCTGATTCCCCGCATCTGATTCCCTGCCACTGATTCCCCGCCTCTGATTCCCTCCCTCAGATTCCCAACCTCTGATTCCCCACCTCTGAATCCCCATATCTGATTCCCCGCCTCTGTTTCCCCGCCTCTGATTCCCCGCCTCTGTTTCCCATATCTGATTCCCCGACTCTGATTCCCCAACTCTGATTCCCCTCCTCTAATTCGCCAGCTATGATTCCCCGCCTCTGATTCCCTGCGTCTGATTCCCTGCCTCTGATTCCCCGACTCTGATTCCCCTTCTCTGATTCACCAACTCTGAATCCCCACCTCTGATTCCCCATCTCTGATTCCGCACATCCGATTCCCTGCCTCTGATTCCCCGCCTCTGATTCCCCGCCTCTGATTCCCTGCCTCTGATTCGCAACATCTAATTCCACACCTCTGATTCCCCATATCTGATTCCCCGCCTCTGTTTCCCTGCCTCTGATTCCCGGCCTCTGTTTCCCCATATCTGATTCCCCTCCTCTGATTCCCCAACTCTGATTCCCCGCCTCTGATTCCCCAGCTCTGATTCCCCGCCTTTTATTCCCGGCCTCTGATTCCCTGCCACTGATTCCCCGCCCCTGATTCCCCACCTCTGATTCCCCATATCTGATTCCCCGCCTCTGTTTCCCCAGCTCTGATTCCCCACCTCTGATTCCCCAGCTCTGATTCCCAGCCTCTGATTCCCCATATCTGATTCCCCGCCTCTGATTCCCCATATCTGCTTCCCCGCCTCTGATTCCCCAACTCTGATTCCCCGCCTCTGATTCCCCAGCTCTGATTTCCCGCCTCTGATTCCCGGCATCCGATTCCCTGCCTCTGATTCCCCGCCTCTGATTCCCCATCTCTGATTCCCCGCCTCTGATTCCCCGTGTCTGATTCCCTGCCTCTGATTCCCTGCCTCTGATTCCCTGCCTCTGATACCCCGTGTCTGATTCCCCGCCGCTGATTCCCTGCCTCTGATTCCCCATCTCTGATTCCGCACATCTGATTCCCTGCCTCTGATTCCCCGCCTCTGATTCCCTGCCACTGATTGCCAACCTCTGATTCCCCACCTCTGATTCCCTGCCTCTGTTTCCCCGCCTCTGATTCCCCGCCTCTGTTTCCCCATCTCTGATTCCCCACCTCTGATTCCCCAACTTTGATTCCCCGCCTCTGATTCCCCAGCTCTGATTCCCCACCTCTGATTCCCCATATCTGATTCCCCGCCTCTGTTTCCCTGCCTCTGATTCCCCGCCTCTGTTTCCCCACCTCTGATTCCCAGCCTCTGCTTCCCCAACTCTGATTCCCCGCCTCTGATTCCCCAGCTCTGATTCCCAGCCTCTGATTCCCCGTGTTTTATTCCCTGCCTCTGATTCCCCGCGTCTGATTCTCCATCTATGATTCACCACCTTTGATTCGCCACCTCTGATTCCCCATATCAGATTCCCCGCCTCTGTATCCCCGCCTCTGATTCCCCGCCTCTGATTCCCCATATCTCATTCCCCGCCTCTGATTCCCCATCTCAGATTCCACACATCTGATTCCCTGCCTCTGATTCCCCACCTCTGATTCCCCATATCTGATTCCCCGCCTCTGTATCCCCGCCTCTGATTCCCCGCCTCTGTTTCCCCATATCTAATTCCACGCCTCTGATTCCCCAACTCTGATTCCCCGCCTCTGATTCCCCAGCTCTGATTCCCCGCCACTGATTCCCCGCATCTGATTCCCTGCCTCTGATTCCCAGCCTCTGATTCCCTGCCTCTGATTCCCAACCTCTGATTCCCCACCTCTGAATCCCCATATCTGATTCCCCGCCTCTGTTTCCCCGCCTCTGATTCCCCGCATCTGTTTCCACATATCTGATTCCCCACCTCTGATTCCCCAACTCTGATTCCCCTCCTCTAATTCGCCAGCTATGATTCCCCGCCTCTGATTCCCTGCGTCTGATTCCCTGCCTCTGATTCCCCGCCTCTGATTCCCCTTCTCTGATTCATCACCTCTGATTCCCCACCTCTGATTCCCCATCTCTGATTCTGCACATCCGATTCCCTGCCTCTGAATCCCCGCCTCTGATTCCCCGCCTCTGAATCCCTGCCTCTGATTCGCAACCACTAATTCCCCACCTCTGATTCCCCATATCTGATTCCCCGCCTCTGTTTCCTTGCCTCTGATTCCCGGCCTCTGTTTCCCCATATCTGATTCCCCTCCTCTGATTCCCCAACTCTGATTCCCCGCCTCTGATTCCCCAGCTCTGATTCCCCGCCTCTGATTCCCGGCCTCTGAATCCCTGCCACTGATTCCCCGCCCCTGATTCCCCACCTCTGATTCCCCATATCTGATTCACCGCCTCTGTTTCCCCGCCTCTGATTGGCCGCCTCTGATACCCCGCCTCTGATTCCCCATCTCTAATTCATCACATCTGATTCCCCACCTCTGCTTCCCCATCTCTGATTCTCTACCTCTGATTCGCCACCTCTGATTCCCCATATCTGATTCACCGCCTCTGTTTCCCCGCCTCTGATACCCCGCCTCTGATTCCCCAAATTTGATTCCCCGCCTCTGATTCCCCATCTCTGATTCCCGGACTCTGATACCCCAACTTTGATTCCCCGCCTCTGATTCCCCAGCTCTGATTCCCCACCTCTGATTCCCCATATCTGATTCCCCGCCTCTGTTTCCCTGCCTCTGATTCCCCGCCTCTGTTTCCCCACCTCTGATTCCCAGCCTCTGCTTCCCCAACTCTGATTCCCCGCCTCTGATTCCCCAGCTCTGATTCCCCGCCTCTGATTCCCCGTGTTTTATTCCCTGCCTCTGATTCCCCGCGTCTGATTCTCCATCTATGATTCACCACCTTTGATTCGCCACCTCTGATTCCCCATATCAGATTCCCCGCCTCTGTATCCCCGCCTCTGATTCCCAGCCTCTGATTCCCCATATCTGATTCCCCGCCTCTGATTCCCCATCTCTGATTCTGCACATCTGATTCCCTGCCTTTGATTCCCCACCTCTGGTTCCCCATATCTGATACCCCGCCTCTGTTTCCCCGCCTCTGATTCCCCGCCTCTGTTTCCCAATATCTAATTCCACGCCTCTGATTCCCCAACTCTGATTCCGCGCCTCTGATTCCCCAGCTCTGTTTCGCCGCCTCTGATTCCCCGCATCTGATTCCCTGCCACTGATTCCCCGCCTCTGAATCCCCATATCTGATTCCCCGCCTCTGTTTCCCCGCCTCTGATTCCCCGCCTCTGTTTCCCATATCTGATTCCCCGACTCTGATTCCCCAACTCTGATTCCCCTCCTCTAATTCGCCAGCTATGATTCCCCGCCTCTGATTCCCTGCGTCTGATTCCCTGCCTCTGATTCCCCGACTCTGATTCCCCTTCTCTGATTCACCAACTCTGAATCCCCACCTCTGATTCCCCATCTCTGATTCCGCACATCCGATTCCCTGCCTCTGATTCCCCGCCTCTGATTCCCCGCCTCTGATTCCCTGCCTCTGATTCGCAACATCTAATTCCACACCTCTGATTCCCCATATCTGATTCCCCGCCTCTGTTTCCCTGCCTCTGATTCCCGGCCTCTGTTTCCCCATATCTGATTCCCCTCCTCTGATTCCCCAACTCTGATTCCCCGCCTCTGATTCCCCAGCTCTGATTCCCCGCCTTTTATTCCCGGCCTCTGATTCCCTGCCACTGATTCCCCGCCCCTGATTCCCCACCTCTGATTCCCCATATCTGATTCCCCGCCTCTGTTTCCCCAGCTCTGATTCCCCACCTCTGATTCCCCAGCTCTGATTCCCAGCCTCTGATTCCCCATATCTGATTCCCCGCCTCTGATTCCCCATATCTGCTTCCCCGCCTCTGATTCCCCAACTCTGATTCCCCGCCTCTGATTCCCCAGCTCTGATTTCCCGCCTCTGATTCCCGGCATCCGATTCCCTGCCTCTGATTCCCCGCCTCTGATTCCCCATCTCTGATTCCCCGCCTCTGATTCCCCGTGTCTGATTCCCAGCCTCTGATTCCCTGCCTCTGATTCCCTGCCTCTGATACCCCGTGTCTGATTCCCCGCCGCTGATTCCCTGCCTCTGATTCCCCATCTCTGATTCCGCACATCTGATTCCCTGCCTCTGATTCCCCGCCTCTGATTCCCTGCCACTGATTGCCAACCTCTGATTCCCCACCTCTGATTCCCTGCCTCTGTTTCCCCGCCTCTGATTCCCCGCCTCTGTTTCCCCATCTCTGATTCCCCACCTCTGATTCCCCAACTTTGATTCCCCGCCTCTGATTCCCCAGCTCTGATTCCCCACCTCTGATTCCCCATATCTGATTCCCCGCCTCTGTTTCCCCATCTCTGATTCCCCACCTCTGATTCCCCAACTTTGATTCCCCGCCTCTGATTCCCCGCCTCTGATTCCCCGCCTCTGATTCCCTGCCTCTGATTCGCAACATCTAATTCCACACTTCTGATTCCCCATATCTGATTCCCTGCCTCTGTTTCCCTGCCTCTGATTCCCGGCCTCTGTTTCCCCATATCTGATTCCCCTCCTCTGATACCCCAACTCTGATTCCCCGCCTCTGTTTCCCCGCCTCTGATTCCCCGCCTCTGTTTCCCATATCTGATTCCCCGACTCTGATTCCCCAACTCTGATTCCCCTCCTCTAATTCGCCAGCTATGATTCCCCGCCTCTGATTCCCTGCGTCTGATTCCCTGCCTCTGATTCCCCGCCTCTGATTCCCCTTCTCTGATTCACCAACTCTGAATCCCCACCTCTGATTCCCCATCTCTGATTCCGCACATCCGATTCCCTGCCTCTGATTCCCCGCCTCTGATTCCCCGCCTCTGATTCCCTGCCTCTGATTCGCAACATCTAATTCCACACCTCTGATTCCCCATATCTGATTCCCTGCCTCTGTTTCCCTGCCTCTGATTCCCGGCCTCTGTTTCCCCATATCTGATTCCCCTCCTCTGATTCCCCAACTCTGATTCCCCGCCTCTGATTCCCCAGCTCTGATTCCCCGCCTTTTATTCCCGGCCTCTGATTCCCTGCCACTGATTCCCCGCCCCTGATTCCCCACCTCTGATTCCCCATATCTGATTCCCCGCCTCTGTTTCCCCAGCTCTGATTCCCCACCTCTGATTCCCCAGCTCTGATTCCCAGCCTCTGATTCCCCATATCTGATTCCCCGCCTCTGATTCCCCATATCTGCTTCCCCGCCTCTGATTCCCCAACTCTGATTCCCCGCCTCTGATTCCCCAGCTCTGATTTCCCGCCTCTGATTCCCGGCATCCGATTCCCTGCCTCTGATTCCCCGCCTCTGATTCCCCATCTCTGATTCCCCGCCTCTGATTCCCCGTGTCTGATTCCCTGCCTCTGATTCCCTGCCTCTGATTCCCTGCCTCTGATACCCCGTGTCTGATTCCCTGCCACTGATTCCCTGCCTCTGATTCCCTGCCTCTGATTCCCCATCTCTGATTCCGCACATCTGATTCCCTGCCTCTGATTCCCCGCCTCTGATTCCCTGCCTCTGATTGCCAACCTCTGATTCCCCACCTATGATTCCCCATATCTGATTCCCCGCCTCTGTTTCCCCGCCTCTGATTCCCCGCCTCTGTTTCCCTGCCTCTGATTCCCCACCTCTGTTTCCCCGCCTCTGATTCCCAGCCTCTGCTTCCCCAACTCTGATTCCCCGTCTCTGATTCCCCAGCTCTGATTCCCCACCTCTGATTCCCCGTGTTTTATTCCCTGCCTCTGATTCCCCGCGTCTGATTCTCCATCTCTGATTCACCGCCTTTGATTCGCCACCTCTGATTCCCCATATCAGATTCCCCGCCTCTGTATCCCCGCCTCTGATTCCCAGCTTCTGATTCCCCATATCTCATTCCCCGCCTCTGATTCCCCATCTCTGATTCTGCACATCTGATTCCCTGCCTTTGATTCCCCACCTCTGGTTCCCCATATCTGATACCCCGCCTCTGTTTCCCCGCCTCTGATTCCCCGCCTCTGTTTCCCAATATCTAATTCCACGCCTCTGATTCCCCAACTCTGATTCCGCGCCTCTGATTCCCCAGCTCTGTTTCGCCGCCTCTGATTCCCCGCATCTGATTCCCTGCCACTGATTCCCCGCCTCTGATTCCCTGCCTCAGATTCCCCGCCTCTGTTTCCCATATCTGATTCCCCGACTCTGATTCCCCAACTCTGATTCCCCGCCTCTGTTTCCCATATCTGATTCCCCACCTCTGAATCCCCATATCTGATTCCCCGCCTCTGTTTCCCCGCCTCTGATTCCCCGCCTCTGTTTCCCATATCTGATTCCCCGACTCTGATTCCCCAACTCTGATTCCCCTCCTCTAATTCGCCAGCTATGATTCCCCGCCTCTGATTCCCTGCGTCTGATTCCCTGCCTCTGATTCCCCGCCTCTGATTCCCCTTCCCTGATTCACCAACTCTGAATCCCCACCTCTGATTCCCCATCTCTGATTCCGCACATCCGATTCCCTGCCTCTGATTCCCCGCCTCTGATTCCCCGCCTCTGATTCCCTGCCTCTGACTCGCAACATCTAATTCCACACCTCTGATTCCCCATATCTGATTCCCCGCCTCTGTTTCCCTGCCTCTGATTCCCGGCCTCTGTTTCCCCATATCTGATTCCCCTCCTCTGATTCTCCATCTCTGATTCACCGCCTTTGATTCGCCACCTCTGATTCCCCATATCAGATTCCCCGCCTCTGTATCCCCGCCTCTGATTCCCAGCCTCTGATTCCCCATATCTGATTCCCCGCCTCTGATTCCCCATCTCTGATTCTGCACATCTGATTCCCTGCCTTTGATTCCCCACCTCTGGTTCCCCATATCTGATACCCCGCCTCTGTTTCCCCGCCTCTGATTCCCCGCCTCTGTTTCCCAATATCTAATTCCACGCCTCTGATTCCCCAACTCTGATTCCGCGCATCTGATTCCCCAGCTCTGTTTCGCCGCCTCTGATTCCCCGCATCTGATTCCCTGCCACTGATTCCCCGCCTCTGATTCCCTCCCTCAGATTCCCAACCTCTGATTCCCCACCTCTGAATCCCCATATCTGATTCCCCGCCTCTGTTTCCCCGCCTCTGATTCCCCGCCTCTGTTTCCCATATCTGATTCCCCGACTCTGATTCCCCAACTCTGATTCCCCTCCTCTAATTCGCCAGCTATGATTCCCCGCCTCTGATTCCCTGCGTCTGATTCCCTGCCTCTGATTCCCCGACTCTGATTCCCCTTCTCTGATTCACCAACTCTGAATCCCCACGTCTGATTCCCCATCTCTGATTCCGCACATCCGATTCCCTGCCTCTGATTCCCCGCCTCTGATTCCCCGCCTCTGATTCCCTGCCTCTGATTCGCAACATCTAATTCCACACCTCTGATTCCCCATATCTGATTCCCCGCCTCTGTTTCCCTGCCTCTGATTCCCGGCCTCTGTTTCCCCATATCTGATTCCCCTCCTCTGATTCCCCAACTCTGATTCCCCGCCTCTGATTCCCCAGCTCTGATTCCCCGCCTTTTATTCCCGGCCTCTGATTCCCTGCCACTGATTCCCCGCCCCTGATTCCCCACCTCTGATTCCCCATATCTGATTCCCCGCCTCTGTTTCCCCAGCTCTGATTCCCCACCTCTGATTCCCCAGCTCTGATTCCCAGCCTCTGATTCCCCATATCTGATTCCCCGCCTCTGATTCCCCATATCTGCTTCCCCGCCTCTGATTCCCCAACTCTGATTCCCCGCCTCTGATTCCCCAGCTCTGATTTCCCGCCTCTGATTCCCGGCATCCGATTCCCTGCCTCTGATTCCCCGCCTCTGATTCCCCATCTCTGATTCCCCGCCTCTGATTCCCCGTGTCTGATTCCCTGCCTCTGATTCCCTGCCTCTGATTCCCTGCCTCTGATACCCCGTGTCTGATTCCCCGCCGCTGATTCCCTGCCTCTGATTCCCCATCTCTGATTCCGCACATCTGATTCCCTGCCTCTGATTCCCCGCCTCTGATTCCCTGCCACTGATTGCCAACCTCTGATTCCCCACCTCTGATTCCCTGCCTCTGTTTCCCCGCCTCTGATTCCCCGCCTCTGTTTCCCCATCTCTGATTCCCCACCTCTGATTCCCCAACTTTGATTCCCCGCCTCTGATTCCCCAGCTCTGATTCCCCACCTCTGATTCCCCATATCTGATTCCCCGCCTCTGTTTCCCTGCCTCTGATTCCCCGCCTCTGTTTCCCCACCTCTGATTCCCAGCCTCTGCTTCCCCAACTCTGATTCCCCGCCTCTGATTCCCCAGCTCTGATTCCCCGCCTCTGATTCCCCGTGTTTTATTCCCTGCCTCTGATTCCCCGCGTCTGATTCTCCATCTATGATTCACCACCTTTGATTCGCCACCTCTGATTCCCCATATCAGATTCCCCGCCTCTGTATCCCCGCCTCTGATTCCCCGCCTCTGATTCCCCATATCTCATTCCCCGCCTCTGATTCCCCATCTCAGATTCCACACATCTGATTCCCTGCCTCTGATTCCCCACCTCTGATTCCCCATATCTGATTCCCCGCCTCTGTATCCCCGCCTCTGATTCCCCGCCTCTGTTTCCCCATATCTAATTCCACGCCTCTGATTCCCCAACTCTGATTCCCCGCCTCTGATTCCCCAGCTCTGATTCCCCGCCACTGATTCCCCGCATCTGATTCCCTGCCTCTGATTCCCAGCCTCTGATTCCCTGCCTCTGATTCCCAACCTCTGATTCCCCACCTCTGAATCCCCATATCTGATTCCCCGCCTCTGTTTCCCCGCCTCTGATTCCCCGCCTCTGTTTCCACATATCTGATTCCCCACCTCTGATTCCCCAACTCTGATTCCCCTCCTCTAATTCGCCAGCTATGATTCCCCGCCTCTGATTCCCTGCGTCTGATTCCCTGCCTCTGATTCCCCGCCTCTGATTCCCCTTCTCTGATTCATCACCTCTGATTCCCCACCTCTGATTCCCCATCTCTGATTCTGCACATCCGATTCCCTGCCTCTGAATCCCCGCCTCTGATTCCCCGCCTCTGAATCCCTGCCTCTGATTCGCAACCACTAATTCCCCACCTCTGATTCCCCATATCTGATTCCCCGCCTCTGTTTCCTTGCCTCTAATTCCCGGCCTCTGTTTCCCCATATCTGATTCCCCTCCTCTGATTCCCCAACTCTGATTCCCCGCCTCTGATTCCCCAGCTCTGATTCCCCGCCTCTGATTCGCGGCCTCTGAATCCCTGCCACTGATTCCCCGCCCCTGATTCCCCACCTCTGATTCCCCATATCTGATTCACCGCCTCTGTTTCCCCGCCTCTGATTGGCCGCCTCTGATACCCCGCCTCTGATTCCCCATCTCTAATTCATCACATCTGATTCCCCACCTCTGCTTCCCCATCTCTGATTCTCTACCTCTGATTCGCCACCTCTGATTCCCCATATCTGATTCACCGCCTCTGTTTCCCCGCCTCTGATTCCCCGCCTCTGATTCCCCAAATTTGATTCCCCGCCTCTGATTCCCCATCTCTGATTCCCGGACTCTGATACCCCAACTTTGATTCCCCGCCTCTGATTCCCCAGCTCTGATTCCCCACCTCTGATTCCCCATATCTGATTCCCCGCCTCTGTTTCCCTGCCTCTGATTCCCCGCCTCTGTTTCCCCACCTCTGATTCCCAGCCTCTGCTTCCCCAACTCTGATTCCCCGCCTCTGATTCCCCAGCTCTGATTCCCCGCCTCTGATTCCCCGTGTTTTATTCCCTGCCTCTGATTCCCCGCGTCTGATTCTCCATCTATGATTCACCACCTTTGATTCGCCACCTCTGATTCCCCATATCAGATTCCCCGCCTCTGTATCCCCGCCTCTGATTCCCCGCCTCTGATTCCCCATATCTCATTCCCCGCCTCTGATTCCCCATCTCAGATTCCACACATCTGATTCCCTGCCTCTGATTCCCCACCTCTGATTCCCCATATCTGATTCCCCGCCTCTGTATCCCCGCCTCTGATTCCCCGCCTCTGTTTCCCCATATCTAATTCCACGCCTCTGATTCCCCAACTCTGATTCCCCGCGTTTGATTCCCTGCCTCTGATTCCCCGCCTCTGATTCCCCATCTCTGATTCCCCACCTCTGATTCCCCGTGTCTGATTCCCTGCCTCTGATTCCCCGCCTCTGATTCCCCGCCTCTGATTCCCTGCCACTGATTCCCCGCCCCTGATTCCCCGCCTCTGATTCCCCGCCTCTGATTCCCTGCCACTGATTCCCCGCCCCTGATTCCCAGCCTCTGATTCCCCATATCTGATTCCCTGCCTCTGATTCCCCATATCTGATTCCCCGCCTCTATTTCCCCATATCTGCTTCGCCGCCTCTGATTCCCCAACTCTGATTCCCAGCCTCTGATTCCCCAGCTGTGATTTCCCGCCTCTGATTCCCGGCATCCGATTCCCTGCCTCTGATTCCCCGCCTCTGATTCCCCATCTCTGATTCCGCACATCCGATTCCCTGCCTCTGATTCCCCGCCTCTGATTCCCCGCCTCTGATTCCCTGCCTCTGATTCGCAACCTCTAATTCCCCACCTCTGATTCCCCATATCTGATTCCCCGCCTCTGTTTCCCTGCCTCTGATTCCCGGCCTCTGTTTCCCCATATCTGATTCCCCTCCTCTGATTCCCCAACTCTGATTCCCCGCCTCTGATTCCCCAGCTCTGATTCCCCGCCTTTTATTCCCGGCCTCTGATTCCCTGCCACTGATTCCCCGCCCCTGATTCCCCACCTCTGATTCCCCATATCTGATTCCCCGCCTCTGTTTCCCCAGCTCTGATTCCCCACCTCTGATTCCCCAGCTCTGATTCCCTGCCACTGATTCCCCGCCCCTGATTCCCCACCTCTGATTCCCCATATCTGATTCCCTGCCTCTGTTTCCCCAGCTCTGATTCCCTGCCTCTGATTCCCAACCTCTGATTCCACACCTCTGATTTCCCATATCTGATTCCCCGCCTCTGTTTCCCCGCCTCTGATTCCCTGCCTCTGATTCCCAACCTCTGATTCCACACCTCTGATTTCCAATATCTGATTCCCCGCCTCTATTTCCCCATATCTGATTCCCCGCCTCTGATTCCCCAACTCTGATTCCCCGCCTCTGATTCCCCAGCTCCGATTCCCGGCCTCTGATTCCCGGCGTCCGATTCCCTGCCTCTGATTCCCCGCCTCTGATTCCCCATCTCTGATTCTCCGCCTCTGATTCCCCGTGTCTGATTCCCTGCCTCTGATTCCCCGCCTCTGATTCCCCGCCTCTGATTCCATGCCACTGATTCCCTGCCCATGATTCCCCACTTCTGATTCCCCATATCTGATTCCCCGCCTCTGTTTCCCCGCCTCTGATTCCCCGCCTCTGATTCCCCATATCTGATTCCCTGCCTCTGATTCCCCAACTCTGATTCCCCGCCTCTGATTCCCCAGCTCTGAATCCCCGCCTCTGATTCCCCGCCTCTGATTCTCCATATCTCATTCCCCGCCTCTGAATCCCCATCTCTGATTCCCGGACTCTGATTCCCCACCTCTGATTCCCGGCCTCTTATTCCCAGCATTTGATTCCCGGCCTCTGATTCCCGGCCTTTGATTCCCCGCTTCTGATTCTGATTCCCTGCCTCTGATTCCCCATCTCTGATTCCGCACATCTGATTCCCTGCCTCTGATTCCCCACCTCTGATTCACTATATCTGATTCCCCGCCTCTGTTTCCCCGCCTCTGATTCCCCGCCTCTGTTTCCCCATATCTAATTCCCCACCTCTGATGCACCAACTCTGATTCCCCGCCTCTGATTCCCCAGCTCTGATTCCCCGCATCTGATTCCCCGCATCTGATTCCCCATGTCTGATTCCCCACCTCTGTTTCCGCACCTCTGATTCCCCGCCTCTGATTCCCCAGCTCTGATTCCCTGCCTCTGATTCCCCGCGTTCTATTCCCTGCCTCTGATTCCCCGCCTGTGATTCCCCATCTCTGATTCACCACCTCTGATTCCCCACCTCTGATTCCCCATATCTAATTCCCCGCCTCTGTTTGCCCGCCTCTGATTCCCCGCCTCTGTTTCCCCATATCTGATTCCCCGCCTCTGAATCCCCAACTCTGATTCCCTGCCTCTGATTCACCAGCTCTGATTCCCCGCCTTTGATTCCCCCCGTCTGATTCCCAGCCTCTGAATCCCCGTGTCTGATTTCCTGCCTCTGATTCCCCGCCTCTGATTCCCCATCTCTGATTCACCGCCTCTGATTCCCCACCTCTGATTCCCCATTTCTGATTCCGCACATCCGATTCCCTGCCTCTGATTCCCCGACTCTGATTCCCCACCTCTGATTCCCCAGCTCTGATTCCCCGCCTCTGATTCCCCGCCTCTGATTCCCCATCTCTGATTCCCCACCTCTGATTCCCCGTGTCTGATTCCCTGCCTCTGATTCCCCGCCTCTGATTCCCCGCCTCTGATTCCCTGCCACTGATTCCCCGCCCCTGATTCCCCGCCTCTGATTCCCCGCCTCTGATTCCCTGCCACTGATTCCCCGCCCCTGATTCCCAGCCTCTGATTCCCCATATCTGATTCCCTGCCTCTGATTCCCCATATCTGATTCCCCGCCTCTATTTCCCCATATCTGCTTCGCCGCCTCTGATTCCCCAACTCTGATTCCCAGCCTCTGATTCCCCAGCTCTGATTTCCCGCCTCTGATTCCCGGCATCCGATTCCCTGCCTCTGATTCCCCGCCTCTGATTCCCCATCTCTGATTCCCCGCCTCTGATTCCCCGTGTCTGATTCCCTGCCTCTGATTCCCCGCCTCTGATTCCCCGCATCTGATTCCCTGCCACTGATTCCCTGCCCATGATTCCCCACCTCTGATTCCCCATATCTGATTCCCCGCCTCTGTTTCCCCGCCTCTGATTCCCCGCCTCTGATTCCCCATATCTGATTCCCTGCCTCTGATTCCCCAACTCTGATTCCCCGCCTCTGATTCCCCAGCTCTGAATCCCCGCCTCTGATTCCCCGCGTCTGATTCCCTCCCTCTGATTCCCCAGCTCTGATTTCCCTCCTCTGATTTCCGGCATCCGATTCCCTGCCTCTGATTCCCGCGTCTGATTCCCTGCCTCTGATTCCCCGCCTCTGATTCCCCATCTGTGATTCACAACCTCTGATGCCCCACCTCTGATTCCCCATATCTGATTCCCCGCCTCTGTTTCCCCGCCTCTGATTCCCCGCATCTGATTCCCCATATCTGATTCCCCGCCTCTGATTGCCCATCTCTGATTCCCCACGTCTGATTCCCTGCCTCTGATTCACCGCCTCTGATTCCCCATCTCTGATTCACCACCTCTGATTCCCGGCCTCTGATTCCCCATCTCTGATTCCGCACATCCGATTCCCTGCCTATGATTCCCCACCTCTGATTCCCCGCCTCTGATTCCCCATATCTGATTCCCTGCCTCTGTTTCCCCGCCTCTGATTCCCCATATGTGATTCCCCACCTCTGTTTTCCCGGCTCTGATTCCCCGCCTCTGTTTCCCCATCTCTGATTCACCGCCTGTGATTCGCCACCTCTGATTCCCCGCGTCTGATTCGCCAGCTCTGATTCCCCGCCTCTGATTCCCCGCATCTGATTCCCTGCCTCTGATTCCCCGCCTCTGATTCCCCATCTCTGATTCACCGCCTTTGATTCGCCACCTCTGATTCCCCATATCTGATTCCCCACCTCTGTTTCTCCGCCTCTGATTCCCCGCCTCTGATTCTCCATATCTCATTCTCCGCCTCTGAATCCCCATCTCTGATTCCCGGACTCTGATTCCCCACCTCTGATTCCCGGCCTCTTATTCCCAGCATCTGATTCCCGGCCTCTGATTCCCGGCCTCTAATTCCCCGCTTCTGATTCTGATTCCCTGCCTCTGATTCCCCATCTCTGATTCCGCACATCTAATTCCCTGCCTCTGATTCCCCACCTCTGATTCCCCATATCTGATTCCCCGCCTCTGTTTCCCTGCCTCTGATTCCCCGCCTCTGTTTCCCCATATCTAATTCCCCACCTCTGATGCCCCAACTCTGATTCCCCGCCTCTGATTCCCCAGCTCTGATTCCCCACCTCTGATTCCCCGCATCCGATTCCCCATGTCTGATTCCCCGCCTCTGTTTCCCCGCCTCTGATTCCCCGCCTCTGTTTCCCCATATCTGATTCCCCGCCTCTAATTCCCCAGCTCTGATTCCCTGCCTCTGATTCCCCGCGTTCTATTCCCGGCCTCTGATTCCCCGCCTTTGATTCCCCATCTCTGATTCACCAACTCTGATTCCCCACCTCTGATTCCCCATATCTAATTCCCCGCCTCTGTTTGCCCGCCTCTGATTCCCCGCCTCTGTTTCCCCATATCTGATTCCCCGCCTCTGAAACCCCAACTCTGATTCCCTGCCTCTGATTCACCAGCTCTGATTCCCCGCCTTTGATTCCCCACCTCTGATTCCCAGCCTCTGAATCCCCGTGTCTGATTTCCTGCCTCTGATTCCCCGCCTCTGATTCCCCATCTCTGATTCACCGCCTCTGATTCCCCACCTCTGATTCCCCATCTCTGATTCCGCACATCCGATTCCCTGCCTCTGATTCCCCGACTCTGATTCCCCACCTCTGATTAACCAGCTCTGATTCCCCGCCTCTGATTCCCCGCGTCTGATTCCCTGCCTCTGATTCCCCGCCTCTGATTACCCATCTCTGATTCCCCACCTCTGATTCCCCGTGTCTGATTCCCTGCCTCTGAATCCCCGCCTCTGATTCCCCGCCTCTGATTCCCTGCCACTGATTACCCGCCCCTGATTCCCCACCTCTGATTCTTCATATCTTATTCCCCGCCTCTGTTTCCCCCCTCTGATTCCCAGCCTCTGATTCCCCATATCTGATTCCCCGCCTCTGATTCCCCATATCTGATTCCCCGCCTCTATTTCCCCATATCTGCTTCGCAGCCTCTGATTCCCCAACTCTGATTCCCCGCCTCTGATTCCCAAGCTCTGATTTCCCGCCTCTGATTTCCGGCATCCGATTCCCTGCCTCTGATTCCCCGCCTCTGATTCCCCATCTCTGATTCCCCGCCTCTGATTCCCCGTGTCTGATTCCCTGCCTCTGATTCCCCGCCTCTGATTCCCCGCATCTGATTCGCTGCCACTGATTCCCTGCCCCTGATTCCCCACCTCTGATTCCCCATATCTGATTCCCCGCCTCTGTTTCCCCGCCTCTGATTCCCCGCCTCTGTTTCCCCATATCTGATTCCCCGCCTCTGATTCCCTGCGTCTGATTCCCTGCCTCTGATTCCCAGCCTCTGATTCCCCTTCTCTGATTCACCACCTCTGAATCCCCACCTCTGATTCCCCATCTCTGATTCCGCACATCCGATTCCCTGCCTCTGATTCCCCGCCTCTGATTCCCCGCCTCTGATTCGCAACCTCTAATTCCCCACCTCTGATTCCCCATATCTGATTCCCCGCCTCTGTTTCCCTGCCTCTGAATCCCTGCCTCTGTTTCCCCATATCTGATTCCCCTCCTCTGATTCCCCAACTCTGATTCCCCGCCTCTGATTCCCCAGCTCTGATTCCCCGCCTTTTATTCCAGGCCTCTGATTCCCTGCCACTGATTCCCCGCCCCTGATTCCCCACCTCTGATTCCCCATCTCTGATTCACCGCCTCTGATTCCCCACCTCTGATTCCCCATCTCTGATTCCGCACATCCGATTCCCTGCCTCTGATTCCCCGACTCTGATTCCACACCTCTGATTCCCCAGCTCTGATTCCCCGCCTCTGATTCCCCGCGTCTGATTCCCTGCCTCTGATTCCCCTCCTCTGATTCCCCATCTCTGATTCCCCACCTCTGATTCCCCGTGTCTGATTCCCTGCCTCTGATTCCCCGCCTCTGATTCCCTGCCTCTGATTCCCTGCCACTGATTCCCCGCCCCTGATTCCCCACCTCTGATTCCCCATATCTTATTCCCCGCCTCTGTTTCCCCCCCTCTGATTCCCAGCCTCTGATTCCCCATATCTGATTCCCCGCCTCTGATTCCCCATATCTGATTCCCCGCCTCTATTTCCCCATATCTGCTTCCCCGCCTCTGATTCCCCAGCTCTGATTTCCCGCCTCTGATTCCCGGCATCCGATTACCGGCCTCTGATTCCCCGCCTCTGATTCCCCATCTCTGATTCCCCGCCTCTGATTCCCCGTGTCTGATTCCCTGCCTCTGATTCCCCGCCTCTGATTCCCGCGTCTGATTCCCTGCCACTGATTCCCTGCCCCTGATTACCCACCTCTGATTCCCCGCCTCTGATTCCCAACCTCTGATTCCCCACCTCTGAATCCCAATATCTGATTCCCCGTCTCTGTTTCCCCACCTCTGATTCTCCGCCTCTGTTTCCCCATATCTGATACCCTGCCTCTGATTCCCCGCCTCTGATTCCCCTTCTCTGATTCACCACCTCTGATTCCCCACCTCTGATTCCCCATCTCTGATTCCGCACATCCGATTCCCTGCCTCTGTATCCCCGCCTCTGATTCCCCGCCTCTGATTCCCCATATCTCATTCCCCGCCTCTGATTCCCCATCTCTGATTCTGCACATCTGATTCCCTGCCTCTGAATCCCCACCTCTGATTCCCCATATCTGATACCCCGCCTCTGTTTCCCCGCCTCTGATTCCCCGCCTCTGTTTCCCCATATCTAATTCCACGCCTCTGATTCCCCAACTCTGATTCCCCGCCTCTGATTCCCCAGCTCTGTTTCCCCGCCTCTGATTCCCCGCATCTGATTCCCTGCCTCTCATTCACCGCCTCTGATTCCCTGCCTCTCATTCCCAACCTCTGAATCCCCACCTCTGAATCCCCATATCTGATTACCCGCCTCTGTTTCCCCGCCTCTGAATCCCCGCCTCTGTTTCCCCATATCTGATTCCCCGCCTCTGATTCCCCAACTCTGATTCCCCTCCTCTAATTCGCCAGCTATGATTCCCCGCCTCTGATTCCCTGCGTCTGATTCCCTGCCTCTGATTCCCCGCCTCTGATTCCCCTTCTCTGATTCAGCACCTCTGAATCCCCAACTCTTATTCCCCATCTCTGATTCCGCACATCCGATTCCCTGCCTCTGATTCCCTGCCTCTGATTCCCCGCCTCTGATTCCCTGCCTCTGATTCGCAACCTCTAATTCCCCACCTCTGATTCCCCATATCTGATTCCCCGCCTCTGTTTCCCTGCCTCTGATTCCCGGCCTCTGTTTCCCCATATCTGATTCCCCTCCTCTGATTCCCCAACTCTGATTCCCCGCCTCTGATTCCCCAGCTCTGATTCCCCGCCTTTGATTCCCGGCCTCTGATTCCCTGCCACTGATTCCCCGCCCCTGATTCCCCACCTCTGATTCCCCATATCTGATTCCCAGCCTCTGTTTCCCCGCCTCTGATTGGCCGCCTCTGATACCCCGCCTCTGATTCCCCATCTCTAATTCATCACATCTGATTCCCCACCTCTGCTTCCCCATCTCTGATTCTCTACCTCTGATTCGCCACCTCTGATTCCCCATATCTGATTCACCGCCTCTGTATCCCCGCCTCTGATTCCCCGCCTCTGATTCCCCATATCTGACTCCCCGCCTCTGTTTCCCCGCCTCTGATTCCCCACCTCTGATTCCCTATCTCTGATTCCCCGCCTCTTATTCGCCATCTCTGATTCCCCGACTCTTATTCCTGAGCTCTGATTCCCCGCCACTGATTCCCCGCATCTGATTCCCCGCCTCTGAGTCCCTTCCTCTGATTCCCCATCTCTGATTCACCACCTCTGATTCCCCATCTCTGATTCCCGGCCTCTGATTCCCCACCTCTGATTCCCGTCCTCTGATTCATGCCTTCTGATTCCTGGCCTCTTATTCCCCACCTCTGATTCCCCATATCTGATTCCCCACCTCTGTTTCCGCGCCTCTGATTCCCTGCCTCTGATTCCCCATCTCTGAATTACAACCTCTGAATCCCCGCGTCTGATTCCCCATCTCTGATTCTGCACATCTGATTGCCTGCCTCTGATTCCCCGCCTCTGATTCCCTGCCTCTGATTGCCAACCTCTGATTCCCCACCTCTGATTCCCCATATCTGATACCCCGCCTCTGTTTCCCCGCCTCTGACTCTCCGCCTCTGTTTCCCCATATCTGATTCCCTGCCTCTGATTCCCCGCCTCTGATTCCCCTTCTCTGATTCACCACCTCTGATTCCCCACCTCTGATTCCCCATCTCTGATTCCGCACATCCGATTCCCTGCCTCTGATTCCCCGCCTCTGATTCCCCGCCTCTGATTCCCTGCCTCAGATTCGCAACCACTGATTCCCCACCTCTGATTCCCCACCTCTGATTCCCCATATCTGATTCCCCGCCTCTGTTTCCCCGCCTCTGATTCCCCGCCTCTGTTTCCCTATATCTGATTCCCCGCCTCTGATTCCCCAACTATGATTCCCCGCCTCTGATTCCCCAGCTCTGATTCCCCACCTCTGATTCCCCATATCTGATTCCCCGCCTCTGTTTCCCTGCCTCTGATTCCCCGCCTCTGTTTCCCCTCCTCTGATTCCCAGCCTCTGCTTCCCCAACTCTGATTCCCCGCCCCTGATTCCCCAGCTCTGATTCCCTGCCTCTGATTCCCCGTGTTTTATTCCCTGCCTCTGATTCCCCGCGTCTGATTCTCCATCTCTGATTCACCGCCTTTGATTTTCCACCTCTGATTCCCCATATCAGATTCCCCGCCTCTGTATCCCCGCCTCTGATTCCCCGCCTCTGATACCCCATATCTCATTCCCCGCCTCTGATTCCCCATCTCTGATTCTGCACATCTGATTCCCTGCCTCTGAATCCCCACCTCTGATTCCCCATATCTGATTCCCCGCCTCTGTTTCCCCGCCTCTGATTCCCCGCCTCTGTTTCCCCATATCTAATTCCACGCCTCTGATTCCCCAACTCTGATTCCCCGCCTCTGATTCCCCAGCTCCGTTTCCCCGCCTCTGATTCCCCGCATCTGATTCCCTGCCTCTGATTCCCCGCCTCTGATTCCCTGCCTCTGATTCCCAACCTCTGAATCCCCACCTCTGAATCCCCACATCTGATTCCCCGCCTCTGTTTCCCCGCGTCTGAATCCCCGCCTCTGTTTCCCCATATCTGATTCCCCGCCTCTGATTCCCCAACTCTGATTCCCCTCCTCTAATTCGCCAGGTATGATTCCCCGCCTCTGATTCCCTGCGTCTGATTCCCTGCCTCTGATTCCCCGCCTCTGATTCCGCACATCCGATTCCCTGCCTCTGATTCCCTGCCTCTGATTCCCCGCCTCTGATTCCCTGCCTCTGATTCGCAACCTCTAATTCCACACCTCTGATTCCCCATATCTGATTCCCCGCCTCTGTTTCCCTGCCTCTGATTCCCGGCCTCTGTTTCCCCATATCTGATTCCCCTCCTCTGATTCCCCAACTCTGATTCCCCATATCTGATTCCCAGCCTCTGTTTCCCCGCCTCTGATTGGCCGCCTCTGATACCCCGCCTCTGATTCCCCATCTCTAATTCATCACATCTGATTCCCCACCTCTGCTTCCCCATCTCTGATTCTCTACCTCTGATTCGCCACCTCTGATTCCCCATATCTGATTCACCGCCTCTGTTTCCCCGCCTCTGATTCCCCGCCTCTGATTCCCCTACCTCAGATTCCCCGCCTCTGATTCGCCATCTCTGATTCCCCGACTCTGATTCCTGAGCTCTGATTCCCCGCCACTGATTCCCCGCATCTGATTCCCCGCCTCTGAGTCCCTTCCTCTGATTCCCCATCTCTGATTCACCACCTCTGATTCCCCATCTCTGATTCCCGGCCTCTGATTCCCCACCTCTGATTCCCGGCCTCTGATTCATGCCTTCTGATTCCTGGCCTCTTATTCCCCACCTCTGATTCCCCATATCTGATTCCCCACCTCTGTTTCCGTGCCTCTGATTCCCCGCCTCTGATTCCCCATCTCTGAATTACAACCTCTGAATCCCCGCGTCTGATTCACCACCGCTGATTCCCCACCTCTTATTCCCCATCTCTAATTCCCGGCCTCTGATTCCCAACCTCTGATTCCCGGCCGCTGATTCCTGCCCTCTGATTCCCGGCCTCTCATTCCTGGCCTCTGATTCCCGGCCTCTGATTTTCCCCGCCGCTGATTCCCAACCTCTGATTCCCTGCCTCTGATTCCCCACCTCTGATTCCCCATATCTGATTCCCCGCCTCTGTTTCCCCGCCTCTGATTACCCGCCTCTGTTTCCCCATATCTGATTCCCCACCTCTGATTCCCCAACTCTGATGCCCCGCCTCTGATTCCCAACCTCTGATTCCCCACCTCTGAATCCCCATATCTGATTCCCCGTCTCTGTTTCCCCGCCTCTGATTCTCCGACTCTGTTTCCCCATATCTGATTCCCTGCCTCTGATTCCCCGCGTCTGATTCCCCTTCTCTGATTCACCACCTCTGATTCCGCACCTCTGATTCCCCATCTCTGATTCCGCACATCCGATTCCCTGCCTCTGATTCCCCGCCTCTGATTCCCCGCCTCTGATTCCCTGCCTCAGATTCGCAACCACTAATTCCCCACCTCCGATTCCCCATATCTGATTCCCCGCCTCTGTTTCCCTGCCTCTCTTTCCCGGCCTCTGTTTCCCCATATCTGATTCCCCTCCGCTGATTCCCCAACTCTGATTCCCCGCCTCTGATTCCCCACCTCTGATTCCCCGCCTCTGATTCCCGGCCTCTGATTCCCTGCCACTGATTCCCTGCCCCTGATTCCCCACCTCTGATTCCCCATATCTGATTCCCCGCCTCTGTTTCCCCGCCTCTGATTCCGCATCTCTGATTCCCTGCCTCTGATTCCCCGCCTCTGATTCCCGGCCTCTGATTCCCTGCCACTGATTCCCTGCCTCTGATTCCCCATCTCTAATTCATCACATCTGATTCCCCACCTCTGCTTCCACATCTCTGATTCTCTACCTCTGATTCGCCACCTCTGATTCCCCATATTTGATTCACCGCCTCTGTTTCCCCGCCTCTGATTCCCCGCCTCTGATTCCCCATATTTGATTCCCCGCCTCTGATTCCCCATCTCTGATTCCCGGACTCTGATTCCCCAACTCTGATTCCCCGCCTCTGATTCCCCAGCTCTGAATTCCCGCCTCTGATTCCCCACCTCTGATACAACATATCTGATTCCCGGCCTCTGTTTCACCGCCTCTGATTCCCCACCTCTGATTCCCCATATCTGATTCCCCGCCTCTGATTCCCCACCTCTGATTCCCCTCCTCTGATTCGCCAGCTATGATTCCCCGCCTCTGATTCCCCATTTCTGATTCCCTGCCTCTGATTCCCCGCCTCTGATTCCCCATCTCTGATTCACCACCTCCGATTCCCCACCTCTGATTCCCCATCTCTGATTCCGCACATCCGATTCCCTGCCTCTGATTCCCCGCCTCTGATTCCCCGCCTCTGATTCCCTGCCTCTGATTCGCAACATCCAATTCCCCACCTCTGATTCCCCATATCTGATTCTCCGCCTCTGTTTCCCTGCCTCTGATTCCCCGCCTCTGTTTCCCCATATCTGATTCCCCTCCTCTGTTTCCCCGCCTCTGATTGGCACCTCTGATACCCCGCCTCTGATTCCCCATTTCCAATTCATCACATCTGATTCCCCACCTCTGCTTCCCCATCTCTGATTCTCTACCTCTGATCGCCACCTCTGATTCCCAATATCTGATTCACCGCCTCTGTTTCCCCGCCTCTGATTCCCCATATCTGATTCCCTGCCTCTGATTCCCTGCCTCTGATTCCCCATCTCTGATTCTGCACATCTGATTCCCTGCCTCTGATTACCCGCCTCTGATTCCCTGCCTCTGATTGCCAACATCTGATTCCCCACCTCTGATTCCCCATATCTGATTCCCCGCCTCTGTTTCCCCGCCTCTGATTCCCCGCCTCTGTTTCCCTATATCTGATTCCACGCCTCTGATTCCCCAACTATGATTCCCCGCCTCTGATTCCCCAGTTCTGATTCCCCACCTCTGATTCCCCATATCTGATTCCCCGCCTCTGTTTCCCTGCCTCTGATTCCCCGCCTCTGTTTCCCCGCCTCTGATTCCCAGCCTCTGCTTCCCCAACTCTGATTCCCCGCCTCTGATTCCCCAGCTCTGATTCCCCACCTCTGATTCCCCGCCTCTGTTTCCCCATATCTAATTCCACGCCTCTGATTCCCCAACTCTGATTCCCCGCCTCTGATTCCCCAGCTCTGTGTCCCCGCCTGTGACTCCCTGCATCTGATTCCCTGCCTCTGATTCCCCGCCTCTGATTACCTGCCTCTGATTCCCAACCTCTGATTCCCCACCTCTGAATCCCCATATCTGATTCCCCGCCTCTGTTTCCCCGCCTCTGATTCCCCGCCTCTGTTTCCCCATATCTGATTCCCCGCCTCTGATTCCCCAACTCTGATTCCCCTCCTTTAATTCGCCAGCTATGATTCCCCGCCTCTGATTCCCCGCCTCTGTTTCCCCGCCTCAGATTCCCCGCCTTTGATTCCCCTTCTCTGATTCACCATCTCTGATTCCCCTCCTCTGATTCCCCATCTCTGATTCCGCACATCCGATTCCCTGCCTCTGATTCCCCGCCTCTGATTCCCCGCCTCTGATTCCCTGCCTCTGATTCGCAACCTCTAATTCCCCACCTCTGATTCCCCATATCTGATTCCCCGCCTCTGTTTCCCTGCCTCTGATTCCCGGCCTCTGTTTCCACATATCTGATTCCCCTCCTCTGATTCCCCAACTCTGATTTCCCGCCTCTGATTCTCCGCCTCTGTTTCCCCGCCTCTGTATCCCCGCCTCTGATTCCCCGCCTCTGATTCCCCATATCTCATTCCCCGCCTCTGATTCCCCATCTCTGATTCCACACATCTGATTCCCTGCCTCTGATTCCCCACCTCTGATTCCCCATATCTGATTCCCCGCCTCTGTTTCCCCGCCTCTGATTCCCCGCCTCTGTTTCCCCATATCTAATTCCATGCCTCTGATTCCCCGCATCTGATTCCCTGCCTCTGATTCCCCGCCTCTGATTCCCTGCCTCTGATTCCCAACCTCTGATTCCCCACCTCTGAATCCGCATATCTGATTCCCCGCCTCTGATTCCCCAACTCTGATTCCCCGCCTCTGATTCCCCAGCTCTGATTCCCCGCCTCTGATTCCCCTTCTCTGATTCAACACCTCTGATTCCCCACCTCTGATTCCCCATCTCTGATTCCGCACATCCGATTCCCTGCCTCTGATTCCCCGCCTCTGATTCCCCGCCTCTGATTCCCTGCCTCTGATTCGCAACCACTAATTCCCCACCTCTGATTCCCCATATCTGATTCCCCGCCTCTGTTTCCCTGCCTCTGATTCCCGGCCTCTGTTTCCCCATATCTGATTCCCCTCCTCTGATTCCCCAACTCTGATTCCCCGCCTCTGATTCCCCAGCTCTGATTCCCCGCCTCTGATTCCCGGCCTCTGAATCCCGGCCACTGATTCCCCGCCCCTGATTCCCCTCCTCTGATTCCCCATATCTGATTCCCCGCCTCTGTTTCCCCGCCTCTGATTGGCCGCCTCTGATACCCCGCCTCTGATTCCCCATCTCTAATTCATCACATCTGATTCCCCACCTCTGCTTCCCCATCTCTGATTCTCAACCTCTGATTCGCCACCTCTGATTCCCCATATCTGATTCACCACCTCTGTTTCCCCGCCTCTGATTCCCCGCCTCTGATTCCCCATATTTGATGCCCCGCCTCTGATTCCCCATCTCTGATTCCCGGACTCTGATTCCCCAACTCTGATTCCCCGCCTCTGATTCCCCAGCTCTGATTTCCCGCCTCTGATTCCCCACCTCTGATACAACATATCTGATTCCCGGCCTCTGTTTCCCCGCCTCTGATTCGCCACCTCTGATTCCCCATATCTGATTCCCCGCCTCTGATTCCCCACCTCTGATTCCCCTCCTCTGATTCGCCAGCTATGATTCCCCGCCTCTGATTCCCCGTGTCTGATTCCCTGCCTCTGATTCCCCGCCTCTGATTCCCCATCTCTGATTCACCACCTCTGATTCCCCATCTCTGATTCCGCACCTACGATTCCCTGCCTCTGATTCCCCGCCTCTGATTCCCCGCCTCTGATTCCCTGCCTCTGATTCGCAACTTCTAATTCCCCACCTCTGATTCCCCATATCTGATTCCCCGCCTCTGTTTCCCTGCCTATGATTCCCCGCCTCTGTTTCCCCATATCTGATTCCCCGCCTCTGTTTCCCCGCCTCTGATTGGCACCTCTGATACCCCGCCTCTGATTCCCCATCTCTAATTCATCGCATCTGATTCCCCACCTCTGCTTCCCCATCTCTGATTCTCTACCTCTGATTCGCCACCTCTGATTCCCCATATCTGATTCACCGCCTCTGTTTCCCCGCCTCTGATTCCCTGCCTCTGATTCCCCATATCTGACTCCCCGCCTCTCTTTCCCCGCCTCTGATTCCCCACCTCTGATTCCCTATCTCTGATTCCCCGCCTCTGATTCGCCATCTCTGATTCCCCGACTCTGATTCCCGAGCTCTGATTCCCCGCCACTGATTCCCCGCATCTGATTCCCCGCCTCTGAGTCCCTTCCTCTGATTCCCCATCTCTGATTCACCACCTCTGATTCCCCATCTCTGATTCCCGGCCTCTGATTCCCCACCTCTGATTCCCGGCCTCTGATTCCTGGCTTCTGATTCCTGGCCTCTTATTCCCCACCTCTGATTCCCCATATCTGATTCCCCACCTCTGTGTCCGCGCCTCTGATTCCCCGCCTCTGATTCCCCATCTCTGAATTACAACCTCTGAATCCCCGCGTCTGATTCACCACCGCTGATTCCCCACCTCTTATTCCCCATCTCTAATTCCCGGCCTCTGATTGCCCACCTCTGTTTCCTGGCCTCTGATTCCTGCCCTCTGATTCCCGGCCTCTCATTCCTGGCCTCTGATTCCCGGACTCTGATTTTCCCCGCCGCTGATTCCCTGCCTCTGATTCCCCATCTCTGATTCCACACATCTGATTCCCTGCCTCTGATTCCCCGCCTCTGATTCCCTGCCTCTGATTGCCAACCTCTGATTCCCCACCTCTGATTCCCTGCCTCTGTTTCCCCGCCTCTGATTCCCCGCCTCTGTTTCCCCATCTCTGATTCCCCACCTCTGATTCCCCAACTTTGATTCCCCGCCTCTGATTCCCCAGCTCTGATTCCCCACCTCTGATTCCCCATATCTGATTCCCCGCCTCTGTTTCCCTGCCTCTGATTCCCCGCCTCTGTTTCCCCACCTCTGATTCCCAGCCTCTGCTTCCCCAACTCTGATTCCCCGCCTCTGATTCCCCAGCTCTGATTCCCCGCCTCTGATTCCCCGTGTTTTATTCCCTGCCTCTGATTCCCCGCGTCTGATTCTCCATCTATGATTCACCACCTTTGATTCGCCACCTCTGATTCCCCATATCAGATTCCCCGCCTCTGTATCCCCGCCTCTGATTCCCCGCCTCTGATTCCCCATATCTCATTCCCCGCCTCTGATTCCCCATCTCAGATTCCACACATCTGATTCCCTGCCTCTGATTCCCCACCTCTGATTCCCCATATCTGATTCCCCGCCTCTGTATCCCCGCCTCTGATTCCCCGCCTCTGTTTCCCCATATCTAATTCCACGCCTCTGATTCCCCAACTCTGATTCCCCGCCTCTGATTCCCCAGCTCTGATTCCCCGCCTCTGATTCCCCGCATCTGATTCCCTGCCTCTGATTCCCAGCCTCTGATTCCCTGCCTCTGATTCCCAACCTCTGATTCCCCACCTCTGAATCCCCATATCTGATTCCCCGCCTCTGTTTCCCCGCCTCTGATTCCCCGCCTCTGTTTCCACATATCTGATTCCCCACCTCTGATTCCCCAACTCTGATTCCCCTCCTCTAATTCGCCAGCTATGATTCCCCGCCTCTGATTCCCTGCGTCTGATTCCCTGCCTCTGATTCCCCGCCTCTGATTCCCCTTCTCTGATTCATCACCTCTGATTCCCCACCTCTGATTCCCCATCTCTGATTCTGCACATCCGATTCCCTGCCTCTGAATCCCCGCCTCTGATTCCCCGCCTCTGAATCCCTGCCTCTGATTCGCAACCACTAATTCCCCACCTCTGATTCCCCATATCTGATTCCCCGCCTCTGTTTCCCTGCCTCTGATTCCCGGCCTCTGTTTCCCCATATCTGATTCCCCTCCTCTGATTCCCCAACTCTGATACCCCGCCTCTGATTCCCCAGCTCTGATTCCCCGCCTCTGATTCCCGTCCTCTGAATCCCTGCCACTGATTCCCCGCCCCTGATTCCCCACCTCTGATTCCCCATATCTGATTCACCGCCTCTGTTTCCCCGCCTCTGATTGGCCGACTCTGATACCCCGCCTCTGATTCCCCATCTCTAATTCATCACATCTGATTCCCCACCTCTGCTTCCCCATCTCTGATTCTCTACCTCTGATTCGCCACCTCTGATTCCCCATATCTGATTCACCGCCTCTGTTTCCCCGCCTCTGATTCCCCGCCTCTGATTCCCCATATTTGATTCCCCGCCTCTGATTCCCCATCTCTGATTCCCGGACTCTGATACCCCAACTCTGATACCCCGCCTCTGATTCCCCAGCTCTGATTTCCCGCCTCTGATTCCCCACCTCTGATACAACATATCTAATTCCCGGCCTCTGTTTCCCCGCCTCTGATTCCCCACCTCTGATTTCCCATATCTGATTCCCCGCCTCTGATTCCCCACCTCTGATTCCCCTCCTCTGATTCGCTAGCTATGATTCACCGCCTCTGATTCCCCGTGTCTGATTCCCTGCCTCTGATTCCCCGCCTCTGATTCCCCATCTCTGATTCACCACATCTGATTCCCAACCTCTGATTCCCCATCTCTGATTCTGCACCTCCGATTCCCTGCCTCTGATTCCCCGCCTCTGATTCCCTGCCTCTGATTCCCTGCCTCTGATTCGCAACTTCTAATTCCCCACCTCTGATTCCCCATATCTGATTCCCCGCCTCTGTTTCCCTGCCTCTGATTCCCCGGATCTGTTTCCCCATATCTGATTCCCCGCCTCTGTTTCCCCGCCTCTGATTGGCACCTCTGATACCCCGCCTCTGATTCCCCATCTCTAATTCATCATATCTGATTCCCCACCTCTGCTTCCCCATCTCTGATTCTCTACCTCTGATTCGCCACCTCTGATTCCCAATATCTGATTCACCTCCTCTGTTTCCCCGCCTCTGATTCCCCGCCTCTGATTCCCCATATCTGATTCCCTGCCTCTGATTCCCTGCCTCTGATTCCCCATCTCTGATTCCGCACATCTGATTCCCTGCCTCTGATTCCCCGCCTCTGATTCCCTGCCTCTGATTGCCAACCTCTGATTCCCCACCTATGATTCCCCATATCTGATTCCCCGCCTCTGTTTCCCCGCCTCTGATTCCCCGCCTCTGTTTCCCTGCCTCTGATTCCCCACCTCTGTTTCCCCGCCTCTGATTCCCAGCCTCTGCTTCCCCAACTCTGATTCCCCGTCTCTGATTCCCCAGCTCTGATTCCCCGCCTCTGATTCCCCGTGTTTTATTCCCTGCCTCTGATTCCCCGCGTCTGATTCTCCATCTCTGATTCACCGCCTTTGATTCGCCACCTCTGATTCCCCATATCAGATTCCCCGCCTCTGTATCCCCGCCTCTGATTCCCAGCCTCTGATTCCCCATATCTCATTCCCCGCCTCTGATTCCCCATCTCTGATTCTGCACATCTGATTCCCCGCATCTGATTCCCCGCCTCTGAGTCCCTTCCTCTGATTCCCCATCTCTGATTCACCACCTCTGATTCCCCATCTCTGATTCCCGGCCTCTGATTCCCCACCTCTGATTCCCGGCCTCTGATTCCTGGCTTATGATTCCTGGCCTCTTATTCCCCACCTCTGATTCCCCATATCTGATTCCCCACCTCTGTTTCCGCGCCTCTGATTCCCCGCCTCTGATTCCCCATCTCTGAATTACAACCTCTGAATCCCCGCGTCTGATTCACCACCGCTGATTCCCCACCTCTTATTCCCCATCTCTAATTCCCGGCCTCTGATTCCCCACCTCTGTTTCCTGGCCTCTGATTCCTGCCCTCTGA
Organism: Narcine bancroftii; assembly: GCF_036971445.1. Taxonomy (NCBI): domain Eukaryota; kingdom Metazoa; phylum Chordata; class Chondrichthyes; order Torpediniformes; family Narcinidae; genus Narcine; species Narcine bancroftii. Next base: position 290,388,766 of record NC_091471.1, read on the forward strand.
TTCCCGGCCTCTCATTCCTGGCCTCTGAATCCCGGACTCTGATTTTCCCCGCCGCTGATTCCCTGCCTCTGATTCCCCATCTCTGATTCCACACATCTGATTCCCTGCCTCTGATTCCCCGCCTCTGATTCCCTGCCTCTGATTGCCAACCTCTGATTCCCCACCTCTGATTCCCTGCCTCTGTTTCCCCGCCTCTGATTCCCCGCCTCTGTTTCCCCATCTCTGATTCCCCACCTCTGATTCCCCAACTTTGATTCCCCACCTCTGCTTCCCCATCTCTGATTCTCTACCTCTGATTCGCCACCTCTGATTCCCCATATCTGATTCACCGCCTCTGTTTCCCCGCCTCTGATTCCCCGCCTCTGATTCCCCATATTTGATTCCCCGCCTCTGATTCCCCATCTCTGATTCCCGGACTCTGATACCCCAACTCTGATTCCCCGCCTCTGATTCCCCAGCTCTGATTTCCCGCCTCTGATTCCCCACCTCTGATACAACATATCTAATTCCCGGCCTCTGTTTCCCCGCCTCTGATTCCCCACCTCTGATTTCCCATATCTGATTCCCCGCCTCTGATTCCCCACCTCTGATTCCCCTCCTCTGATTCGCTAGCTATGATTCACCGCCTCTGATTCCCCGTGTCTGATTCCCTGCCTCTGATTCCCCGCCTCTGATTCCCCATCTCTGATTCACCACATCTGATTCCCAACCTCTGATTCCCCATCTCTGATTCTGCACCTCCGATTCCCTGCCTCTGATTCCCCGCCTCTGATTCCCTGCCTCTGATTCCCTGCCTCTGATTCGCAACTTCTAATTCCCCACCTCTGATTCCCCATATCTGATTCCCCGCCTCTGTTTCCCTGCCTCTGATTCCCCGGATCTGTTTCCCCATATCTGATTCCCCGCCTCTGTTTCCCCGCCTCTGATTGGCACCTCTGATACCCCGCCTCTGATTCCCCATCTCTAATTCATCATATCTGATTCCCCACCTCTGCTTCCCCATCTCTGATTCTCTACCTCTGATTCGCCACCTCTGATTCCCAATATCTGATTCACCTCCTCTGTTTCCCCGCCTCTGATTCCCCGCCTCTGATTCCCCATATCTGATTCCCTGCCTCTGATTCCCTGCCTCTGATTCCCCATCTCTGATTCCGCACATCTGATTCCCTGCCTCTGATTCCCCGCCTCTGATTCCCTGCCTCTGATTGCCAACCTCTGATTCCCCACCTATGATTCCCCATATCTGATTCCCCGCCTCTGTTTCCCCGCCTCTGATTCCCCGCCTCTGTTTCCCTGCCTCTGATTCCCCACCTCTGTTTCCCCGCCTCTGATTCCCAGCCTCTGCTTCCCCAACTCTGATTCCCCGTCTCTGATTCCCCAGCTCTGATTCCCTGCCTCTGATTCCCCGTGTTTTATTCCCTGCCTCTGATTCCCCGCGTCTGATTCTCCATCTCTGATTCACCGCCTTTGATTCACCACCTCTGATTCCCCATATCAGATTCCCCGCCTCTGTATCCCCGCCTCTGATTCCCAGCCTCTGATTCCCCATATCTCATTCCCCGCCTCTGATTCCCCATCTCTGATTCTGCACATCTGATTCCCCGCATCTGATTCCCCGCCTCTGAGTCCCTTCCTCTGATTCTCCATCTCTGATTCACCACCTCTGATTCCCCATCTCTGATTCCCGGCCTCTGATTCCCCACCTCTGATTCCCGGCCTCTGATTCCTGGCTTCTGATTCCTGGCCTCTTATTCCCCACCTCTGATTCCCCATATCTGATTCCCCACCTCTGTTTCCGCGCCTCTGATTCCCCGCCTCTGATTCCCCATCTCTGAATTACAACCTCTGAATCCCCGCGTCTGATTCACCACCGCTGATTCCCCACCTCTTATTCCCCATCTCTAATTCCCGGCCTCTGATTCCCCACCTCTGTTTCCTGGCCTCTGATTCCTGCCCTCTGATTCCCGGCCTCTCATTCCTGGCCTCTGATTCCCGGACTCTGATTTTCCCCGCCGCTGATTCCCTGCCTCTGATTCCCCATCTCTGATTCCACACATCTGATTCCCTGCCTCTGATTCCCCGCCTCTGATTCCCTGCCTCTGATTGCCAACCTCTGATTCCCCACCTCTGATTCCCTGCCTCTGTTTCCCCGCCTCTGATTCCCCGCCTCTGTTTCCCCATCTCTGATTCCCCACCTCTGATTCCCCAACTTTGATTCCCCGCCTCTGATTCCCCAGCTCTGATTCCCCACCTCTGATTCCCCATATCTGATTCCCCGCCTCTGTTTCCCTGCCTCTGATTCCCCGCCTCTGTTTCCCCACCTCTGATTCCCAGCCTGTGCTTCCCCAACTCTGATTCCCCGCCTCTGATTCCCCAGCTCTGATTCCCCGCCTCTGATTCCCCGTGTTTTATTCCCTGCCTCTGATTCCCCGCGTCTGATTCTCCATCTATGATTCACCACCTTTGATTCGCCACCTCTGATTCCCCATATCACATTCCCCGCCTCTGTATCCCCGCCTCTGATTCCCCGCCTCTGATTCCCCATATCTCATTCCCCGCCTCTGATTCCCCATCTCAGATTCCACACATCTGATTCCCTGCCTCTGATTCCCCACCTCTGATTCCCCATATCTGATTCCCCGCCTCTGTATCCCCGCCTCTGATTCCCCGCCTCTGTTTCCCCATATCTAATTCCACGCCTCTGATTCCCCAACTCTTATTCCCCGCCTCTGATTCCCCAGCTCTGATTCCCCGCCTCTGATTCCCCGCATCTGATTCCCTGCCTCTGATTCCCAGCCTCTGATTCCCTGCCTCTGATTCCCAACCTCTGAATCCCCACCTCTGAATCCCCATATCTGATTCCCCGCCTCTGTTTCCCCGCCTCTGATTCCCCGCCTCTGTTTCCACATATCTGATTCCCCACCTCTGATTCCCCAACTCTGATTCCCATCCTCTAATTCGCCAGCTATGATTCCCCGCCTCTGATTCCCTGCGTCTGATTCCCTGCCTCTGATTCCCCGCCTCTGATTCCCCTTCTCTGATTCATCACCTCTGATTCCCCACCTCTGATTCCCCATCTCTGATTCTGCACATCTGATTCCCTGCCTCTGAATCCCCGCCTCTGATTCCCCGCCTCTGAATCCCTGCCTCTGATTCGCAACCACTAATTCCCCACCTCTGATTCCCCATATCTGATTCCCCACCTCTGTTTCCCTGCCTCTGATTCCCGGCCTCTGTTTCCCCATATCTGATTCCCCTCCTCTGATTGGCCGACTCTGATACCCCGCCTCTGATTCCCCATCTCTAATTCATCACATCTGATTCCCCACCTCTGCTTCCCCATCTCTGATTCTCTACCTCTGATTCGCCACCTCTGATTCCCCATATCTGATTCACCGCCTCTGTTTCCCCGCCTCTGATTCCCCGCCTCTGATTCCCCATATTTGATTCCCCGCCTCTGATTCCCCATCTCTGATTCCCGGACTCTGATACCCCAACTCTGATTCCCCGCCTCTGATTCCCCAGCTCTGATTTCCCGCCTCTGATTCCCCACCTCTGATACAACATATCTAACTCCCGGCCTCTGTTTCCCCGCCTCTGATTCCCCACCTCTGATTTCCCATATCTGATTCCCCGCCTCTGATTCCCCACCTCTGATTCCCCTCCTCTGATTCGCTAGCTATGATTCACCGCCTCTGATTCCCCGTGTCTGATTCCCTGCCTCTGATTCCCCGCCTCTGATTCCCCATCTCTGATTCACCACATCTGATTCCCAACCTCTGATTCCCCATCTCTGATTCTGCACCTCCGATTCCCTGCCTCTGATTCCCCGCCTCTGATTCCCTGCCTCTGATTCCCTGCCTCTGATTCGCAACTTCTAATTCCCCACCTCTGATTCCCCATATCTGATTCCCCGCCTCTGTTTCCCTGCCTCTGATTCCCCGGATCTGTTTCCCCATATCTGATTCCCCGCCTCTGTTTCCCCGCATCTGATTGGCACCTCTGATACCCCGCCTCTGATTCCCCATCTCTAATTCATCATATCTGATTCCCCACCTCTGCTTCCCCATCTCTGATTCTCTACCTCTGATTCGCCACCTCTGATTCCCAATATCTGATTCACCTCCTCTGTTTCCCCGCCTCTGATTCCCCGCCTCTGATTCCCCATATCTGATTCCCTGCCTCTGATTCCCTGCCTCAGATTCCCCATCTCTGATTCCGCACATCTGATTCCCTGCCTCTGATTCCCCGCCTCTGATTCCCTGCCTCTGATTGCCAACCTCTGATTCCCCACCTATGATTCCCCATATCTGATTCCCCGCCTCTGTTTCCCCGCCTCTGATTCCCCGCCTCTGTTTCCCTGCCTCTGATTCCCCACCTCTGTTTCCCCGCCTCTGATTCCCAGCCACTGCTTCCCCAACTCTGATTCCCCGTCTCTGATTCCCCAGCTCTGATTCCCCGCCTCTGATTCCCCGTGTTTTATTCCCTGCCTCTGATTCCCCGCGTCTGATTCTCCATCTCTGATTCACCGCCTTTGATTCGCCACCTCTGATTCCCCATATCAGATTCCCCGCCTCTGTATCCCCGCCTCTGATTCCCAGCCTCTGATTCCCCATATCTCATTCCCCGCCTCTGATTCCCCATCTCTGATTCTGCACATCTGATTCCCTGCCTTTGATTCCCCACCTCTGGTTCCCCATATCTGATACACCGCCTCTGATTCCCTGCCACTGATTCCCCGCCTCTGATTCCCTGCCTCAGATTCCCCGCCTCTGTTTCCCATATCTGATTCCCCGACTCTGATTCCCCAACTCTGATTCCCCGCCTCTGTTTCCCATATCTGATTCCCCACCTCTGAATCCCCATATCTGATTCCCCGCCTCTGTTTCCCCACCTCTGATTCCCCGCCTCTGTTTCCCATATCTGATTCCCCGACTCTGATTCCCCAACTTTGATTCCCCTCCTCTAATTCGCCAGCTATGATTCCCCGCCTCTGATTCCCTGCGTCTGATTCCCTGCCTCTGATTCCCCGCCTCTGATTCCCCTTCTCTGATTCACCAACTCTGAATCCCCACCTCTGATTCCCCATCTCTGATTCCGCACATCCGATTCCCTGCCTCTGATTCCCCGCCTCTGATTCCCCGCCTCTGATTCCCTGCCTCTGATTCGCAACATCTAATTCCACACCTCTGATTCCCCATATCTGATACCCCGCCTCTGTTTCCCTGCCTCTGATTCCCGGCCTCTGTTTCCCCATATCTGATTCCCCTCCTCTGATTCTCCATCTCTGATTCACCGCCTTTGATTCGCCACCTCTGATTCCCCATATCAGATTCCCCGCCTCTGTATCCCCGCCTCTGATTCCCAGCGTCTGATTCCCCATATTTCATTCCCCGCCTCTGATTCCCCATCTCTGTTTGTGCACATCTGATTCCCTGCCTTTGATTCCCCACCTCTGGTTCCCCATATCTGATACCCCGCCTCTGTTTCCCCACCTCTGATTCCCCGCCTCTGTTTCCCAATATCTAATTCCACGCCTCTGATTCCCCAACTCTGATTCCGCGCCTCTGATTCCCCAGCTCTGTTTCGCCGCCTCTGATTCCCCGCATCTGATTCCCTGCCACTGATTCCCCGCCTCTGATTCCCTGCCTCAGATTCCCAACCTCTGATTCCCCACCTCTGAATCCCCATATCTGATTCCCCGCCTCTGTTTCCCCGCCTCTGATTCCCCGCCTCTGTTTCCCATATCTGATTCCCCGACTCTGATTCCCCAACTCTGATTCCCCTCCTCTAATTCGCCAGCTATGATTCCCCGCCTCTGATTCCCTGCGTCTGATTCCCTGCCTCTGATTCCCCGCCTCTGATTCCCCTTCTCTGATTCACCAACTCTGAATCCCCACCTCTGATTCCCCATCTCTGATTCCGCACATCCGATTCCCTGCCTCTGATTCCCCGCCTCTGATTCCCCGCCTCAGATTCCCTGCCTCTGATTCGCAACATCTAATTCCACACCTCTGATTCCCCATATCTGATTCCCCGCCTCTGTTTCCCTGCCTCTGATTCCCGGCCTCTGTTTCCCCATATCTGATTCCCCTCCTCTGATTCCCCAACTCTGATTCCCCGCCTCTGATTCCCCAGCTCTGATTCCCCGCCTTTTATTCCCGGCCTCTGATTCCCTGCCACTGATTCCCCGCCCCTGCTTCCCCACCTCTGATTCCCCATATCTGATTCCCCGCCTCTGTTTCCCCAGCTCTGATTCCCCACCTCTGATTCCCCAGCTCTGATTCCCAGCCTCTGATTCCCCATATCTGATACCCCGCCTCTGATTCCCCATATCTGCTTCCCCGCCTCTGATTCCCCAACTCTGATTCCCCGCCTCTGATTCCCCAGCTCTGATTTCCCGCCTCTGATTCCCGGCATCCGATTCCCTGCCTCTGATTCCCCGCCTCTGATTCCCCATCTCTGATTCCCCGCCTCTGATTCCCCGTGTCTGATTCCCTGCCTCTGATTCCCTGCCTCTGATTCCCTGCCTCTGATACCCCGTGTCTGATTCCCCGCCGCTGATTCCCTGCCTCTGATTCCCCATCTCTGATTCCGCACATCTGATTCCCTGCCTCTGATTCCCCGCCTCTGATTCCCTGCCTCTGATTGCCAACCTCTGATTCCCCACCTCTGATTCCCTGCCTCTGTTTCCCCGCCTCTGATTCCCCGCCTCTGTTTCCCCATCTCTGATTCCCCACCTCTGATTCCCCAACTTTGATTCCCCGCCTCTGATTCCCCAGCTCTGATTCCCCACCTCTGATTCCCCATATCTGATTCCCCGCCTCTGTTTCCCTGCCTCTGATTCCCCGCCTCTGTTTCCCCACCTCTGATTCCCAGCCTCTGCTTCCCCAACTCTGATTCCCCGCCTCTGATTCCCCAGCTCTGATTCCCCGCCTCTGATTCCCCGTGTTTTATTCCCTGCCTCTGATTCCCCGCGTCTGATTCTCCATCTATGATTCACCACCTTTGATTCGCCACCTCTGATTCCCCATATCAGATTCCCCGCCTCTGTATCCCCGCCTCTGATTCCCCGCCTCTGATTCCCCATATCTCATTCCCCGCCTCTGATTCCCCATCTCAGATTCCACACATCTGATTCCCTGCCTCTGATTCCCCACCTCTGATTCCCCATATCTGATTCCCCGCCTCTGTATCCCCGCCTCTGATTCCCCGCCTCTGTTTCCCCATATCTAATTCCACGACTCTGATTCCCCAACTCTGATTCCCCGCCTCTGATTCCCCAGCTCTGATTCCCCGCCACTGATTCCCCGCATCTGATTCCCTGCCTCTGATTCCCAGCCTCTGATTCCCTGCCTCTGATTCCCAACCTCTGATTCCCCACCTCTGAATCCCCATATCTGATTCCCCGCCTCTGTTTCCCCGCCTCTGATTCCCCGCCTCTGTTTCCACATATCTGATTCCCCACCTCTGATTCCCCAACTCTGATTCCCCTCCTCTAATTCGCCAGCTATGATTCCCCGCCTCTGATTCCCTGCGTCTGATTCCCTGCCTCTGATTCCCCGCCTCTGATTCCCCTTCTCTGATTAATCACCTCTGATTCCCCACCTCTGATTCCCCATCTCTGATTCTGCACCTCCGATTCCCTGCCTCTGATTCCCCGCCTCTGATTCCCTGCCTCTGATTCCCTGCCTCTGATTCTCAACTTCTAATTCCCCACCTCTGATTCCCCATATCTGATTCCCCGCCTCTGTTTCCCTGCCTCTGATTCCCCGGATCTGTTTCCCCATATCTGATTCCCCGCCTCTGTTTCCCCGCCTCTGATTGGCACCTCTGATACCCCGCCTCTGATTCCCCATCTCTAATTCATCATATCTGATTCCCCACCTCTGCTTCCCCATCTCTGATTCTCTACCTCTGATTCGCCACCTCTGATTCCCAATATCTGATGCACCTCCTCTGTTTCCCCGCCTCTGATTCCCCGCCTCTGATTCCCCATATCTGATTCCCTGCCTCTGATTCCCTGCCTCTGATTCCCCATCTCTGATTCCGCACATCTGATTCGCTGCCTCTGATTCCCCGCCTCTGATTCCCTGCCTCTGATTGCCAACCTCTGATTCCCCACCTCTGAATCCCTATCTCTGATTCCCCGCCTCTGATTCGCCATCTCTGATTCCCCGACTCTGATTCCCGAGCTCTGATTCCCCGCCACTGATTCCCCGCATCTGATTCCCCGCCTCTGAGTCCCTTCCTCTGATTCCCCATCTCTGATTCACCACCTCTGATTCCCCATCTCTGATTCCCGGCCTCTGATTCCCCACCTCTGATTCCCGGCCTCTGATTCCTGGCTTCTGATTCCTGGCCTCTTATTCCCCACCTCTGATTCCCCATATCTGATTCCCCACCTCTGTTTCCGCGCCTCTGATTCCCCGCCTCTGATTCCCCATCTCTGAATTACAACCTCTGAATCCCCGCGTCTGATTCACCACCGCTGATTCCCCACCTCTTATTCCCCATCTCTAATTCCCGGCCTCTGATTCCCCACCTCTGTTTCCTGGCCTCTGATTCCCCGCCTCTGAATCCCTGCCTCTGATTCGCAACCACTAATTCCCCACCTCTGATTCCCCATATCTGATTCCCCGCCTCTGTTTCCCTGCCTCTGATTCCCGGCCTCTGTTTCCCCATATCTGATTCCCCTCCTCTGATTCCCCAACTCTTATACCCCGCCTCTGATTCCCCAGCTCTGATTCCCCGCCTCTGATTCCCGTCCTCTGAATCCCTGCCACTGATTCCCCGCCCCTGATTCCCCACCTCTGATTCCCCATATCTGATTCACCGCCTCTGTTTCCCCGCCTCTGATTGGCCGACTCTGATACCCCGCCTCTGATTCCCCATCTCTAATTCATCACATCTGATTCCCCACCTCTGCTTCCCCATCTCTGATTCTCTACCTCTGATTCGCCACCTCTGATTCCCCATATCTGATTCACCGCCTCTGTTTCCCCGCCTCTGATTCCCCGCCTCTGATTCCCCATATTTGATTCCCCGCCTCTGATTCCCCATCTCTGATTCCCGGACTCTGATACCCCAACTCTGATTCCCCGCCTCTGATTCCCCAGCTCTGATTTCCCGCCTCTGATTCCCCACCTCTGATACAACATATCTAATTCCCGGCCTCTGTTTCCCCGCCTCTGATTCCCCACCTCTGATTTCCCATATCTGATTCCCCGCCTCTGATTCCCCACCTCTGATTCCCCTCCTCTGATTCGCTAGCTATGATTCACCGCCTCTGATTCCCCGTGTCTGATTCCCTGCCTCTGATTCCCCGCCTCTGATTCCCCATCTCTGATTCACCACATCTGATTCCCAACCTCTGATTCCCCATCTCTGATTCTGCACCTCCGATTCCCTGCCTCTGATTCCCCGCCTCTGATTCCCTGCCTCTGATTCCCTGCCTCTGATTCGCAACTTCTAATTCCCCACCTCTGATTCCCCATATCTGATTCCCCGCCTCTGTTTCCCTGCCTCTGATTCCCCGGATCTGTTTCCCCATATCTGATTCCCCGCCTCTGTTTCCCCGCCTCTGATTGGCACCTCTGATACCCCGCCTCTGATTCCCCATCTCTAATTCATCATATCTGATTCCCCACCTCTGCTTCCCCATCTCTGATTCTCTACCTCTGATTCGCCACCTCTGATTCCCAATATCTGATTCACCTCCTCTGTTTCCCCGCCTCTGATTCCCCGCCTCTGATTCCCCATATCTGATTCCCTGCCTCTGATTCCCTGCCTCTGATTCCCCATCTCTGATTCCGCACATCTGATTCCCTGCCTCTGATTCCCCGCCTCTGATTCCCTGCCTCTGATTGCCAACCTCTGATTCCCCACCTATGATTCCCCATATCTGATTCCCCGCCTCTGTTTCCCCGCCTCTGATTCCCCGCCTCTGTTTCCCTGCCTCTGATTCCCCACCTCTGTTTCCCCACCTCTGATTCCCAGCCTCTGCTTCCCCAACTCTGATTCCCCGTCTCTGATTCCCCAGCTCTGATTCCCCGCCTCTGATTCCCCGTGTTTTATTCCCTGCCTCTGATTCCCCGCGTCTGATTCTCCATCTCTGATTCACCGCCTTTGATTCGCCACCTCTGATTCCCCATATCAGATTCCCCGCCTCTGTATCCCCGCCTCTGATTCCCAGCCTCTGATTCCCCATATCTCATTCCCCGCCTCTGATTCCCCATCTCTGATTCTGCACATCTGATTCCCTGCCTTTGATTCCCCACCTCTGGTTCCCCATATCTGATACCCCGCCTCTGTTTCCCCGCCTCTGATTCCCCGCCTCTGTTTCCCAATATCTAATTCCACGCCTCTGATTCCCCAACTCTGATTCCGCGCCTCTGATTCCCCAGCTCTGTTTCGCGGACTCTGATTCCCCGCATCTGATTCCCTGCCACTGATTCCCCGCCTCTGATTCCCTGCCTCAGATTCCCCGCCTCTGTTTCCCATATCTGATTCCCCGACTCTGATTCCCCAACTCTGATTCCCCGCCTCTGTTTCCCATATCTGATTCCCCACCTCTGAATCCCCATATCTGATTCCCCGCCTCTGTTTCCCCACCTCTGATTCCCCGCCTCTGTTTCCCATATCTGATTCCCCGACTCTGATTCCCCAACTTTGATTCCCCTCCTCTAATTCGCCAGCTATGATTCCCCGCCTCTGATTCCCTGCGTCTGATTCCCTGCCTCTGATTCCCCGCCTCTGATTCCCCTTCTCTGATTCACCAACTCTGAATCCCCACCTCTGATTCCCCATCTCTGATTCCGCACATCCGATTCCCTGCCTCTGATTCCCCGCCTCTGATTCCCCGCCTCTGATTCCCTGCCTCTGATTCGCAACATCTAATTCCACACCTCTGATTCCCCATATCTGATACCCCGCCTCTGTTTCCCTGCCTCTGATTCCCGGCCTCTGTTTCCCCATATCTGATTCCCCTCCTCTGATTCTCCATCTCTGATTCCCAGCCTCTGATTCCCCATATCTCATTCCCCGCCTCTGATTCCCCATCTCTGTTTCTGCACATCTGATTCCCTGCCTTTGATTCCCCACCTCTGGTTCCCCATATCTGATACCCCGCCTCTGTTTCCCCGCCTCTGATTCCCCGCCTCTGTTTCCCAATATCTAATTCCACGCCTCTGATTCCCCAACTCTGATTCCGCGCCTCTGATTCCCCAGCTCTGTTTCCCCGCCTCTGATTCCCCGCATCTGATTCCCTGCCACTGATTCCCCGCCTCTGATTCCCTGCCTCAGATTCCCAACCTCTGATTCCCCACCTCTGAATCCCCATATCTGATTCCCCGCCTCTGTTTCCCCGCCTCTGATTCCCCGCCTCTGTTTCCCATATCTGATTCCCCGACTCTGATTCCCCAACTCTGATTCCCCTCCTCTAATTCGCCAGCTATGATTCCCCGCCTGTGATTCCCTGCGTCTGATTCCCTGCCTCTGATTCCCCGCCTCTGATTCCCCTTCTCTGATTCACCAACTCTGAATCCCCACCTCTGATTCCCCATCTCTGATTCCGCACATCCGATTCCCTGCCTCTGATTCCCCGCCTCTGATTCCCCAGCTCTGATTCCCCACCTCTGATTCCCCATATCTGATTCCCCGCCTCTGTTTCCCTGCCTCTGATTCCCCGCCTCTGTTTCCCCACCTCTGATTCCCAGCCTCTGCTTCCCCAACTCTGATTCCCCGCCTCTGATTCCCCAGCTCTGATTCCCCGCCTCTGATTCCCCGTGTTTTATTCCCTGCCTCTGATTCCCCGCGTCTGATTCTCCATCTATGATTCACCACCTTTGATTCGCCACCTCTGATTCCCCATATCAGATTCCCCGCCTCTGTATCCCCGCCTCTGATTCCCCGCCTCTGATTCCCCATATCTCATTCCCCGCCTCTGATTCCCCATCTCAGATTCCACACATCTGATTCCCTGCCTCTGATTCCCCACCTCTGATTCCCCATATCTGATTCCCCGCCTCTGTATCCCCGCCTCTGATTCCCCGCCTCTGTTTCCCCATATCTAATTCCACGCCTCTGATTCCCCAACTCTGATTCCCGCCTCTGATTCCCCAGCTCTGATTCCCCGCCACTGATTCCCCGCATCTGATTCCCTGCCTCTGATTCCCAGCCTCTGATTCCCTGCCTCTGATTCCCAACCTCTGATTCCCCACCTCTGAATCCCCATATCTGATTCCCCGCCTCTGTTTCCCCGCCTCTGATTCCCCGCCTCTGTTTCCACATATCTGATTCCCCACCTCTGATTCCCCAACTCTGATTCCCCTCCTCTAATTCGCCAGCTATGATTCCCCGCCTCTGATTCCCTGCGTCTGATTCCCTGCCTCTGATTCCCCGCCTCTGATTCCCCTTCTCTGATTCATCACCTCTGATTCCCCACCTCTGATTCCCCATCTCTGATTCTGCACATCCGATTCCCTGCCTCTGAATCCCCGCCTCTGATTCCCCGCCTCTGAATCCCTGCCTCTGATTCGCAACCACTAATTCCCCACCTCTGATTCCCCATATCTGATTCCCCGCCTCTGTTTCCTTGCCTCTGATTCCCGGCCTCTGTTTCCCCATATCTGATTCCCCTCCTCTGATTCCCCAACTCTGATTCCCCGCCTCTGATTCCCCAGCTCTGATTCCCCGCCTCTGATTCCCGGCCTCTGAATCCCTGCCACTGATTCCCCGCCCCTGATTCCCCACCTCTGATTCCCCATATCTGATTCCCCGCCTCTGTTTCCCCGCCTCTGATTGGCCGCCTCTGATACCCCGCCTCTGATTCCCCATCTCTAATTCATCACATATGATTCCCCACCTCTGCTTCCCCATCTCTGATTCTCTACCTCTGATTCGCCACCTCTGATTCCCCATATCTGATTCACCGCCTCTGTTTCCCCGCCTCTGATTCCCCGCCTCTGATTCCCCATATTTGATTCCCCGCCTCTGATTCCCCATCTCTGATTCCCGGACTCTGATACCCCAACTCTGATTCCCCGCCTCTGATTCCCCAGCTCTGATTTCCCGCCTCTGATTCCCCACCTCTGATACAACATATCTAATTATCGGCCTCTGTTTCCCCGCCTCTGATTCCCCACCTCTGATTTCCCATATCTGATTCCCCGCCTCTGATTCCCCACCTCTGATTCCCCTCCTCTGATTCGCCAGCTATGATTCACCTCCTCTGATTCCCCGTGTCTGATTCCCTGCCTCTGATTCCCCGCCTCTGATTCCCCATCTCTGATTCACCACATCTGATTCCCAACCTCTGATTCCCCATCTCTGATTCTGCACCTCCGATTCCCTGCCTCTGATTCCCCGCCTCTGATTCCCTGCCTCTGATTCCCTGCCTCTGATTCTCAACTTCTAATTCCCCACCTCTGATTCCCCATATCTGATTCCCCGCCTCTGTTTCCCTGCCTCTGATTCCCCGGATCTGTTTCCCCATATCTGATTCCCCGCCTCTGTTTCCCCGCCTCTGATTGGCACCTCTGATACCCCGCCTCTGATTCCCCATCTCTAATTCATCATATCTGATTCCCCACCTCTGCTTCCCCATCTCTGATTCTCTACCTCTGATTCGCCACCTCTGATTCCCAATATCTGATGCACCTCCTCTGTTTCCCCGCCTCTGATTCCCCGCCTCTGATTCCCCATATCTGATTCCCTGCCTCTGATTCCCTGCCTCTGATTCCCCATCTCTGATTCCGCACATCTGATTCGCTGCCTCTGATTCCCCGCCTCTGATTCCCTGCCTCTGATTGCCAACCTCTGATTCCCCACCTCTGATTCCCCATATCTGATTCCCCACCTCTGTTTCCCCGCCTCTGATTCCCCGCCTCTGTTTCCCTGCCTCTGATTCCCCACCTCTGTTCCCCGCCTCTGATTCCCAGCCTCTGCTTCCCCAACTCTGATTCCCCGTCTCTGATTCCCCAGCTCTGATTCCCCGCCTCTGATTCCCCCTGTTTTATTCCCTGCCTCTGATTCCCCGCGTCTGATTCTCCATCTCTGATTCACCGCCTTTGATTCGCCACCTCTGATTCCCCATATCAGATTCCCCGCCTCTGTATCCCCGCCTCTGATTCCCAGCCTCTGATTCCCCATATCTCATTCCCCGCCTCTGATTCCCCATCTCTGATTCTGCACATCTGATTCCCTGCCTTTGATTCCCCACCTCTGGTTCCCCATATCTGATACCCCGCCTCTGTTTCCCCGCCTCTGATTCCCCGCCTCTGTTTCCCAATATCTAATTCCACGCCTCTGATTCCCCAACTCTGATTCCGCGCCTCTGATTCCCCAGCTCTGTTTCGCCGCCTCTGATTCCCCTCATCTGATTCCCTGCCACAGATTCCCCGCCTCTGATTCCCTGCCTCAGATTCCCAACCTCTGATTCCCCACCTCTGAATCCCCATATCTGATTCCCCGCCTCTGTTTCCCCGCCTCTGATTCCCCGCCTCTGTTTCCCATATCTGATTCCCCGACTCTGATTCCCCAAATCTGATTCCCCTCCTCTAATTCGCCAGCTATGATTCCCCGCCTCTGATTCCCTGCGTCTGATTCCCTGCCTCTGAATCCCCGCCTCTGATTCCCCTTCTCTGATTCACCAACTCTGAATCCCCACCTCTGATTCCCCATCTCTGATTCCGCACATCCGATTCCCTGCCTCTGATTCCCCGCCTCTGATTCCCCGCCTCTGATTCCCTGCCTCTGATTCGCAACATCTAATTCCACACCTCTGATTCCCCATATCTGATTCCCTGCCTCTGTTTCCCTGCCTCTGATTCCCGGCCTCTGTTTCCCCATATCTGATTCCCCTCCTCTGATTCCCCAACTCTGATTCCCCGCCTTTTATTCCCGGCCTCTGATTCCCTGCCACTGATTCCCCGCCCCTGATTCCCCACCTCTGATTCCCCATATCTGATTCCCCGCCTCTGTTTCCCCAGCTCTGATTCCCCACCTCTGATTCCCCAGCTCTGATTCCCAGCCTCTGATTCCTCATATCTGATTCCCCGCCTCTGATTCCCCATATCTGCTTCCCCGCCTCTGATTCCCCAACTCTGATTCCCCGCCTCTGATTCCCCAGCTCTGATTTCCCGCCTCTGATTCCCGGCATCCGATTCCCTGCCTCTGATTCCCCGCCTCTGATTCCCCATCTCTGATTCCCCGCCTCTGATTCCCCGTGTCTGATTCCCTGCCTCTGATTCCCTGCCTCTGATTCCCTGCCTCTGATTCCCCATCTCTGATTCCGCACATCTGATTCCCTGCCTCTGATTCCCCGCCGCTGATTCCCTGCCTCTGATTGCCAACCTCTGATTCCCCACCTATGATTCCCCATATCTGATTCCCCGCCTCTGTTTCCCCGCCTCTGATTCCCCGCCTCTGTTTCCCTGCCTCTGATTCCCCACCTCTGTTTCCCCGCCTCTGATTCCCAGCCTCTGCTTCCCCAACTCTGATTCCCCGTCTCTGATTCCCCAGCTCTGATTCCCCGCCTCTGATTCCCCGTGTTTTATTCCCTGTCTCTGATTCCCCGCGTCTGATTCTCCATCTCTGATTCACCGCCTTTGATTCGCCACCTCTGATTCCCCATATCAGATTCCCCGCCTCTGTATCCCCGCCTCTGATTCCCAGCCTCTGATTCCCCATATCTCATTCCCCGCCTCTGATTCCCCATCTCTGATTCTGCACATCTGATTCCCTGCCTTTGATTCCCCACCTCTGGTTCCCCATATCTGATACCCCGCCTCTGTTTCCCCGCCTCTGATTCCCCGCCTCTGTTTCCCAATATCTAATTCCACGCCTCTGATTCCCCAACTCTGATTCCGCGCCTCTGATTCCCCAGCTCTGTTTCGCCGCCTCTGATTCCCCGCATCTGATTCCCTGCCACTGATTCCCCACCTCTGATTCCCTGCCTCAGATTCCCCGCCTCTGTTTCCCATATCTGATTCCCCGACTCTGATTCCCCAACTCTGATTCCCCGCCTCTGTTTCCCATATCTGATTCCCCACCTCTGAATCCCCATATCTGATTCCCCGCCTCTGTTTCCCCGCCTCTGATTCCCCGCCTCTGTTTCCCATATCTGATTCCCCGACTCTGATTCCCCAACTCTGATTCCCCTCCTCTAATTCGCCAGCTATGATTCCCCGCCTCTGATTCCCTGCGTCTGATTCCCTGCCTCTGATTCCCCGCCTCTGATTCCCCTTCTCTGATTCACCAACTCTGAATCCCCACCTCTGATTCCCCATCTCTGATTCCGCACATCCGATTCCCTGCCTCTGATTCCCCGCCTCTGATTCCCCGCCTCTGATTCCCTGCCTCTGATTCGAAACATCTAATTCCACACCTCTGATTCCCCATATCTGATTCCCCGCCTCTGTTTCCCTGCCTCTGATTCCCGGCCTCTGTTTCCCCATATCTGATTCCCCTCCTCTGATTCTCCATCTCTGATTCACCGCCTTTGATTCGCCACCTCTGATTCCCCATATCAGATTCCCCGCCTCTGTATCCCCGCCTCTGATTCCCAGCCTCTGATTCCCCATATCTGATTCCCCGCCTCTGATTCCCCATCTCTGATTCTGCACATCTGATTCCCTGCCTTTGATTCCCCACCTCTGGTTCCCCATATCTGATACCCCGCCTCTGTTTCCCCGCCTCTGATTCCCCGCCTCTGTTTCCCAATATCTAATTCCACGCCTCTGATTCCCCAACTCTGATTCCGCGCCTCTGATTCCCCAGCTCTGTTTCGCCGCCTCTGATTCCCCGCATCTGATTCCCTGCCACTGATTCCCCGCCTCTGATTCCCTGCCTCAGATTCCCAACCTCTGAATCCCCACCTCTGAATCCCCATATCTGATTCCCCGCCTCTGTTTCCCCGCCTCTGATTCCCCGCCTCTGTTTCCCATATCTGATTCCCCGACTCTGATTCCCCAACTCTGATTCCCCTCCTCTAATTCGCCAGCTATGATTCCCCGCCTCTGATTCCCTGCGTCAGATTCCCTGCCTCTGATTCCCCGACTCTGATTCCCCTTCTCTGATTCACCAACTCTGAATCCCCACCTCTGATTCCCCATCTCTGATTCCGCACATCCGATTCCCTGCCTCTGATTCCCCGCCTCTGATTCCCCGCCTCTGATTCCCTGCCTCTGATTCGCAACATCTAATTCCACACCTCTGATTCCCCATATCTGATTCCCCGCCTCTGTTTCCCTGCCTCTGATTCCCGGCCTCTGTTTCCCCATATCTGATTCCCCTCCTCTGATTCCCCAACTCTGATTCCCCGCCTCTGATTCCCCAGCTCTGATTCCCCGCCTTTTATTCCCGGCCTCTGATTCCCTGCCACTGATTCCCCGCCCCTGATTCCCCACCTCTGATTCCCCATATCTGATTCCCCGCCTCTGTTTCCCCAGCTCTGATTCCCCACCTCTGATTCCCCAGCTCTGATTCCCAGCCTCTGATTCCCCATATCTGATTCCCCGCCTCTGATTCCCCATATCTGCTTCCCCGCCTCTGATTCCCCAACTCTGATTCCCCGCCTCTGATTCCCCAGCTCTGATTTCCCGCCTCTGATTCCCGGCATCCGATTCCCTGCCTCTGATTCCCCGCCTCTGATTCCCCATCTCTGAATCCCCGCCTCTGATTCCCCGTGTCTGATTCCCTGCCTCTGATTCCCTGCCTCTGATTCCCTGCCTCTGATACCCCGTGTCTGATTCCCCGCCGCTGATTCCCTGCCTCTGATTCCCCATCTCTGATTCCGCACATCTGATTCCCTGCCTCTGATTCCCCGCCTCTGATTCCCAGCCTCTGATTGCCAACCTCTGATTACCCACCTCTGATTCCCTGCCTCTGTTTCCCCGCCTCTGATTCCCCGCCTCTGTTTCCCCATCTCTGATTCCCCACCTCTGATTCCCCAACTTTGATTCCCCGCCTCTGATTCCCCAGCTCTGATTCCCCACCTCTGATTCCCCATATCTGATTCCCCGCCTCTGTTTCCCTGCCTCTGATTCCCCGCCTCTGTTTCCCCACCTCTGATTCCCAGCCTCTGCTTCCCCAACTCTGATTCCCCGCCTCTGATTCCCCAGCTCTGATTCCCCGCCTCTGATTCCCCGTGTTTTATTCCCTGCCTCTGATTCCCCGCGTCTGATTCTCCATCTATGATTCACCACTTTTGATTCGCCACCTCTGATTCCCCATATCAGATTCCCCGCCTCTGTATCCCCGCCTCTGATTCCCCGCCTCTGATTCCCCATATCTCATTCCCCGCCTCTGATTCCCCATCTCAGATTCCACACATCTGATTCCCTGCCTCTGATTCCCCACCTCTGATTCCCCATATCTGATTCCCCGCCTCTGTATCCCCGCCTCTGATTCCCCGCCTCTGTTTCCCCATATCTAATTCCACGCCTCTGATTCCCCAACTCTGATTCCCCGTCTCTGATTCCCCAGCTCTGATTCCCCGCCACTGATTCCCCGCATCTGATTCCCTGCCTCTGATTCCCAGCCTCTGATTCCCTGCCTCTGATTCCCAACCTCTGATTCCCCACCTCTGAATCCCCATATCTGATTCCCCGCCTCTGTTTCCCCGCCTCTGATTCCCCGCCTCTGTTTCCACATATCTGATTCCCCACCTCTGATTCCCCAACTCTGATTCCCCTCCTCTAATTCGCCAGCTATGATTCCCCGCCTCTGATTCCCTGCGTCTGATTCCCTGCCTCTGATTCCCCGCCTCTGATTCCCCTTCTCTGATTCATCACCTCTGATTCCCCACCTCTGATTCCCCATCTCTGATTCTGCACATCCGATTCCCTGCCTCTGAATCCCCGCCTCTGATTCCCCGCCTCTGAATCCCTGCCTCTGATTCGCAACCACTAATTCCCCACCTCTGATTCCCCATATCTGATTCCCCGCCTCTGTTTCCTTTCCTCTGATTCCCGGCCTCTGTTTCCCCATATCTGATTCCCCTCCTCTGATTCCCCAACTCTGATTCCCCGCCTCTGATTCCCCAGCTCTGATTCCCCGCCTCTGATTCCCGGCCTCTGAATCCCTGCCACTGATTCCCCGCCCCTGATTCCCCACCTCTGATTCCCCATATCTGATTCCCCGCCTCTGCTTCCCCGCCTCTGATTGGCCGCCTCTGATACCCCGCCTCTGATTCCCCATCTCTAATTCATCACATCTGATTCCCCACCTCTGCTTCCCCATCTCTGATTCTCTACCTCTGATTCGCCACCTCTGATTCCCCATATCTGATTCACCGCCTCTGTTTCCCCGCCTCTGATTCCCCGCCTCTGATTCCCCATATTTGATTCCCCGCCTCTGATTCCCCATCTCTGATTCCCGGACTCTGATACCCCAACTCTGATTCCCCGCCTCTGATTCCCCAGCTCTGATTTCCCGCCTCTGATTCCCCACCTCTGATACAACATATCTAATTCCCGGCCTCTGTTTCCCCGCCTCTGATTCCCCACCTCTGATTTCCCATATCTGATTCCCCGCCTCTGATTCCCCACCTCTGATTCCCCTCCTCTGATTCGCCAGCTATGATTCACCTCCTCTGATTCCCCGTGTCTGATTCCCTGCCTCTGATTCCCCGCCTCTGATTCCCCATCTCTGATTCACCACATCTGATTCCCAACCTCTGATTCCCCATCTCTGATTCTGCACCTCCGATTCCCTGCCTCTGATTCCCCGCCTCTGATTCCCTGCCTCTTATTCCCTGCCTCTGATTCGCAACTTCTAATTCCCCACCTCTGATTCCCCATATCTGATTCCCGCCTCTGTTTCCCTGCCTCTGATTCCCCGGATCTGTTTCCCCATATCTGATTCCCCGCCTCTGTTTCCCCGCCTCTGATTGGCACCTCTGATACCCCGCCTCTGATTCCCCATCTCTAATTCATCATATCTGATTCCCCACCTCTGCTTCCCCATCTCTAATTCTCTACCTCTGATTCGCCACCTCTGATTCCCAATATCTGATTCACCTCCTCTGTTTCCCCGCCTCTGATTCCCCGCCTCTGATTCCCCATATCTGATTCCCTGCCTCTGATTCCCTGCCTCTGATTCCCCATCTCTGATTCCGCACATCTGATTCCGTGCCTCTGATTCCCCGCCTCTGATTCCCTGCCTCTGATTGCCAACCTCTGATTCCCCACCTCTGATTCCCCATATATGATTCCCCGCCTCTGTGTCCCCGCCTCTGATTCCCCGCCTCTGTTTCCCTGCCTCTGATTCCCCACCTCTGTTTCCCCGCCTCTGATTCCCAGCCTCTGCTTCCCCAACTCTGATTCCCCGTCTCTGATTCCCCAGCTCTGATTCCCCGCCTCTGATTCCCCGTGTTTTATTCCCTGCCTCTGATTCCCCGCGTCTGATTCTCCATCTCTGATTCACCGCCTTTGATTGGCCACCTCTGATTCCCCATATCAGATTCCCCGCCTCTGTATCCCCGCCTCTGATTCCCAGCCTCTGATTCCCCATATCTCATTCCCCGCCTCTGATTCCCCATCTCTGATTCTGCACATCTGATTCCCTGCCTTTGATTCCCCACCTCAGGTTCCCCATATCTGATACCCCGCCTCTGTTTCCCCGCCTCTGATTCCCCGCCTCTGTTTCCCAATATCTAATTCCACGCCTCTGATTCCCCAACTCTGATTCCGCGCCTCTGATTCCCCAGCTCTGTTTCGCCGCCTCTGATTCCCCGCATCTGATTCCCTGCCACTGATTCCCCGCCTCTGATTCCCTGCCTCAGATTCCCAACCTCTGATTCCCCACCTCTGAATCCCCATATCTGATTCCCCGCCTCTGTTTCCCCGCCTCTGATTCCCCGCCTCTGTTTCCCATATCTGATTCCCCGACTCTGATTCCCCAACTCTGATTCCCCTCCTCTAATTCGCCAGCTATGATTCCCCGCCTCTGATTCCCTGCGTCTGATTCCCTGCCTCTGATTCCCCGCCTCTGATTCCCCTTCTCTGATTCACCAACTCTGAATCCCCACCTCTGATTCCCCATCTCTGATTCCGCACATCCGATTCCCTGCCTCTGATTCCCCGCCTCTGATTCCCCGCCTCTGATTCCCTGCCTCTGATTCGCAACATCTAATTCCACACCTCTGATTCCCCATATCTGATTCCCTGCCTCTGTTTCCCTGCCTCTGATTCCCGGCCTCTGTTTCCCCATATCTGATTCCCCTCCTCTGATACCCCAACTCTGATTCCCCGCCTCTGATTCGCAACATCTAATTCCACACCTCTGATTCCCCATATCTGATTCCCTGCCTCTGTTTCCCCGCCTCTGATTCCCTGCCTCAGATTCCCAACCTCTGATTCCCCACCTCTGAATCCCCATATCTGATTCCCCGCCTCTGTTTCCCCGCCTCTGATTCCCCGCCTCTGTTTCCCATATCTGATTCCCCGACTCTGATTCCCCAACTCTGATTCCCCTCCTCTAATTCGCCAGCTATGATTCCCCGCCTCTGATTCCCTGCGTCTGATTCCCTGCCTCTGATTCCCCGCCTCTGATTCCCCTTCTCTGATTCACCAACTCTGAATCCCCACCTCTGATTCCCTATCTCTGATTCCGCACATCCGATTCCCTGCCTCTGATTCCCCGCCTCTGATTCCCCGCCTCTGATTCCCTGCCTCTGATTCGCAACATCTAATTCCACACCTCTGATTCCCCATATCTGATTCCCTGCCTCTGTTTCCCTGCCTCTGATTCCCGGCCTCTGTTTCCCCATATCTGATTCCCCTCCTCTGATTCCCCAACTCTGATTCCCCGCCTCTGATTCCCCAGCTCTGATTCCCCGCCTTTTATTCCCGGCCTCTGATTCCCTGCCACTGATTCCCCGCCCCTGATTCCCCACCTCTGATTCCCCATATCTGATTCCCCGCCTCTGTTTCCCCAGCTCTGATTCCCCACCTCTGATTCCCCAGCTCTGATTCCCAGCCTCTGATTCCCCATATCTGATTCCCCGCCTCTGATTCCCCATATCTGCTTCCCCGCCTCTGATTCCCCAACTCTGATTCCCCGCCTCTGATTCCCCAGCTCTGATTTCCCGCCTCTGATTCCCGGCATCCGATTCCCTGCCTCTGATTCCCCGCCTCTGAATCCCCATCTCTGATTCCCCGCCTCTGATTCCCCGTGTCTGATTCCCTGCCTCTGATTCCCTGCCTCTGATTCCCTGCCTCTGATTCCCCATCTCTGATTCCGCACATCTGATTCCCTGCCTCTGATTCCCCGCCTCTGATTCCCTGCCTCTGATTGCCAACCTCTGATTCCCCACCTATGATTCCCCATATCTGATTCCCCGCCTCTGTTTCCCCGCCTCTGATTCCCCGCCTCTGTTTCCCTGCCTCTGATTCCCCACCTCTGTTTCCCCGCCTCTGATTCCCAGCCTCTGCTTCCCCAACTCTGATTCCCCGTCTCTGATTCCCCAGCTCTGATTCCCCGCCTCTGATTCCCCGTGTTTTATTCCCTGCCTCTGATTCCCCGCGTCTGATTCTCCATCTCTGATTCACCGCCTTTGATTCGCCACCTCTGATTCCCCATATCAGATTCCCCGCCTCTGTATCCCCGCCTCTGATTCCCAGCCTCTGATTCCCCATATCTCATTCCCCGCCTCTGATTCCCCATCTCTGATTCTGCACATCTGATTCCCTGCCTTTGATTCCCCACCTCTGGTTCCCCATATCTGATACCCCGCCTCTGTTTCCCCGCCTCTGATTCCCCACCTCTGTTTCCCAATATCTAATTCCACGCCTCTGATTCCCCAACTCTGATTCCGCGCCTCTGATTCCCCAGCTCTGTTTCGCCGCCTCTGATTCCCCGCATCTGATTCCCTGCCACTGATTCCCCGCCTCTGATTCCCTGCCTCAGATTCCCCGCCTCTGTTTCCCATATCTGATTCCCCGACTCTGATTCCGCAACTCTGATTCCCCGCCTCTGTTTCCCATATCTGATTCCCCACCTCTGAATCCCCATATCTGATTCCCCGCCTCTGTTTCCCCGCCTCTGATTCCCCGCCTCTGTTTCCCATATCTGATTCCCCGACTCTGATTCCCCAACTCTGATTCCCCTCCTCTAATTCGCCAGCTATGATTCCCCGCCTCTGATTCCCTGCGTCTGATTCCCTGCCTCTGATTCCCCGCCTCTGATTCCCCTTCTCTGATTCACCAACTCTGAATCCCCACCTCTGATTCCCCATCTCTGATTCCGCACATCCGATTCCCTGCCTCTGATTCCCCGCCTCTGATTCCCCGCCTCTGATTCCCTGCCTCTGACTCGCAACATCTAATTCCACACCTCTGATTCCCCATATCTGATTCCCCGCCTCTGTTTCCCTGCCTCTGATTCCCGGCCTCTGTTTCCCCATATCTGATTCCCCTCCTCTGATTCTCCATCTCTGATTCACCGCCTTTGATTCGCCACCTCTGATTCCCCATATCAGATTCCCCGCCTCTGTATCCCCGCCTCTGATTCCCAGCCTCTGATTCCCCATATCTGATTCCCCGCCTCTGATTCCCCATCTCTGATTCTGCACATCTGATTCCCTGCCTTTGATTCCCCACCTCTGGTTCCCCATATCTGATACCCCGCCTCTGTTTCCCCGCCTCTGATTCCCCGCCTCTGTTTCCCAATATCTAATTCCACGCCTCTGATTCCCCAACTCTGATTCCGCGCCTCTGATTCCCCAGCTCTATTTCGCCGCCTCTGATTCCCCGCATCTGATTCCCTGCCACTGATTCCCCGCCTCTGATTCCCTCCCTCAGATTCCCAACCTCTGATTCCCCACCTCTGAATCCCCATATCTGATTCCCCGCCTCTGTTTCCCCGCCTCTGATTCCCCGCCTCTGTTTCCCATATCTGATTCCCCGACTCTGATTCCCCAACTCTGATTCCCCTCCTCTAATTCGCCAGCTATGATTCCCCGCCTCTGATTCCCTGCGTCTGATTCCCTGCCTCTGATTCCCCGACTCTGATTCCCCTTCTCTGATTCACCAACTCTGAATCCCCACCTCTGATTCCCCATCTCTGATTCCGCACATCCGATTCCCTGCCTCTGATTCCCCGCCTCTGATTCCCCGCCTCTGATTCCCTGCCTCTGATTCGCAACATCTAATTCCACACCTCTGATTCTCCATATCTGATTCCCCGCCTCTGTTTCCCTGCCTCTGATTCCCGGCCTCTGTTTCCCCATATCTGATTCCCCTCCTCTGATTCCCCAACTCTGATTCCCCGCCTCTGATTCCCCAGCTCTGATTCCCCGCCTTTTATTCCCGGCCTCTGATTCCCTGCCACTGATTCCCCGCCCCTGATTCCCCACCTCTGATTCCCCATATCTGATTCCCCGCCTCTGTTTCCCCAGCTCTGATTCCCCACCTCTGATTCCCCAGCTCTGATTCCCAGCCTCTGATTCCCCATATCTGATTCCCCGCCTCTGATTCCCCATATCTGCTTCCCCGCCTCTGATTCCCCAACTCTGATTCCCCGCCTCTGATTCCCCAGCTCTGATTTCCCGCCTCTGATTCCCGGCATCCGATTCCCTGCCTCTGATTCCCCGCCTCTGATTCCCCATCTCTGATTCCCCGCCTCTGATTCCCCGTGTCTGATTCCCTGCCTCTGATTCCCTGCCTCTGATTCCCTGCCTCTGATACCCCGTGTCTGATTCCCCGCCGCTGATTCCCTGCCTCTGATTCCCCATCTCTGATTCCGCACATCTGATTCCCTGCCTCTGATTCCCCGCCTCTGATTCCCTGCCACTGATTGCCAACCTCTGATTCCCCACCTCTGATTCCCTGCCTCTGTTTCCCCGCCTCTGATTCCCCGCCTCTGTTTCCCCATCTCTGATTCCCCACCTCTGATTCCCCAACTTTGATTCCCCGCCTCTGATTCCCCAGCTCTGATTCCCCACCTCTGATTCCCCATATCTGATTCCCCGCCTCTGTTTCCCCATCTCTGATTCCCCACCTCTGATTCCCCAACTTTGATTCCCCGCCTCTGATTCCCCGCCTCTGATTCCCCGCCTCTGATTCCCTGCCTCTGATTCGCAACATCTAATTCCACACCTCTGATTCCCCATATCTGATTCCCTGCCTCTGTTTCCCTGCCTCTGATTCCCGGCCTCTGTTTCCCCATATCTGATTCCCCTCCTCTGATACCCCAACTCTGATTCCCCGCCTCTGTTTCCCCGCCTCTGATTCCCCGCCTCTGTTTCCCATATCTGATTCCCCGACTCTGATTCCCCAACTCTGATTCCCCTCCTCTAATTCGCCAGCTATGATTCCCCGCCTCTGATTCCCTGCGTCTGATTCCCTGCCTCTGATTCCCCGCCTCTGATTCCCCTTCTCTGATTCACCAACTCTGAATCCCCACCTCTGATTCCCCATCTCTGATTCCGCACATCTGATTCCCTGCCTCTGATTCCCCGCCTCTGATTCCCCGCCTCTGATTCCCTGCCTCTGATTCGCAACATCTAATTCCACACCTCTGATTCCCCATATCTGATTCCCTGCCTCTGTTTCCCTGCCTCTGATTCCCGGCCTCTGTTTCCCCATATCTGATTCCCCTCCTCTGATTCCCCAACTCTGATTCCCCGCCTCTGATTCCCCAGCTCTGATTCCCCGCCTTTTATTCCCGGCCTCTGATTCCCTGCCACTGATTCCCCGCCCCTGATTCCCCACCTCTGATTCCCCATATCTGATTCCCCGCCTCTGTTTCCCCAGCTCTGATTCCCCACCTCTGATTCCCCAGCTCTGATTCCCAGCCTCTGATTCCCCATATCTGATTCCCCGCCTCTGATTCCCCATATCTGCTTCCCCGCCTCTGATTCCCCAACTCTGATTCCCCACCTCTGATTCCCCAGCTCTGATTTCCCGCCTCTGATTCCCGGCATCCGATTCCCTGCCTCTGATTCCCCGCCTCTGATTCCCCATCTCTGATTCCCCGCCTCTGATTCCCCGTGTCTGATTCCCTGCCTCTGATTCCCTGCCTCTGATTCCCTGCCTCTGATACCCCGTGTCTGATTCCCTGCCACTGATTCCCTGCCTCTGATTCCCTGCCTCTGATTCCCCATCTCTGATTCCGCACATCTGATTCCCTGCCTCTGATTCCCCGCCTCTGATTCCCTGCCTCTGATTGCCAACCTCTGATTCCCCACCTATGATTCCCCATATCTGATTCCCCGCCTCTGTTTCCCCGCCTCTGATTCCCCGCCTCTGTTTCCCTGCCTCTGATTCCCCACCTCTGTTTCCCCGCCTCTGATTCCCAGCCTCTGCTTCCCCAACTCTGATTCCCCATCTCTGATTCCCCAGCTCTGATTCCCCACCTCTGATTCCCCGTGTTTTATTCCCTGCCTCTGATTCCCCGCGTCTGATTCTCCATCTCTGATTCACCGCCTTTGATTCGCCACCTCTGATTCCCCATATCAGATTCCCCGCCTCTGTATCCCCTCCTCTGATTCCCAGCTTCTGATTCCCCATATCTCATTCCCCGCCTCTGATTCCCCATCTCTGATTCTGCACATCTGATTCCCTGCCTTTGATTCCCCACCTCTGGTTCCCCATATCTGATACCCCGCCTCTGTTTCCCCGCCTCTGATTCCCCGCCTCTGTTTCCCAATATCTAATTCCACGCCTCTGATTCCCCAACTCTGATTCCGCGCCTCTGATTCCCCAGCTCTGTTTCGCCGCCTCTGATTCCCCGCATCTGATTCCCTGCCACTGATTCCCCGCCTCTGATTCCCTGCCTCAGATTCCCCGCCTCTGTTTCCCATATCTGATTCCCCGACTCTGATTCCCCAACTCTGATTCCCCGCCTCTGTTTCCCATATCTGATTCCCCACCTCTGAATCCCCATATCTGATTCCCCGCCTCTGTTTCCCCGCCTCTGATTCCCCGCCTCTGTTTCCCATATCTGATTCCCCGACTCTGATTCCCCAACTCTGATTCCCCTCCTCTAATTCGCCAGCTATGATTCCCCGCCTCTGATTCTCTGCGTCTGATTCCCTGCCTCTGATTCCCCGCCTCTGATTCCCCTTCTCTGATTCACCAACTCTGAATCCCCACCTCTGATTCCCCATCTCTGATTCCGCACATCCGATTCCCTGCCTCTGATTCCCCGCCTCTGATTCCCCGCCTCTGATTCCCTGCCTCTGACTCGCAACATCTAATTCCACACCTCTGATTCCCCATATCTGATTCCCCGCCTCTGTTTCCCTGCCTCTGATTCCCGGCCTCTGTTTCCCCATATCTGATTCCCCTCCTCTGATTCTCCATCTCTGATTCACCGCCTTTGATTCGCCACCTCTGATTCCCCATATCAGATTCCCCGCCTCTGTATCCCCGCCTCTGATTCCCAGCCTCTGATTCCCCATATCTGATTCCCCGCCTCTGATTCCCCATCTCTGATTCTGCACATCTGATTCCCTGCCTTTGATTCCCCACCTCTGGTTCCCCATATCTGATACCCCGCCTCTGTTTCCCCGCCTCTGATTCCCCGCCTCTGTTTCCCAATATCTAATTCCACGCCTCTGATTCCCCAACTCTGATTCCGCGCCTCTGATTCCCCAGCTCTGTTTCGCCGCCTCTGATTCCCCGCATCTGATTCCCTGCCACTGATTCCCCGCCTCTGATTCCCTCCCTCAGATTCCCAACCTCTGATTCCCCACCTCTGAATCCCCATATCTGATTCCCCGCCTCTGTTTCCCCGCCTCTGATTCCCCGCCTCTGTTTCCCATATCTGATTCCCCGACTCTGATTCCCCAACTCTGATTCCCCTCCTCTAATTCGCCAGCTATGATTCCCCGCCTCTGATTCCCTGCGTCTGATTCCCTGCCTCTGATTCCCCGACTCTGATTCCCCTTCTCTGATTCACCAACTCTGAATCCCCACCTCTGATTCCCCATCTCTGATTCCGCACATCCGATTCCCTGCCTCTGATTCCCCGCCTCTGATTCCCCGCCTCTGATTCCCTGCCTCTGATTCGCAACATCTAATTCCACACCTCTGATTCCCCATATCTGATTCCCCGCCTCTGTTTCCCTGCCTCTGATTCCCGGCCTCTGTTTCCCCATATCTGATTCCCCTCCTCTGATTCCCCAACTCTGATTCCCCGCCTCTGATTCCCCAGCTCTGATTCCCCGCCTTTTATTCCCGGCCTCTGATTCCCTGCCACTGATTCCCCGCCCCTGATTCCCCACCTCTGATTCCCCATATCTGATTCCCCGCCTCTGTTTCCCCAGCTCTGATTCCCCACCTCTGATTCCCCAGCTCTGATTCCCAGCCTCTGATTCCCCATATCTGATTCCCCGCCTCTGATTCCCCATATCTGCTTCCCCGCCTCTGATTCCCCAACTCTGATTCCCCGCCTCTGATTCCCCAGCTCTGATTTCCCGCCTCTGATTCCCGGCATCCGATTCCCTGCCTCTGATTCCCCGCCTCTGATTCCCCATCTCTGATTCCCCGCCTCTGATTCCCCGTGTCTGATTCCCTGCCTCTGATTCCCTGCCTCTGATTCCCTGCCTCTGATACCCCGTGTCTGATTCCCCGCCGCTGATTCCCTGCCTCTGATTCCCCATCTCTGATTCCGCACATCTGATTCCCTGCCTCTGATTCCCCGCCTCTGATTCCCTGCCACTGATTGCCAACCTCTGATTCCCCACCTCTGATTCCCTGCCTCTGTTTCCCCGCCTCTGATTCCCCGCCTCTGTTTCCCCATCTCTGATTCCCCACCTCTGATTCCCCAACTTTGATTCCCCGCCTCTGATTCCCCAGCTCTGATTCCCCACCTCTGATTCCCCATATCTGATTCCCCGCCTCTGTTTCCCTGCCTCTGATTCCCCGCCTCTGTTTCCCCACCTCTGATTCCCAGCCTCTGCTTCCCCAACTCTGATTCCCCGCCTCTGATTCCCCAGCTCTGATTCCCAGCCTCTGATTCCCCGTGTTTTATTCCCTGCCTCTGATTCCCCGCGTCTGATTCTCCATCTATGATTCACCACCTTTGATTCGCCACCTCTGATTCCCCATATCAGATTCCCCGCCTCTGTATCCCCGCCTCTGATTCCCCGCCTCTGATTCCCCATATCTCATTCCCCGCCTCTGATTCCCCATCTCAGATTCCACACATCTGATTCCCTGCCTCTGATTCCCCACCTCTGATTCCCCATATCTGATTCCCCGCCTCTGTATCCCCGCCTCTGATTCCCCGCCTCTGTTTCCCCATATCTAATTCCACGCCTCTGATTCCCCAACTCTGATTCCCCGCCTCTGATTCCCCAGCTCTGATTCCCCGCCACTGATTCCCCGCATCTGATTCCCTGCCTCTGATTCCCAGCCTCTGATTCCCTGCCTCTGATTCCCAACCTCTGATTCCCCACCTCTGAATCCCCATATCTGATTCCCCGCCTCTGTTTCCCCGCCTCTGATTCCCCGCCTCTGTTTCCACATATCTGATTCCCCACCTCTGATTCCCCAACTCTGATTCCCCTCCTCTAATTCGCCAGCTATGATTCCCCGCCTCTGATTCCCTGCGTCTGATTCCCTGCCTCTGATTCCCCGCCTCTGATTCCCCTTCTCTGATTCATCACCTCTGATTCCCCACCTCTGATTCCCCATCTCTGATTCTGCACATCCGATTCCCTGCCTCTGAATCCCCGCCTCTGATTCCCCGCCTCTGAATCCCTGCCTCTGATTCGCAACCACTAATTCCCCACCTCTGATTCCCCATATCTGATTCCCCGCCTCTGTTTCCTTGCCTCTGATTCCCGGCCTCTGTTTCCCCATATCTGATTCCCCTCCTCTGATTCCCCAACTCTGATTCCCCGCCTCTGATTCCCCAGCTCTGATTCCCCGCCTCTGATTCCCGGCCTCTGAATCCCTGCCACTGATTCCCCGCCCCTGATTCCCCACCTCTGATTCCCCATATCTGATTCACCGCCTCTCTTTCCCCGCCTCTGATTGGCCGCCTCTGATACCCCGCCTCTGATTCCCCATCTCTAATTCATCACATCTGATTCCCCACCTCTGCTTCCCCATCTCTGATTCTCTACCTCTGATTCGCCACCTCTGATTCCCCATATCTGATTCACCGCCTCTGTTTCCCCGCCTCTGATACCCCGCCTCTGATTCCCCAAATTTGATTCCCCGCCTCTGATTCCCCATCTCTGATTCCCGGACTCTGATACCCCAACTTTGATTCCCCGCCTCTGATTCCCCAGCTCTGATTCCCCACCTCTGATTCCCCATATCTGATTCCCCGCCTCTGTTTCCCTGCCTCTGATTCCCCGCCTCTGTTTCCCCACCTCTGATTCCCAGCCTCTGCTTCCCCAACTCTGATTCCCCGCCTCTGATTCCCCAGCTCTGATTCCCCGCCTCTGATTCCCCGTGTTTTATTCCCTGCCTCTGATTCCCCGCGTCTGATTCTCCATCTATGATTCACCACCTTTGATTCGCCACCTCTGATTCCCCATATCAGATTCCCCGCCTCTGTATCCCCGCCTCTGATTCCCAGCCTCTGATTCCCCATATCTGATTCCCCGCCTCTGATTCCCCATCTCTGATTCTGCACATCTGATTCCCTGCCTTTGATTCCCCACCTCTGGTTCCCCATATCTGATACCCCGCCTCTGTTTCCCCGCCTCTGATTCCCCGCCTCTGTTTCCCAATATCTAATTCCACGCCTCTGATTCCCCAACTCTGATTCCGCGCCTCTGATTCCCCAGCTCTGTTTCGCCGCCTCTGATTCCCCGCATCTGATTCCCTGCCACTGATTCCCCGCCTCTGAATCCCCATATCTGATTCCCCGCCTCTGTTTCCCCGCCTCTGATTCCCCGCCTCTGTTTCCCATATCTGATTCCCCGACTCTGATTCCCCAACTCTGATTCCCCTCCTCTAATTCGCCAGCTATGATTCCCCGCCTCTGATTCCCTGCGTCTGATTCCCTGCCTCTGATTCCCCGACTCTGATTCCCCTTCTCTGATTCACCAACTCTGAATCCCCACCTCTGATTCCCCATCTCTGATTCCGCACATCCGATTCCCTGCCTCTGATTCCCCGCCTCTGATTCCCCGCCTCTGATTCCCTGCCTCTGATTCGCAACATCTAATTCCACACCTCTGATTCCCCATATCTGATTCCCCGCCTCTGTTTCCCTGCCTCTGATTCCCGGCCTCTGTTTCCCCATATCTGATTCCCCTCCTCTGATTCCCCAACTCTGATTCCCCGCCTCTGATTCCCCAGCTCTGATTCCCCGCCTTTTATTCCCGGCCTCTGATTCCCTGCCACTGATTCCCCGCCCCTGATTCCCCACCTCTGATTCCCCATATCTGATTCCCCGCCTCTGTTTCCCCAGCTCTGATTCCCCACCTCTGATTCCCCAGCTCTGATTCCCAGCCTCTGATTCCCCATATCTGATTCCCCGCCTCTGATTCCCCATATCTGCTTCCCCGCCTCTGATTCCCCAACTCTGATTCCCCGCCTCTGATTCCCCAGCTCTGATTTCCCGCCTCTGATTCCCGGCATCCGATTCCCTGCCTCTGATTCCCCGCCTCTGATTCCCCATCTCTGATTCCCCGCCTCTGATTCCCCGTGTCTGATTCCCAGCCTCTGATTCCCTGCCTCTGATTCCCTGCCTCTGATACCCCGTGTCTGATTCCCCGCCGCTGATTCCCTGCCTCTGATTCCCCATCTCTGATTCCGCACATCTGATTCCCTGCCTCTGATTCCCCGCCTCTGATTCCCTGCCACTGATTGCCAACCTCTGATTCCCCACCTCTGATTCCCTGCCTCTGTTTCCCCGCCTCTGATTCCCCGCCTCTGTTTCCCCATCTCTGATTCCCCACCTCTGATTCCCCAACTTTGATTCCCCGCCTCTGATTCCCCAGCTCTGATTCCCCACCTCTGATTCCCCATATCTGATTCCCCGCCTCTGTTTCCCCATCTCTGATTCCCCACCTCTGATTCCCCAACTTTGATTCCCCGCCTCTGATTCCCCGCCTCTGATTCCCCGCCTCTGATTCCCTGCCTCTGATTCGCAACATCTAATTCCACACTTCTGATTCCCCATATCTGATTCCCTGCCTCTGTTTCCCTGCCTCTGATTCCCGGCCTCTGTTTCCCCATATCTGATTCCCCTCCTCTGATACCCCAACTCTGATTCCCCGCCTCTGTTTCCCCGCCTCTGATTCCCCGCCTCTGTTTCCCATATCTGATTCCCCGACTCTGATTCCCCAACTCTGATTCCCCTCCTCTAATTCGCCAGCTATGATTCCCCGCCTCTGATTCCCTGCGTCTGATTCCCTGCCTCTGATTCCCCGCCTCTGATTCCCCTTCTCTGATTCACCAACTCTGAATCCCCACCTCTGATTCCCCATCTCTGATTCCGCACATCCGATTCCCTGCCTCTGATTCCCCGCCTCTGATTCCCCGCCTCTGATTCCCTGCCTCTGATTCGCAACATCTAATTCCACACCTCTGATTCCCCATATCTGATTCCCTGCCTCTGTTTCCCTGCCTCTGATTCCCGGCCTCTGTTTCCCCATATCTGATTCCCCTCCTCTGATTCCCCAACTCTGATTCCCCGCCTCTGATTCCCCAGCTCTGATTCCCCGCCTTTTATTCCCGGCCTCTGATTCCCTGCCACTGATTCCCCGCCCCTGATTCCCCACCTCTGATTCCCCATATCTGATTCCCCGCCTCTGTTTCCCCAGCTCTGATTCCCCACCTCTGATTCCCCAGCTCTGATTCCCAGCCTCTGATTCCCCATATCTGATTCCCCGCCTCTGATTCCCCATATCTGCTTCGCCGCCTCTGATTCCCCAACTCTGATTCC
Organism: Narcine bancroftii; assembly: GCF_036971445.1. Lineage (NCBI taxonomy): Eukaryota > Metazoa > Chordata > Chondrichthyes > Torpediniformes > Narcinidae > Narcine > Narcine bancroftii. The sequence goes on from NC_091471.1 coordinate 290,421,625, forward strand.
CCGCCTCTGATTCCCCAGCTCTGATTTCCCGCCTCTGATTCCCGGCATCCGATTCCCTGCCTCTGATTCCCCGCCTCTGATTCCCCATCTCTGATTCCCCGCCTCTGATTCCCCGTGTCTGATTCCCTGCCTCTGATTCCCTGCCTCTGATTCCCTGCCTCTGATACCCCGTGTCTGATTCCCTGCCACTGATTCCCTGCCTCTGATTCCCTGCCTCTGATTCCCCATCTCTGATTCCGCACATCTGATTCCCTGCCTCTGATTCCCCGCCTCTGATTCCCTGCCTCTGATTGCCAACCTCTGATTCCCCACCTATGATTCCCCATATCTGATTCCCCGCCTCTGTTTCCCCGCCTCTGATTCCCCGCCTCTGTTTCCCTGCCTCTGATTCCCCACCTCTGTTTCCCCGCCTCTGATTCCCAGCCTCTGCTTCCCCAACTCTGATTCCCCGTCTCTGATTCCCCAGCTCTGATTCCCCACCTCTGATTCCCCGTGTTTTATTCCCTGCCTCTGATTCCCCGCGTCTGATTCTCCATCTCTGATTCACCGCCTTTGATTCGCCACCTCTGATTCCCCATATCAGATTCCCCGCCTCTGTATCCCCGCCTCTGATTCCCAGCTTCTGATTCCCCATATCTCATTCCCCGCCTCTGATTCCCCATCTCTGATTCTGCACATCTGATTCCCTGCCTTTGATTCCCCACCTCTGGTTCCCCATATCTGATACCCCGCCTCTGTTTCCCCGCCTCTGATTCCCCGCCTCTGTTTCCCAATATCTAATTCCACGCCTCTGATTCCCCAACTCTGATTCCGCGCCTCTGATTCCCCAGCTCTGTTTCGCCGCCTCTGATTCCCCGCATCTGATTCCCTGCCACTGATTCCCCGCCTCTGATTCCCTGCCTCAGATTCCCCGCCTCTGTTTCCCATATCTGATTCCCCGACTCTGATTCCCCAACTCTGATTCCCCGCCTCTGTTTCCCATATCTGATTCCCCACCTCTGAATCCCCATATCTGATTCCCCGCCTCTGTTTCCCCGCCTCTGATTCCCCGCCTCTGTTTCCCATATCTGATTCCCCGACTCTGATTCCCCAACTCTGATTCCCCTCCTCTAATTCGCCAGCTATGATTCCCCGCCTCTGATTCCCTGCGTCTGATTCCCTGCCTCTGATTCCCCGCCTCTGATTCCCCTTCCCTGATTCACCAACTCTGAATCCCCACCTCTGATTCCCCATCTCTGATTCCGCACATCCGATTCCCTGCCTCTGATTCCCCGCCTCTGATTCCCCGCCTCTGATTCCCTGCCTCTGACTCGCAACATCTAATTCCACACCTCTGATTCCCCATATCTGATTCCCCGCCTCTGTTTCCCTGCCTCTGATTCCCGGCCTCTGTTTCCCCATATCTGATTCCCCTCCTCTGATTCTCCATCTCTGATTCACCGCCTTTGATTCGCCACCTCTGATTCCCCATATCAGATTCCCCGCCTCTGTATCCCCGCCTCTGATTCCCAGCCTCTGATTCCCCATATCTGATTCCCCGCCTCTGATTCCCCATCTCTGATTCTGCACATCTGATTCCCTGCCTTTGATTCCCCACCTCTGGTTCCCCATATCTGATACCCCGCCTCTGTTTCCCCGCCTCTGATTCCCCGCCTCTGTTTCCCAATATCTAATTCCACGCCTCTGATTCCCCAACTCTGATTCCGCGCATCTGATTCCCCAGCTCTGTTTCGCCGCCTCTGATTCCCCGCATCTGATTCCCTGCCACTGATTCCCCGCCTCTGATTCCCTCCCTCAGATTCCCAACCTCTGATTCCCCACCTCTGAATCCCCATATCTGATTCCCCGCCTCTGTTTCCCCGCCTCTGATTCCCCGCCTCTGTTTCCCATATCTGATTCCCCGACTCTGATTCCCCAACTCTGATTCCCCTCCTCTAATTCGCCAGCTATGATTCCCCGCCTCTGATTCCCTGCGTCTGATTCCCTGCCTCTGATTCCCCGACTCTGATTCCCCTTCTCTGATTCACCAACTCTGAATCCCCACGTCTGATTCCCCATCTCTGATTCCGCACATCCGATTCCCTGCCTCTGATTCCCCGCCTCTGATTCCCCGCCTCTGATTCCCTGCCTCTGATTCGCAACATCTAATTCCACACCTCTGATTCCCCATATCTGATTCCCCGCCTCTGTTTCCCTGCCTCTGATTCCCGGCCTCTGTTTCCCCATATCTGATTCCCCTCCTCTGATTCCCCAACTCTGATTCCCCGCCTCTGATTCCCCGCCTCTGATTCCCCGCCTTTTATTCCCGGCCTCTGATTCCCTGCCACTGATTCCCCGCCCCTGATTCCCCACCTCTGATTCCCCATATCTGATTCCCCGCCTCTGTTTCCCCAGCTCTGATTCCCCACCTCTGATTCCCCAGCTCTGATTCCCAGCCTCTGATTCCCCATATCTGATTCCCCGCCTCTGATTCCCCATATCTGCTTCCCCGCCTCTGATTCCCCAACTCTGATTCCCCGCCTCTGATTCCCCAGCTCTGATTTCCCGCCTCTGATTCCCGGCATCCGATTCCCTGCCTCTGATTCCCCGCCTCTGATTCCCCATCTCTGATTCCCCGCCTCTGATTCCCCGTGTCTGATTCCCTGCCTCTGATTCCCTGCCTCTGATTCCCTGCCTCTGATACCCCGTGTCTGATTCCCCGCCGCTGATTCCCTGCCTCTGATTCCCCATCTCTGATTCCGCACATCTGATTCCCTGCCTCTGATTCCCCGCCTCTGATTCCCTGCCACTGATTGCCAACCTCTGATTCCCCACCTCTGATTCCCTGCCTCTGTTTCCCCGCCTCTGATTCCCCGCCTCTGTTTCCCCATCTCTGATTCCCCACCTCTGATTCCCCAACTTTGATTCCCCGCCTCTGATTCCCCAGCTCTGATTCCCCACCTCTGATTCCCCATATCTGATTCCCCGCCTCTGTTTCCCTGCCTCTGATTCCCCGCCTCTGTTTCCCCACCTCTGATTCCCAGCCTCTGCTTCCCCAACTCTGATTCCCCGCCTCTGATTCCCCAGCTCTGATTCCCCGCCTCTGATTCCCCGTGTTTTATTCCCTGCCTCTGATTCCCCGCGTCTGATTCTCCATCTATGATTCACCACCTTTGATTCGCCACCTCTGATTCC